>NW_018745570.1:0-539808 GCF_001683475.1 Chenopodium quinoa
ACATTCTAACAAAGCTAATTGAATCCAATGAAAGTCAAACACATTCAATAAAGCTTTTTAAATCAAATTAAAGTCTAATGCATTCAAAAAAGGTAATTGAATCAAATTAAAGTCAAACACATTCAAACAAGACTTATGAATCAAATTTAAGTCAAACACAATCAAACAGAGCTAATTAAATCAAATTAAAGTCAAACCCATTCAAACAAAGCTTTTTGAATAAAATTAATGTCAAATGCATTCTACAAAGCTAATTAAATCTATTAAAAGTGAAACACATTCAAACAAAGCTAATTGGATCAAAGTCAAACACATTCAAACAAAGCTAATTGAATCAAATGAAAGTCAAATGCATTCTACAAAGCTAATTAAATCAAATGAAAGTAAACACATTCAAACAAAGCTTTTTGAATCAAATTAAAGTCAAATGCATTCAACAAAGCTAATTGAATAAAATGAAAGTCAAATGCATTCTACAAAGATAATTGAATCAAAAAGTCAAACACACATTCAAACAAAGCTAATTGAATCAAATGAAAGTCAAACACATTCAAACAAAGCTAATTGAATCAAATGAAAGTCAAATGCATTCTACAAAGCTAATTAAATCAAATGAAATCAAACACATTCAAACAAAGCTAATTAAATCAAATGAAAGTCAAACACATTGAAACAAAGCTTTTTTAATAAAATGATAGTCAAATGCATTCAACAAAGCTAAATGAATCAAGTGAAATTCAAATGCATTCTACAAAGCTAATTGAATCAAATCAACGTTAAACACATTCAAACATAGCTAATTTAATCCAATGAAAGCCAAACACAATCAAATAAATCTTTTTGAATCAAGTTAAAGTCTAATGCATTCAACAAAGCTAATTGAATCCAATGAAAGTCAAACCCATTTAAACAAAGCTTTTGAATAATATGAATGTCAAATGCATTCTACAAAGCTAATTGAATCCAATGAAAGTCTAATGCATTCAATAAAGCTAATTGAACCAAATGCAAGTCAAACACATTCAAACAAAGCTAATTGAATCAAATGAAAGTCAAACACATTCAAACAAAGCTTTTTGGATCAAATTTAAGTTAAACACATTCAAACAAAGCTAATTAAATCAAATGAAAGTCAAACACATTCAAACAAGCTTTATGACTAAAATGTAAGCCAAATGCATTCAAATGCTAATTGAATCAAATGAAAGTCAAACACATTCAAATAAAGCTTTTAAATCAAATGAAAGTCAAATGCATTCAAACAAAGCTTTTTGAATCAAATTAAAGTCAAATGCATTCAACAAAGCAAATGAAAGTCAAATGCATTCTACAAAGCTAATTGAATAAAATGAAAGTCAAATGCATAACAAAGCTAATTGAATCAAATGAAAGTCAAACACATTTAAACAAAGCTAATTGAATCAAATGAAAGTCAAACACATTCAAACAAAGCTAATTGAATCAAATGAAAGTCAAATGCATTCTACAAAGCTAATTAAATCAAATGAAAATCAAACACATTCAAACAAAGCTAATTAAATCAAATGAAAGTCAAACACATTGAAACAAAGCTTTTTTGTAAAATGAAAGTCAAATGCATTCAACAAAGCTAAATGATCAAGTGAAATTCAAATGCATTCTACAAAGCTAATTGAATCAATTGAACGTTAAACACATTCAAACATAGCTAATTTAATCCAATGAAAGCCAAACACAATCAAATAAATCTTTTTGAATCAAGTTAAAGTCTAATGCATTCAACAAAGCTAATTGAATCAAATGAAAGTCAAACCCATTTAAACAAAGCAATGTCAAATGACAAAGCTAATTGAATCAAATGAAAGAAGCATGAATGTCAAATGCATTCTACAAAGCTAATTGAATCAATGAAAGTCTAATGCATTCAATAAAGCTAATTGAACCAAATGAAAGTCAAACACATTCAAACAAAGCTAATTGAATCAAATGAAAGTCAAACACATTCAAACAAAGCTTTTTGGATCAAATTTAAGTTAAACACATTCAAACAAAGCTAATTAAATCAAATGAAAGTCAAACACATTCAAACAAAGGTCAAATTAAAGTCAAATGCATTCAACAAAGCTAATTGAATCAAACGAAAGTCAAATGCATTCTACAAAGCTAATAAATCAAATGAAAGTCAAACACATTCAAACAAAGCTTTTTGAATCAAATTAAAGTCAAATGCATTCAACAAAGCTAATTGAATAAAATGAAAGTCAAATGCATTCTACAAAGATAATTGAATCAAATGAAAGTCAAACACACATTAAAACAAAGCTAATTGAATCAAATGAAAGTCAAACACATTCAAACAAAGCTAATTGAATCAAATGAAAGTCAAATGCATTCTACAAAGCTAATTAAATCAAATGAAAATCAAACACATTCAAACAAAGCTAATTAAATGAAATGAAAGTCAAACACATTGAAACAAAGCTTTTTTAATAAAATGATAGTCAAATGCATTAACAAAGCTAAATGAATCAAGTGAAATTCAAATGCATTCTACAAAGCTAATTGAATCAAATCAACGTTAAACACATTCAAACATAGCTAATTTAATCCAATGAAAGCCAAACACAATCAAATAAATCTTTTTGAATCAAGTTAAAGTCTAATGCATTCAACAAAGCTAATTGAATCAAATGAAAGTCAAACCCATTTAAACAAAGCTTTTGGAATAATATGAATGTCAAATGCATTCTACAAAGCTAATTGAATCCAATGAAAGTCTAATGCATTCAATAAAGCTAATTGAACCAAATGAAAGTCAAACACATTCAAACAAAGCTAATTGAATCAAATGAAAGTCAAACACATTCAAACAAAGCTTTTTGGATCAAATTTAAGTTAAATTCAAACAAAGCTAATTAAATCAAATGAAAGTCAAACACATTCAAACAAGCTTTATGACTAAAATGCAAGCCAAATGCATTCAATTATGCTAATTGAATCAAATGAAAGTCAAACACATTCAAACAAAGCTTTTTAAATCAAATGAAAGTCAAATGCATTCAAACAAAGCTAATTGAATCAAATGAAAGTCAAACACAATAAAACAAAGCTAATTGAATAAAATGAAAGCCAAATGCATTCAACAATGCAAATTAAATCAAATGAAAGTAAAACACATTTAAACAAAGCTAATTGAATCAATGAAAGTCAAACACATTCAAACAAGCTTTATGACTCAAATGGAAGCCAAATGCATTCAATTGAATCAAATGAAAGTCAACACATTCAAACAAAGCTAATTAAATTAAATGGAAGTCAAACTCATTCAAATAAGCATTGAAGTCTAATACATTCAACAAAGCTAATTGAATCAAATCAAATGCATTCTACAAAGCTAATTGAATCAAATGAAAATCAAACACATCAAAACAAAGCTAATTGAATCAAATGAAAGTCAAACACATTCAAACAAACCTAATTGAATCAAATGAAAGTCAAACACATTAAAACAAAGTTTCTTAGTCAAATTAAAGTCAAATGCATTCAACAAAGCTAATTGAATCAAACGAAAGTCAAATGCATTCTACAAAGCTAATAGAATCAAATGAAAGTTAAACACATTCTAACAAAGCTAATTAAATCAAATGAAAGTCAAACACATTCAAACAAAGCTTTTTGAATCAAATTAAAGTCAAATGCATTCAACAAAGCTAATTGAATAAAATAAAAGTCAAATGCATTATACAAAGCTAATTGAATAAAATGAAAGTCAAATGCATAACAAAGCTAATTGAATCAAATGAAAGTCAAACACATTAAACAAAGCTAATTGAATCAAATGAAAGTCAAACACATTCAAACAAAGCTAATTGAATCAAATGAAAGTCAAATGCATTCTACAAAACTAATTAAATCAAATGAAAATCAAACACATTCAAAAAAAAGTTAATTAAATCAAATGAAAGTCAAACACATTGAAACAAAGCTTTTTTGTAAAATGAAAGTCAAATGCATTCAACAAAGCTAAATGAATCAAGTGAAATTCAAATGCATTCTACAAAGCTAATTGAATCAATTGAACGTTAAACACATTCAAACATAGCTAATTTAATCCAATGAAAGCCAAACACAATCAAATAAATCTTTTTAAATCAAGTTAAAGTCTAATGCATTCAACAAAGCTAATTGAATCAAATGAAAGTCAAACCCTTTTAAACAAAGCTTTTTGAATAATATGAATGTCAAATGCATTCTACAAAGCTAATTGAATCCAATGAAAGTCTAATGCATTCAATAAAGCTAATTGAACCAAATGAAAGTCAAACACATTCAAACAAAGCTAATTGAATCAAATGAAAGTCAAACACATTCAAACAAAGCTTTTTGGATCAAATTTAAGTTAAACACATTCAAACAAAGCTAATTAAATCAAATGAAAGTCAAACACATTCAAACAAAGTTTCTTAGTCAAATTAAAGTCAAATGCATTCAACAAAGCTAATTGAATCAAACGAAAGTCAAATGCATTCTACAAAGCTAATAGAATCAAATGAAAGTTAAACACATTCTAACAAAGCTAATTGAATCCAATGAAAGTCAAACACATTCAAATAAAGCTTTTTAAATCAAATTAAAGTCTAATGCATTCAAAAAAGGTAATTGAATCAAATTAAAGTCAAACACATTCAAACAAGACTTATGAATCAAATTTAAGTCAAACACAATCAAACAGAGCTAATTAAATCAAATTAAAGTCAACCCATTCAAACAAAGCTTTTTGAATAAAATTAATGTCAAATGCATTCTACAAAGCTAATTAAATCTATTAAAAGTGAAACACATTCAAACAAAGCTAATTGGATCAAATGAAAGTCAAACACATTCAAACAAAGCTTTTTGAATCAAATTAATGTCAAATGCATTCAACAAAGCTAATTGAATAAAATGAAAGTCAAATGCATTCTACAAAGATAATTGAATCAAATGAAAGTCAAACACACATTCAAACAAAGCTAATTGAATAAATGAAAGTCAAACACATTCAAACAAAGCTAATTGAATCAAATGAAAGTCAAATGCATTCTACAAAGCTAATTAAATCAAATGAAAATCAAACACATTCAAACAAAGCTAATTAAATCAAATGAAAGTCAAACACATTGAAACAAAGCTTTTTAATAAAATGATAGTCAAATGCATTCAACAAAGCTAAATGAATCAAGTGAAATTCAAATGCATTCTACAAAGCTAATTGAATCAAATCAACGTTAAACACATTCAAACATAGCTAATTTAATCCAATGAAAGCCAAACACAATCAAATAAATCTTTTTGAATCAAGTTAAAGTCTAATGCATTCAACAAAGCTAATTGAATCAAATGAAAGTCAAACCCATTTAAACAAAGCTTTTGGAATAATATGAATGTCAAATGCATTCTACAAAGCTAATTGAATCCAATGAAAGTCTAATGCATTCAATAAAGCTAATTGAACCAAATGAAAGTCAAACACATTCAAACAAAGCTAATTGAATCAAATGAAAGTCAAACACATTCAAACAAAGCTTTTTGGATCAAATTTAAGTTAAACACATTCAAACAAAGCTAATTAAATCAAATGAAAGTCAAACACATTCAAAAAGCTTTTATGACTAAAATGCAAGCCAAATGCATTCAATTATGCTAATTGAATCAAATGAAAGTCAAACACATTCAAACAAAGCTTTTTAAATCAAATGAAAGTCAAATGCATTCAAACAAAGCTTTTTGAATCAAATTAAAGTCAAATGCATTCAACAAAGCTAATTGAATAAAATGAAAGTCAAATGCATTCTACAAAGCTAATTGAATAAAATGAAAGTCAAATGCATAACAAAGCTAATTGAATCAAATGAAAGTCAAACACATTTAAACAAAGCTAATTGAATCAAATGAAAGTCAAACACATTCAAACAAAGCTAATTGAATCAAATGAAAGTCAAATGCATTCTACAAAGCTAATTAAATCAAATGAAAATCAAACACATTCAAACAAAGCTAATTAAATCAAATGAAAGTCAAACACATTGAAACAAAGCTTTTTTGTAAAATGAAAGTCAAATGCATTCAACAAAGCTAAATGATTCAAGTGAAATTCAAATGCATTCTACAAAGCTAATTGAATCAATTGAACGTTAAACACATTCAAACATAGCTAATTTAATCCAATGAAAGCCAAACACAATCAAATAAATCTTTTTGAATCAAGTTAAAGTCTAATGCATTCAACAAAGCTAATTGAATCAAATGAAAGTCAAACCCATTTAAACAAAGATTTTTGAATAATATGAATGTCAAATGCATTCTACAAAGCTAATTGAATCAAATGAAAATCAAACCCTTTTAAACAAAGCTTTTTGAATAATATGAATGTCAAATGCATTCTACAAGCTAATTGAATCTAATGAAAGTCTAATGCATTCAATAAAGCTAATTGAACCAAATGAAAGTCAAACACATTCAAACAAAGCTAATTGAATCAAATGAAAGTCAAACACATTCAAACAAAGCTTTTTGGATCAAATTTAAGTTAAACACATTCAAACAAAGCTAATTAAATCAAATGAAAATCAAACACATTCAAACAAAGTTTATTAGTCAAATTAAAGTCAAATGCATTCAACAAATCTAATTGAATCAAACGAAAGTCAAATGCATTCTACAAAGCTAATAGAATCAAATGAAAGTGAAACACATTCTAACAAAGCTAATTGAATCCAATGAAAGTCAAACACATTCAAATAAAGCTTTTTAAATCAAATTAAGTCTAATGCATTCAAAAAAGGTAATTGAATCAAATTAAAGTCAAACACATTCAAACAAGACTTATGAATCAATTTAAGTCAAACACAATCAAACAGAGCTAATTAAATCAAATTAAAGTCAAACCCATTCAAACAAATCTTTTTGAATAAAATTAATGTCAAATGCATTCTACAAAGCTAATTAAATCTATTAAAAGTGAAACACATTCAAACAAAGCTAATTGGATCAAATGAAAGTCAAACACATTCAAACAAAGCTAATTGAATCAAATGAAAGTCAAATGCATTCTACAAAGCTAATTAAATCAAATGAAAGTCAAACACATTCAAACAAAGCTTTTTGAATCAAATTAAAGTCAAATGCATTCAACAAAGCTAATTGAATAAAATGAAAGTCAAATGCATTCTACAAAGATAATTGAATCAAATGAAAGTCAAACACACATTCAAACAAAGCTAATTGAATCAAATGAAAGTCAAACACATTCAAACAAAGCTAATTGAATCAAATGAAAGTCAAATGCATTCTACAAAGCTAATTAAATCAAATGAAAATCAAACACATTCAAACAAAGCTAATTAAATCAAATGAAAGTCAAACACATTGAAACAAAGCTTTTTTTAATAAAATGATAGTCAAATGCATTCAACAAAGCTAAATGAATCAAGTGAAATTCAAATGCATTCTACAAAGCTAATTGAATCAAATCAACGTTAAACACATTCAAACATAGCTAATTTAATCCAATGAAAGCCAAACACAATCAAATAAATCTTTTTGAATCAAGTTAAAGTCTAATGCATTCAACAAAGCTAATTGAATCAAATGAAAGTCAAACCCATTTAAACAAAGCTTTTGGAATAATATGAATGTCAAATGCATTCTACAAAGCTAATTGAATCCAATGAAAGTCTAATGCATTCAATAAAGCTAATTGAACCAAATGAAAGTCAAACACATTCAAACAAAGCTAATTGAATCAAATGAAAGTCAAACACATTCAAACAAAGCTTTTTGGATCAAATTTAAGTTAAACACATTCAAACAAAGCTAATTAAATCAAATGAAAGTCAAACACATTCAAACAAGCTTTATGACTAAAATGCAAGCCAAATGCATTCAATTATGCTAATTGAATCAAATGAAAGTCAAACACATTCAAATAAAGCTTTTTAAATCAAATGAAAGTCAAATGCATTCAAACAAAGCTTTTTGAAAAATTAAAGTCAAATGCATTCAACAAAGCTAATTGAATAAAATGAAAGTCAAATGCATTCTACAAAGCTAATTGAATAAAATGAAAGTCAAATGCATAACAAAGCTAATTGAATCAAATGAAAGTCAAACACATTTAAACAAAGCTAATTGAATCAAATGAAAGTCAAACACATTCAAACAAAGCTAATTGAATCAAATGAAAGTCAAATGCATTCTACAAAGCTAATTAAATCAAATGAAAATCAAACACATTCAAACAAAGCTAATTAAATCAAATGAAAGTCAAACACATTGAAACAAAGCTTTTTTTTAAAATGAAAGTCAAATGCATTCAACAAAGCTAAATGATTCAAGTGAAATTCAAATGCATTCTACAAAGCTAATTGAATCAATTGAACGTTAAACACATTCAAACATAGCTAATTTAATCCAATGAAAGCCAAACACAATCAAATAAATCTTTTTGAATCAAGTTAAAGTCTAATGCATTCAACAAAGCTAATTGAATCAAATGAAAGTAAACAAAGCATGTCAAATGCATTCTACAAAGCTAATTGAATCAAATGAAAGTCAAATTTAAACAAAGCTTTTTGAATAATATGAATGTCAAATGCATTCTACAAAGCTAATTGAATCTAATGAAAGTCTAATGCATTCAATAAAGCTAATTGAACCAAATGAAAGTCAAACACATTCAAACAAAGCTAATTGAATCAAATGAAAGTCAAACACATTCAAACAAAGCTTTTTGGATCAAATTTAAGTTAAACACATTCAAACAAAGCTAATTAAATCAAATGAAAGTCAAACACATTCAAACAAAGTTTCTTAGTCAAATTAAAGTCAAATGCATTCAACAAAGCTAATTGAATCAAACGAAAGTCAAATGCATTCTACAAAGCTAATAGAATCAAATGAAAGTTAAACACATTCTAACAAAGCTAATTGAATCCAATGAAAGTCAAACACATTCAAATAAAGCTTTTTAAATCAAATTAAAGTCTAATGCATTCAAAAAAGGTAATTGAATCAAATTAAAGTCAAACACATTCAAACAAGACTTATGAATCAAATTTAAGTCAAACACAATCAAACAGAGCTAATTAAATCAAATTAAAGTCAAACCCATTCAAACAAAGCTTTTTGAATAAAATTAATGTCAAATGCATTCTACAAAGCTAATTAAATCTATTAAAAGTGAAACACATTCAAACAAAGCTAATTGGATCAAATGAAAGTCAAACACATTCAAACAAAGCAATTGAATCAAATGAAAGTCAAATGCATTCTACAAAGCTAATTAAATCAAATGAAAGTCAAACACATTCAAACAAAGTTTTTGAATCAAATTAAAGTCAAATGCATTCAACAAAGCTAATTGAATAAAATGAAAGTCAAATGCATTCTACAAAGATAATTGAATCAAATGAAAGTCAAACACACATTCAAACAAAGCTAATTGAATCAAATGAAAGTCAAACACATTCAAAAAAGCTAATTGAATCAAATGAAAGTCAAATGCATTCTACAAAGCTAATTAAATCAAATGAAAATCAAACACATTCAAACAAAGCTAATTAAATCAAATGAAAGTCAAACACATTGAAACAAAGCTTTTTTAATAAAATGATAGTCAAATGCATTCAACAAAGCTAAATGAATCAAGTGAAATTCAAATGCATTCTACAAAGCTAATTGAATCAAATCAACGTTAAACACATTCAAACATAGCTAATTTAATCCAATGAAAGCCAAACACAATCAAATAAATCTTTTTGAATCAAGTTAAAGTCTAATGCATTCAACAAAGCTAATTGAATCAAATGAAAGTCAAACCCATTTAAACAAAGCTTTTGGAATAATATGAATGTCAAATGCATTCTACAAAGCTAATTGAATCCAATGAAAGTCTAATGCATTCAATAAAGCTAATTGAACCAAATGAAAGTCAAACACATTCAAACAAAGCTAATTGAATCAAATGAAAGTCAAACACATTCAAACAAAGCTTTTTGGATCAAATTTAAGTTAAACACATTCAAACAAAGCTAATTAAATCAAATGAAAGTCAAACACATTCAAACAAGCTTTATGACTAAAATGCAAGCCAAATGCATTCAATTATGCTAATTGAATCAAATGAAAGTCAAACACATTCAAATAAAGCTTTTTAAATCAAATGAAAGTCAAATGCATTCAAACAAAGCTTTTTGAATCAAATTAAAGTCAAATGCATTCAACAAAGCTAAAATAAAATGAAAGTCAAATGCATTCTACAAAGCTAATTGAATAAAATGAAAGTCAAATGCATAACAAAGCTAATTGAATCAAATGAAAGTCAAACACATTTAAACAAAGCTAATTGAATCAAATGAAAGTCAAACACATTCAAACAAAGCTAATTGAATCAAATGAAAGTCAAATGCATTCTACAAAGCTAATTAAATCAAATGAAAATCAAACACATTCAAACAAAGCTAATTAAATCAAATGAAAGTCAAACACATTGAAACAAAGCTTTTTGTAAAATGAAAGTCAAATGCATTCAACAAAGCTAAATGATTCAAGTGAAATTCAAATGCATTCTACAAAGCTAATTGAATAAATTGAACGTTAAACACATTCAAACATAGCTAATTTAATCCAATGAAAGCCAAACACAATCAAATAAATCTTTTTGAATCAAGTTAAAGTCTAATGCATTCAACAAAGCTAATTGAATCAAATGAAAGTCAAACCCATTTAAACAAAGCTTTTTGAATAATATGAATGTCAAATGCATTCTACAAAGCTAATTGAATCAAATGAAAGTCAACCCTTTTAAACAAAGCTTTTTGAATAATATGAATGTCAAATGCATTCTACAAAGCTAATTGAATCTAATGAAAGTCTAATGCATTCAATAAAGCTAATTGAACCAAATGAAAGTCAAACACATTCAAACAAAGCTAATTGAATCAAATGAAAGTCAAACACATTCAAACAAAGCTTTTTGGATCAAATTTAAGTTAAAACACATTCAAACAAAGCTAATTAAATCAAATGAAAGTCAAACACATTCAAACAAAGTTTATTAGTCAAATTAAAGTCAAATGCATTCAACAAAGCTAATTGAATCAAACGAAAGTCAAATGCATTCTACAAAGCTAATAGAATCAAATGAAAGTAAACACATTCTAACAAAGCTAATTGAATCCAATGAAAGTCAAACACATTCAAATAAAGCTTTTTAAATCAAATTAAAGTCTAATGCCTTCAAAAAAGGTAATTGAATCAAATTAAAGTCAAACACATTCAAACAAGACTTATGAATCAAATTTAAGTCAAACACAATCAAACAGAGCTAATTAAATCAAATTAAAGTCACACCCATTCAAACAAAGCTTTTTGAATAAAATTAATGTCAAATGCATTCTACAAAGCTAATTAAATCTATTAAAAGTGAAACACATTCAAACAAAGCTAATTGGATCAAATGAAAGTCAAACACATTCAAACAAAGCTTTTTGAATCAAATTAAATTAATGTCAAATGCATTCAACAAAGCTAATTGAATAAAATGAAAGTCAAATGCATTCTACAAAGATAATTGAATCAAATGAAAGTCAAACACACATTCAAACAAAGCTAATTGAATTAAATGAAAGTCAAACACATTCAAACAAAGCTAATTGAATCAAATGAAAGTCAAATGCATTCTACAAAGCTAATTAAATCAAATGAAAATAAAAACACATTCAAACAAAGCTAATTAAATCAAATGAAAGTCAAACACATTGAAACAAAGCTTTTTTAATAAAATGATAGTCAAATGCATTCAACAATGCTAAATGAATCAAGTGAAATTCAAATGCATTCTACAAAGCTAATTGAATCAAATCAACGTTAAACACATTCAAGCATAGCTAATTTAATCCAATGAAAGCCAAACACAATCAAATAAATCTTTTTGAATCAAGTTAAAGTCTAATGCATTCAACAAAGCTAATTGAATCAAATGAAAGTCAAAACCCATTTTAAACAAAGCTTTTGGAATAATATGAATGTCAAATGCATTCTACAAAGCTAATTGAATCCAATGAAAGTCTAATGCATTCAATAAAGCTAATTGAACCAAATGAAAGTCAAACACATTCAAACAAAGCTAATTGAATCAAATGAAAGTCAAACACATTCAAACAAAGCTTTTTGGATCAAATTTAAGTTAAACACATTCAAACAAAGCTAATTAAATCAAATGAAAGTCAAACACATTCACACAAGCTTTTATGACTAAAATGCAAGCCAAATGCATTCAATTATGCTAATTGAATCAAATGAAAGTCAAACACATTCAAACAAAGCTTTTTAAATCAAATGAAAGTCAAATGCATTCAAACAAAGCTTTTTGAATCAAATTAAAGTCAAATGCATTCAACAAAGCTAATTGAATAAAATGAAAGTCAAATGCATTCTACAAAGCTAATTGAATAAAATGAAAGTCAAATGCATAACAAAGCTAATTGAACCAAAATGAAAGTCAAACACATTTAAACAAAGCTAATTGAATCAAATGAAAGTCAAACACATTCAAACAAAGCTAATTGAATCAAATGAAATTCAAATGCATTCTACAAAGCTAATTAAATCAAATGAAAATCAAACACATTCAAACAAAGCTAATTAAATCAAATGAAAGTCAAACACATTGAAACAAAGCTTTTTTGTAAAATGAAAGTCAAATGCATTCAACAAAGCTAAATGATTCAAGTGAAATTCAAATGCATTCTACAAAGCTAATTGAATTAATTGAACGTTAAACACATTCAAACATAGCTAATTTAATCCAATGAAAGCCAAACACAATCAAATAAATCTTTTTGAATCAAGTTAAAGTCTAATGCATTCAACAAAGCTAATTGAATCAAATGAAAGTCAAACCCAATTAAACAAAGATTTTTGAATAATATGAATGTCAAATGCATTCTACAAAGCTAATTGAATCAAATGAAAATCAAACCCTTTTAAACAAAGCTTTTTGAATAATATGAATGTCAAATGCATTCTACATAGCTAATTGAATCTAATGAAAGTCTAATGCATTCAATAAAGCTAATTGAATCAAATGAAAGTCAAACACATTCAAACAAAGCTAATTGAATCAAATGAAAGTCAAACACATTCAAACAAAGCTTTTTGGATCAAATTTAAGTTAAACACATTCAAACAAAGCTAATTAAATCAAATGAAAGTCAAACACATTCAAACAAAGTTTATTAGTCAAATTAAAGTCAAATGCATTCAACAAATCTAATTGAATCAAACGAAAGTCAAATGCATTCTACAAAGCTAATAGAATCAAATGAAAGTGAAACACATTCTAACAAAGCTAATTGAATCCAATGAAAGTCAAACACATTCAAATAAAGCTTTTTAAATCAAATTAAAGTCTAATGCATTCAAAAAAGGTAATTGAATCAAATTAAAGTCAAACACATTCAAACAAGACTTATGAATCAAGTTTAAGTCAAACACAATCAAACAGAGCTAATTAAATCAAATTAAAGTCAAACCCATTCAAACAAATCTTTTTGAATAAAATTAATGTCAAATGCATTCTACAAAGCTAATTAAATCTATTAAAAGTGAAACACATTCAAACAAAGCTAATTGGATCAAATGAAAGTCAAACACATTCAAACAAAGCTAATTGAATCAAATGAAAGTCAAATGCATTCTACAAAGCTAATTAAATCAAATGAAAGTCAAACACATTCAAACAAAGCTTTTTGAATCAAATTAAAGTCAAATGCATTCAACAAAGCTAATTGAATAAAATGAAAGTCAAATGCATTCTACAAAGATAATTGAATCAAATGAAAGTCAAACACACATTCAAACAAAGCTAATTGAATCAAATGAAAGTCAAACACATTCAAACAAAGCTAATTGAATCAAATGAAAGTCAAATGCATTCTACAAAGCTAATTAAATCAAATGAAAATCAAACACATTCAAACAAAGCTAATTAAATCAAATGAAAGTCAAACACATTGAAACAAAGCTTTTTTAATAAAATGATAGTCAAATGCATTCAACAAAGCTAAATGAATCAAGTGAAATTCAAATGCATTCTACAAAGCTAATTGAATCAAATGAAAGTTAAACACATTCTAACAAAGCTAATTAAATCAAATGAAAGTCAAACACATTCAAACAAAGCTTTTTGAATCAAATTAAAGTCAAATGCATTCAACAAAGCTAATTGAATAAAATAAAAGTCAAATGCATTATACAAAGCTAATTGAATAAAATGAAAGTCAAATGCATAACAAAGCTAATTGAATCAAATGAAAGTCAAAACACATTTAAACAAAGCTAATTGAATCAAATGAAAGTCAAACACATTCAAACAAAGCTAATTGAATCAAATGAAAGTCAAATGCATTCTACAAAACTAATTAAATCAAATGGAAATCAAACACATTTAAAAAAAGTTAATTAAATCAAATGAAAGTCAAACACATTGAAACAAAGCTTTTTTGTAAAATGAAAGTCAAATGCATTCAACAAAGCTAAATGAATCAAGTGAAATTCAAATGCATTCTACAAAGCTAATTGAATCAATTGAACGTTAAACACATTCAAACATAGCTAATTTAATCCAATGAAAGCCAAACACAATCAAATAAATCTTTTTGAATCAAGTTAAAGTCTAATGCATTCAACAAAGCTAATTGAATCAAATGAAAGTCAAACCCATTTAAACAAAGCTTTTGGAATAATATGAATGTCAAATGCATTCTACAAAGCTAATTGAATCCAATGAAAGTCTAATGCATTCAATAAAGCTAATTGAACCAAATGAAAGTCAAACACATTCAAACAAAGCTAATTGAATCAAATGAAAGTCAAACACATTCAAACAAAGCTTTTTGGATCAAATTTAAGTTAAACACATTCAAACAAAGCTAATTAAATCAAATGAAAGTCAAACACATTCAAACAAGCTTTTATGACTAAAATGCAAGCCAAATGCATTCAATTATGCTAATTGAATCAAATGAAAGTCAAACACATTCAAACAAAGCTTTTTAAATCAAATGAAAGTCAAATGCATTCAAACAAAGCTTTTTGAATCAAATTAAAGTCAAATGCATTCAACAAAGCTAATTGAATAAAATGAAAGTCAAATGCATTCTACAAAGCTAATTGAATAAAATGAAAGTCAAATGCATAACAAAGCTAATTGAATCAAATGAAAGTCAAACACATCTAAACAAAGCTAATTGAATCAAATGAAAGTCAAACACATTCAAACAAAGCTAATTGAATCAAATGAAAGTCAAATGCATTCTACAAAGCTAATTAAATCAAATGAAAATCAAACACATTCAAACAAAGCTAATTAAATCAAATGAAAGTCAAACACATTGAAACAAAGCTTTTTTGTAAAATGAAAGTCAAATGCATTCAACAAAGCTAAATGATTCAAGTGAAATTCAAATGCATTCTACAAAGCTAATTGAATTAATTGAACGTTAAACACATTCAAACATAGCTAATTTAATCCAATGAAAGCCAAACACAATCAAATAAATCTTTTTGAATCAAGTTAAAGTCTAATGCATTCAACAAAGCTAATTGAATCAAATGAAAGTCAAACCCAATTAAACAAAGATTTTTGAATAATATGAATGTCAAATGCATTCTACAAAGCTAATTGAATCAAATGAAAATCAAACCCTTTTAAACAAAGCTTTTTGAATAATATGAATGTCAAATGCATTCTACATAGCTAATTGAATCTAATGAAAGTCTAATGCATTCAATAAAGCTAATTGAACCAAATGAAAGTCAAACACATTCAAACAAAGCTAATTGAATCAAATGAAAGTCAAACACATTCAAACAAAGCTTTTTGGATCAAATTTAAGTTAAACACATTCAAACAAAGCTAATTAAATCAAATGAAAGTGAAACACATTCAAACAAAGTTTATTAGTCAAATTAAAGTCAAATGCATTCAACAAATCTAATTGAATCAAACGAAAGTCAAATGCATTCTACAAAGCTAATAGAATCAAATGAAAGTGAAACACATTCTAACAAAGCTAATTGAATCCAATGAAAGTCAAACACATTCAAATAAAGCTTTTTAAATCAAATTAAAGTCTAATGCATTCAAAAAAGGTAATTGAATCAAATTAAAGTCAAACACATTCAAACAAGACTTATGAATCAAGTTTAAGTCAAACACAATCAAACAGAGCTAATTAAATCAAATTAAAGTCAAACCCATTCAAACAAATCTTTTTGAATAAAATTAATGTCAAATGCATTCTACAAAGCTAATTAAATCTATTAAAAGTGAAACACATTCAAACAAAGCTAATTGGATCAAATGAAAGTCAAACACATTCAAACAAAGCTAATTGAATCAAATGAAAGTCAAATGCATTCTACAAAGCTAATTAAATCAAATGAAAGTCAAACACATTCAAACAAAGCTTTTTGAATCAAATTAAAGTCAAATGCATTCAACAAAGCTAATTGAATAGAATGAAAGTCAAATGCATTCTACAAAGATAATTGAATCAAATGAAAGTCAAACACACATTCAAACAAAGCTAATTGAATCAAATGAAAGTCAAACACATTCAAACAAAGCTAATTGAATCAAATGAAAGTCAAATGCATTCTACAAAGCTAATTAAATCAAATGAAAATCAAACACATTCAAACAAAGCTAATTAAATCAAATGAAAGTCAAACACATTGAAACAAAGCTTTTTTAATAAAATGATAGTCAAATGCATTCAACAAAGCTAAATGAATCAAGTGAAATTCAAATGCATTCTACAAAGCTAATTGAATCAAATCAACGTTAAACACATTCAAACATAGCTAATTTAATCCAATGAAAGCCAAACACAATCAAATAAATCTTTTTGAATCAAGTTAAAGTCTAATGCATTCAACAAAGCTAATTGAATCCAATGAAAGTCAAACCCATTTAAACAAAGCTTTTGGAATAATATGAATGTCAAATGCATTCTACAAAGCTAATTGAATCCAATGAAAGTCTAATGCATTCAATAAAGCTAATTGAACCAAATGCAAGTCAAACACATTCAAACAAAGCTAATTGAATCAAATGAAAGTCAAACACATTCAAACAAAGCTTTTTGGATCAAATTTAAGTTAAACACATTCAAACAAAGCTAATTAAATCAAATGAAAGTCAAACACATTCAAACAAGCTTTATGACTAAAATGCAAGCCAAATGCATTCAATTATGCTAATTGAATCAAATGAAAGTCAAACACATTCAAATAAAGCTTTTTAAATCAAATGAAAGTCAAATGCATTCAAACAAAGCTTTTTGAATGAAATTAAAGTCAAATGCATTCAACAAAGCTAATTGAATAAAATGAAAGTCAAATGCATTCTACAAAGCTAATTGAATAAAATGAAAGTCAAATGCATAACAAAGCTAATTGAATCAAATGAAAGTCAAACACATTTAAACAAAGCTAATTGAATCAAATGAAAGTCAAACACATTCAAACAAAGCTAATTGAATCAAATGAAAGTCAAATGCATTCTAAAAAGCTAATTAAATCAAATGAAAATCAAACACATTCAAACAAAGCTAATTAAATCAAATGAAAGTCAAACACATTGAAACAAAGCTTTTTTGTAAAATGAAAGTCAAATGCATTCAACAAAGCTAAATGATTCAAGTGAAATTCAAATGCATTCTACAAAGCTAATTGAATCAATTGAACGTTAAACACATTCAAACATAGCTAATTTAATCCAATGAAAGCCAAACACAATCAAATAAATCTTTTTGAATCAAGTTAAAGTCTAATGCATTCAACAAAGCTAATTGAATCAAATGAAAGTCAAACCCATTTAAACAAAGCTTTTTGAATAATATGAATGTCAAATGCATTCTACAAAGCTAATTGAATCAAATGAAAGTCAAACCCTTTTAAACAAAGCTTTTTGAATAATATGAATGTCAAATGCATTCTACAAAGCTAATTGAATCTAATGAAAGTCTAATGCATTCAATAAAGCTAATTGAACCAAATGAAAGTCAAACACATTCAAACAAAGCTAATTGAATCAAATGAAAGTCAAACACATTCAAACAAAGCTTTTTGGATCAAATTTAAGTTAAACACATTCAAACAAAGCTAATTAAATCAAATGAAAGTCAAACACATTCAAACAAGCTTTTATGACTAAAATGCAAGCCAAATGCATTCAATTATGCTAATTGAATCAAATGAAAGTCAAACACATTCAAATAAAGCTTTTTAAATCAAATGAAAGTCAAATGCATTCAAACAAAGCTTTTTGAATGAAATTAAAGTCAAATGCATTCAACAAAGCTAATTGAATAAAATGAAAGTCAAATGCATTCTACAAAGCTAATTGAATAAAATGAAAGTCAAATGCATAACAAAGCTAATTGAATCAAATGAAAGTCAAACACATTTAAACAAAGCTAATTGAATCAAATGAAAGTCAAACACATTCAAACAAAGCTAATTGAATCAAATGAAAGTCAAATGCATTCTACAAAGCTAATTAAATCAAATGAAAATCAAACACATTCAAACAAAGCTAATTAAATCAAATGAAAGTCAAACACATTGAAACAAAGCTTTTTTGTAAAATGAAAGTCAAATGCATTCAACAAAGCTAAATGATTCAAGTGAAATTCAAATGCATTCTACAAAGCTAATTGAATCAATTGAACGTTAAACACATTCAAACATAGCTAATTTAATCCAATGAAAGCCAAACACAATCAAATAAATCTTTTTGAATCAAGTTAAAGTCTAATGCATTCAACAAAGCTAATTGAATCAAATGAAAGTCAAACCCATTTAAACAAAGCTTTTTGAATAATATGAATGTCAAATGCATTCTACAAAGCTAATTGAATCCAATGAAAGTCTAATGCATTCAATAAAGCTAATTAAACCAAATGAAAGTCAAACACATTCAAACAAAGCTAATTGAATCAAATGAAAGTCAAACACATTCAAACAAAGCTTTTTGGATCAAATTTAAGTTAAACACATTCAAACAAAGCTAATTAAATCAAATGAAAGTCAAACACATTCAAACAAGCTTTATGACTAAAATGCAAGCCAAATGCATTCAATTATGCTAATTGAATCAAATGAAAGTCAAACACATTCAAACAAAGCTTTTTAAATCAAATGAAAGTCAAATGCATTCAAACAAAGCTAATTGAATCAAATGAAAGTCAAACACAATAAAACAAAGCTAATTGAATAAAATGAAAGCCAAATGCATTCAACAATGCAAATTGAATCAAATGAAAGTAAAACACATTTAAACAAAGCTAATTGAATCATATGAAAGTCAAACACATTCAAACAAGCTTTATGACTCAAATGCAAGCCAAATGCATTCAATTATGCTAATTGAATCAAATGAAAGTCAAACACATTCAAACAAAGCTAATTAAATTAAATGGAAGTCAAACTCATTCAAATAAAGCTTTTTGAGTTATATTGAAGTCTAATACATTCAACAAAGCTAATTGAATCAAATGAGGGTCAAATGCATTCTACAAAGCTAATTGAACCAAATGAAAGTCAAACACATCAAAACAAAGCTAATTGAATCAAATGAAAGTCAAACACATTCAAACAAACCTAATTGAATCAAATGAAAGTCAAACACATTAAAACAAAGTTTCTTAGTCAAATTAAAGTCAAATGCATTCAACAAAGCTAATTGAATCAAACGAAAGTCAAATGCATTCTACAAAGCTAATAGAATCAAATGAAAGTTAAACACATTCTAACAAAGCTAATTGAATCAAATGAAAGTCAAACACATTCAAACAAAGCTAATTGAATAAAATGAAAGTCAAATGCATTCTACAAAGCTAATTGATTAAAATGAAAGTCAAATGCATTCTACAAAGATAATTGAATCAAATGAAAGTCAAACACACATTCAAACAAAGCTAATTGAATCAAATGAAAGTCAAACACATTCAAACAAAGCTAATTGAATCAAATGAAAGTCAAATGCATTCTACAAAGCTAATTAAATCAAATGAAAATCAAACACATTCAAACAAAGCTAATTAAATCAAATGAAAGTCAAACACATTGAAACAAAGCTTTTTTAATAAAATGATAGTCAAATGCATTCAACAAAGCTAAATGAATCAAGTGAAATTCAAATGCATTCTACAAAGCTAATTGAATCAATTGAACGTTAAACACATTCAAACATAGCTAATTTAATCCAATGAAAGCCAAACACAATCAAATAAATCTTTTTGAATCAAGTTAAAGTCTAATGCATTCAACAAAGCTAATTGAATCAAATGAAAGTCAAACCCTTTTAAACAAAGCTTTTGGAATAATATGAATGTCAAATGCATTCTACAAAGCTAATTCAATCCAATGAAAGTCTAATGCATTCAATAAAGCTAATTGAACCAAATGAAAGTCAAACACATTCAAACAAAGCTAATTGAATCAAATGAAAGTCAAACACATTCAAACAAAGCTTTTTGGATCAAATTTAAGTTAAACACATTCAAACAAAGCTAATTAAATCAAATGAAAGTCAAACACATTCAAACAAGCTTTATGACTAAAATGCAAGCCAAATGCATTCAATTATGCTAATTGAATCAAATGAAAGTCAAACACATTTAAACAAAGCTTTTTAAATCAAATGAAAGTCAAATGCATTCAAACAAAGCTAATTGAATCAAATGAAAGTCAAACACAATAAAACAAAGCTAATTGAATAAAATTCAAGCCAAATGCATTCAACAATGCAAATTGAATCAAATGAAAGTAAAACACATTTAAACAAAGCTAATTGAATCATATGAAAGTCAAACACATTCAAACAAGCTTTATGACTCAAATGCAAGCCAAATGCATTCAATTATGCTAATTGAATCAAATGAAAGTCAAACACATTCAAACAAAGCTAATTAAATTAAATGGAAGTCAAACTCATTCAAATAAAGCTTTTTGAGTTATATTGAAGTCTAATACATTCAACAAAGCTAATTGAATCAAATGAGGGTCAAATGCATTCTACAAAGCTAATTGAACCAAATGAAAGTCAAACACATCAAAACAAAGCTAATTGAATCAAATGAAAGTCAAACACATTCAAACAAACCTAATTGAATCAAATGAAAGTCAAACACATTAAAACAAAGTTTCTTAGTCAAATTAAAGTCAAATGCATTCAACAAAGCTAATTGAATCAAACGAAAGTCAAATGCATTCTACAAAGCTAATAGAATCAAATGAAAGTTAAACACATTCTAACAAAGCTAATTGAATCAAATGAAAGTCAAACACATTCAAACAAAGCTAATTGAATAAAATGAAAGTCAAATGCATTCAACAAAGCTAATTGAATAAAATGAAAGTCAAATGCATTCTACAAAGATAATTGAATCAAATGAAAGTCAAACACACATTCAAACAAAGCTAATTGAATCAAATGAAAGTCAAACACATTCAAACAAAGCTAATTGAATCAAATGAAAGTCAAATGCATTCGACAAAGCTAATTAAATCAAATGAAAAATCAAACACATTCAAACAAAGCTAATTAAATCAAATGAAAGTCAAACACATTGAAACAAAGCTTTTTTAATAAAATGATAGTCAAATGCATTCAACAAAGCTAAATGAATCAAGTGAAATTCAAATGCATTCTACAAAGCTAATTGAATCAATTGAACGTTAAACACATTCAAACATAGCTAATTTAATCCAATGAAAGCCAAACACAATCAAATAAATCTTTTTGAATCAAGTTAAAGTCTAATGCATTCAACAAAGCTAATTGAATCAAATGAAAGTCAAACCCTTTTAAACAAAGCTTTTGGAATAATATGAATGTCAAATGCATTCTACAAAGCTAATTGAATCCAATGAAAGTCTAATGCATTCAATAAAGCTAATTGAACCAAATGAAAGTCAAACACATTCAAACAAAGCTAATTGAATCAAATGAAAGTCAAACACATTCAAACAAAGCTTTTTGGATCAAATTTAAGTTAAACACATTCAAACAAAGCTAATTAAATCAAATGAAAGTCAAACACATTCAAACAAGCTTTATGACTAAAATGCAAGCCAAATGCATTCAATTATGCTAATTGAATCAAATGAAAGTCAAACACATTCAAACAAAGCTTTTCAAATCAAATGAAAGTCAAATGCATTCAAACAAAGCTAATTGAATCAATTGAAAGTCAAACACAATAAAACAAAGCTAATTGAATAAAATTCAAGCCAAATGCATTCAACAATGCAAATTGAATCAAATGAAAGTAAAACACATTTAAACAAAGCTAATTGAATCATATGAAATTTAAACACATTCAAACAAGCTTTATGACTCAAATGCAAGCCAAATGCATTCAATTATGCTAATTGAATCAAATGAAAGTCAAACACATTCAAACAAAGCTAATTAAATTAAATGGAAGTCAAACTCATTCAAATAAAGCTTTTTGAGTTATATTGAAGTCTAATACATTCAACAAAGCTAATTGAATCAAATGAGGGTCAAATGCATTCTACAAAGCTAATTGAATCAAATGAAAATCAAACACATCAAAACAAAGCTAATTGAATCAAATGAAAGTCAAACACATTCAAACAAACCTAATTGAATCAAATGAAAGTCAAACACATTAAAACAAAGTTTCTTAGTAAAATTAAAGTCAAATGCATTCAACAAAGCTAATTGAATCAAACAAAAGTCAAATGCATTCTACAAAGCTAATAGAATCAAATGAAAGTTAAACACATTCTAACAAAGCTAATTAAATCAAATGAAAGTCAAACACATTCAAACAAAGCTTTTTGAATCAAATTAAAGTCAAATGCATTCAACAAAGCTAATTGAATAAAATGAAAGTCAAATGCATTTTACAAAGCTAATTGAATAAAATGAAAGTCAAATGCATAACAAAGCTAATTGAATCAAATGAAAGTCAAACTGATGTAAAAACTAATAGATGAAATTAGTTTAAACAAGTTAATGAATCAAGCTTAAGCAAAGGATAGATTTTAGGTTGGTGTTTAGGTACGTTTATGTAGAATTTAGGTGTAGGTTTGCAAGGATTACTTACTTAACAAACAAGGATATGAAGGCAAGGATTTCTCACTCAACCTACTAAGTTCAAATTGTATGGAAGGATTACTCACTTGACCACTCAATCTCTTCAAGTCTAACTTGGTACAAAAACCGGTTATTTCACAAACAAATAATCAGTTTTTAAGTTCAAGCAAAAGCTCTTTTTCATTGATCAAAATCTCCTTACAAACTACAATTACATGCCTTTTATAAGCAACTAAAAGAACTAACAATCATTGCTTAACTCAAAGAAGCAAACTGATTTATTAAAGCTTTAAACAACGAAAATGAAACTAAGACTAAATTACGTCTAAGTGCAGCAGCCTCTTAGTCTTCATATGCCCCTTAACGTCTTTATTAAACGCATGTAATTGAGCTAAACAAACAGCCACAAATTCAGCAAGAAAACCATTGGAGGTGCATTTGTAACCCCCCTTGATTCACGCCCCTTTCATTATTCATGCATTGAAGTTTCTCCTTGAGTTCCTCCCAACTGAAATGGCTGTTCAAAATGCTTCAAATAACGTGCTTAATGAGCAATTAAGCAAGTAAATCCATGATTAAAACCAAACGGACCATGGGCAGCAAAAAAATCCAAGGTTTGGTCTTCAAATGATTTCGCAAGTATCACTTCTTTGGATGAACCGTAACTTGGACTTGTGCTTGGACTTGAATGAGAATTGTGACTAGGACTAATAGGACTTTCGTGATTTGCATCATCCTCCCCTTCTTCGAAAGGAGTTGTCCTCAACTCGTCATCTTCTAAATAAGGAGCTAGGTCACCAATATTGAAAGTTGATGAAACTCCAAATTGCTCTCCAAGATCAACTTTGTATGCATTATCATTGATCCTTTCCATGATTTGAAAAGGACCCTCTGCCCTTGGCATCAACTTGTGCTTTCGTTGCTTAGGGAACCTTTCTTTTCGAAGAAAAATCCAAACAAGATCACCCACTTCGAATTTTCTCACGTTGCTCAAGTGTTTGTTTGCTTGCTTCTTATAGGACTCGTTAGCTTTCTCAATGTTCTTCCTAACTTCTTTATGAACATTCATCATGAACTCAACATGCTCCTTGGCTGTCCCATGAACAAATTTGTCCTTAGGAATTGCAATGTAATCAATAGGAACATAAGGATTGACCCCATAAACAATTTCGAATGGTGAGTATTTCGTGGTTTTACTTGGAGTTCTATTGTAAGCAAATTCAGCATGAGCTAGCTTTAGATCCCAATCTTTCCCTCCTTTGTTCACTAAGGCACGAAGCAATGTTCCAAGAACTCTATTCACCACCTCAGTTTGACCATCCGTTTGTGGATGATGGCTAGTTGAGAAAAACAGCTTGGTACCCACGAGCCTCCATAATGACTTCCAAAAATGGCTCACAAATTTTGTATCACGATCTGAAACAATGGTTCTATGCAAACCATGTAACTTAGCCACCTCCTTGAAAAAAAGTTGAGCCACGTTATAAGCATCATCCACCTTTTTACAAGCAATGAAATGGGCCATCTTCGAAAACCGATCAACAACCACCATGATTGAATCTTTTCCACGAGCTGTTCTAGGCAAGGCCATGATGAAATCCATACTCAAATCCTCCCAAGGTCTTTCGGGAATTGGCAAAGGCTTGTATTCACCTCTATGAAAGGTCATTTTGGCCCTTTGACAAGTAGAACATCTAGCTAAGATTTGGTGCACGTTAGCTAGCATCTTAGGCCAATAAAAGTGACTTTGCAAGATCTCTAGGGTCTTTTGAATACCCATATGACCAGCAAGGCCTCCTCCATGAGCTTCCCTTATCAATAAGTCACGAATTTCCCCTTTAGGAACACAAAGTTTGTTTCCTTTGAAAAGAAAACCATCCACCATCACGAATTGACCATTCACTCCATGTTTGCAAGCTTCAATGATTTCCATAAGTTCATGGTCATCTTTGTAAGCTTCTTTCATAATTTCAAAACCAAGGACCTTAGCCTCCATGATTCCAAGAAGAGTATGCCTCCTTGACAATGCATCAGCCACGATGTTGGCTTTCCCTTGCTTATATTTTGTAGGAAAGTTAAATGATTGTAAGAATTCTACCCACTTAGCATGCCTAGCATTCAATTTTTTTTGGCCATGTATGAACCTCAAAGACTCATGATCCAAATGCAAGATGAATGGTTGTGGCCTCAAATAATGTGACCAATGATCTAAGGCTCGAACCATGGCATAAAATTCTTTGTCATAAGTGGAATAGTTCAATTTCCCTTGGCTCAATTTCTCACTAAAGTAGGCAATGGGTTTTTTTTGTTGGATTAGGACAGCCCCTATTCCCTTCCCACTTGCATCACACTCAACTTCAAAGGGTTTCATGAAATCCGGTAAGGCTAAAACAGGTGCCTCACACATCTTTTTTTTCACTAGTTCAAACGCCTCTTGGGCTTGAGGGTTCCATTGGAAGGTTCCTTTCTTTGTACACTCGGTGATAGGAGCCATGAGGGTACTAAAGTTCTTAATGAACCTTCTATAGAAAGAGGTTAGTCCATGAAATGAACGAACTTCAGTTATGGTTTTTGGGATAGGCCACGAAGCAATGGCTTCTATTTTGCTTGGATCCACCTTGATTCCATCACCTGAAACAATGTAACCAAGAAAAACAATTTCGGTTAGCAAAAAATGACACTTCTCCAACTTCCCATACAATTTTTTCTCCCTCAAAGTTCTAAAGATTTCTTCCAAGTGCCTCAAATGATCTTCCTCATTTGTACTATAGATGAGAATATCATCTAAGTAAACAACTACAAACCTCCCCAAAAAGGCCTCAACATCTCATTCATAAGCCTCATGAAAGTACTTGGGGCATTTGTTAAACCAAATGGCATAACAAGCCATTCATACAACCCATGCTTGGTTTTAAAAGCTGTTTTCCACTCATCACCCTCCCTCATACGAATTTGGTGATACCCACTTCTCAAATCAATTTTTGAAAACACTCTAGCCCCACTCAACTCATCCAACATATCATCAAGCCTAGGTATGGGAAACCTATACTTAATGGTTATATTGTTCACAGCCCTACTATCAATACACATCCTCCATGTTCCATCTTTTTTAGGCACTAACAAAGTAGGAACAACACAAGGACTCATAGACTCTCTTACATAACCCATTTGCATCAACTCCTCAATTTGTTTTTGCAACTCTTTAGTTTCCATGGGATTACATCTATAAGGTGGTTTGTTAGGAAGGGGTGCTCCCGGAATTAGGTCAATTTGATGCTCAATCCCACGAATGGGAGGTAATCCTAAAGGTAACTCATTAGGAAAAACATCCTCATAAGCTTTGACTAATTCGACCAACCTAGGGTTTTGTTGAACAAACCCTTCATGCTCCTCCTTAGACAACAACAAAAACACCTCATCTTCCTTCTCTAAGGTCTTTTCGAATTCTTTGAAAGAAAGTAACAAGATTTCCTTTCTTTTGGGCTCTTTTTGTGGTGTTTGTGGTGGTGGGAATTGTGTTTGGGGAATCTTTTTTTGTGGTGGTAAGGGATGCAACACTTTCTTGCTGCCTTGGTGGGTGATAGTATAGGTATTAGTTAGACCATCATGGATTGATTTTCTATCACTTTGCCATGGTCTTCCTAATAAAACGTGACATGCATCCATTGGAATGACATCACACAAAATCTCATCAACATAAGAACCAATCTGAAATTTTACTAAGCATTGTCTCCTAACTCCCGTACTCTTACTCTTATCAAGCCAACTCAATTTGTAAGGGGTAGGGTGTCTAGTGGTTTTCAAATCAAGTTTTTTCACAAGGTCACTTGACACGACATTCGCTTCACTACCACTATCAACAATTAAGTCACAAACATCTCCATTAACCTTGCATTTGGTTAAAAAGACATTCTCCCTCTGCAAAGGGTTTCTTTCAACCTCAACTTGCATTTGTAAAGCTCTCCTCAAGACTAAGCTGTTTTTTTCGGGGAAACAATCATCACCTTGCTCCTCCTCTTCATTAGAATCATAAGATTCCAAAGGGTCATTTTCAATAACATTTTCATCCTCTAACTCCTCATCTAGGCTAAAAGGTTGAGCCATCATATTTTTGAGCTCTCTCATGGTTAAAGCTCTAGTATTAGGACAATCCCTCTTATAGTGTCCTCTTCCATGACACTTAAAACACACTATGTCACTCAAGTCCCCGGTTTTGGCAACAGCTTTGCCTTTTTCTTTTGGGTCAAAGGAACTTGGGTTTCTTTTGGTGGAATTTGGAAAAGAAGAGTTTTCTTTTGGTGGATTAAATGGGCGTTTGTATTTTGGCTCAAATGGATTAGAAGGCTTTTTCTTTTTCTTTTGATTATCAAACTTAACAGAAAGTTTGCAAGCTTCATCGAAAGTCAAATTGGGTTGCACTTCTATCTTTTCAAGGATCTCCTTATCTAGACCAGCCATAAACCTCCCTAGTTTCAAATCCTCATTTTCCACTATTTCACAAATAATGGATAATCTTTCAAACTCTTTTATATACTCCTCCACACTACTACTACCTTGTTGCAAGGTACTCCATTTAACATACATGGATTGTTTATAATTAGAAGGCACAAAACGTTCCCTAAGTTTCTTCCGAAGCTTGGTCCATGTAGAAATACGAGTTTTACCATTGCTTTCCCGTTTTCTTTGGACTCCTTTCAACCAAGTTTCAGCATACTTGGCTATCTTCACCTTAGCAATCTTGTACTTTTGTTCATCTTCCTCAACGTCTTTGAACTCAAAATACCTCTCAAGTGATTGCTCCCACTCCAAGTACTTCTCAGGGTCAAGAGTACCATCAAAAAGGTCTACATCCACCTTTAGACTCTTGTCATCATATCTAGGAGGGTTTTGACGCCCATCCCTTTGTTCTTGTGTCAACAAACGAGCCATTAGAGCCATTATATTACCATGTAATTTCTCATTGGTTTCCAAGAGCCTTTGTTGGTTTTCCTCCATAATTCTAAGTCTCCTTTGGTCAACGGTTTCATTTGGGTTTGCTTGATCCATTTGGACAGAAACAACCCCCTACCTGACGCGCCAAATGATGTAAAAACTAATAGATGAAATTAGTTTAAACAAGTTAATGAATCAAGCTTAAGCAAAGGATAGATTTTAGGTTGGTGTTTAGGTACGTTTATGTAGAATTTAGGTGTAGGTTTGCAAGGATTACTCACTTAACAAACAAGGATATGAAGGCAAGGATTTCTCACTCAACCTACTAAGTTCAAATTGTATGGAAGGATTACTCACTTGACCACTCAATCTCTTCAAGTCTAACTTGGTACAAAAACCGGTTATTTCACAAACAAATAATCAGTTTTTAAGTTCAAGCAAAAGCTCTTTTTCATTGATCAAAATCTCCTTACAAACTACAATTACATGCCTTTTATAAGCAACTAAAAGAACTAACAATCATTGCTTAACTCAAAGAAGCAAACTGATTTATTAAAGCTTTAAACAACGAAAATGAAACTAAGACTAAATTACGTCTAAGTGCAGCAGCCTCTTAGTCTTCATATGCCCCTTAACGTCTTTATTAAACGCATGTAATTGAGCTAAACAAACAGCCACAAATTCAGCAAGAAAACCGTTGGAGGTGCATTTGTAACCCCCCCTTGATTCACGCCCCTTTCATTATTCATGCATTGAAGTTTCTCCTTGAGTTCCTCCCAACTGAAATGGTTGTTCAAAATGCTTCAAATAACGTGCTTAATGAGCAATTAAGCAAGTAAATCCATGATTAAAACCAAACGGACCATGGGCAGCAAAAGAATCCAAGGTTTGGTCTTCAAATGATTTCGCAAGTATCACTTCTTTGGATGAACCGTAACTTGGACTTGTGCTTGGACTTGAATGAGAATTGTGACTAGGACTAATAGGAATTTCGTGATTTGCATCACAAACACATTTAAACAAAGCTAATTGAATCAAATGAAAGTCAAACACATTCAAACAAAGCTAATTGAATCAAATGAAAGTCAAATGCATTCTACAAAGCTAATTAAATCAAATGAAAATCAAACACATTCAAACAAAGCTAATTAAATCAAATGAAAGTCAAACACATTGAAACAAAGCTTTTTTGTAAAATGAAAGTCAAATGCATTCAACAAAGCTAAATGAATCAAGTGAAATTCAAATGCATTCTACAAAGCTAATTGAATCAAATCAACATTAAACACATTCAAACATAGCTAATTTAATCCAATGAAAGCCAAACACAATCAAATAAATCTTTTTGAATCAAGTTAAAGTCTAATGCATTCAACAAAGCTAATTGAATCAAATGAAAGTCAAACCCTTTTAAACAAAGCTTTTTGAATAATATGAATGTCAAATGCATTCTACAAAGCTAATTGAATCCAATGAAAGTCTAATGCATTCAATAAAGCTAATTGAACCCAATGAAAGTCAAACACATTCAAACAAAGCTAATTGAATCAAATGAAAGTCAAACACATTCAAACAAAGCTTTTTGGATCAAATTTCAGTTAAACACATTCAAACAAAGCTAATTAAATCAAATGAAAGTCAAACACATTCAAACAAAGTTTCTTTGTCAAATTAAAGTCAAATGCATTCAACAAAGCTAATTGAATCAAACGAAAGTCAAATGCATTCTACAAAGCTAATAGAATCAAATGAAAGTTAAACTCATTCTAACAAAGCTAATTGAATCCAATGAAAGTCAAACACATTCAAATAAAGCTTTTTAAATCAAATTAAAGTCTAATGCATTCAAAAAAGGTAATTGAATCAAATTAAAGTCAAACACATTCAAACAAGACTTATGAATCAATTTTAAGTCAAACACAATCAAACAGAGCTAATTAAATCAAATTAAAGTCAAACCCATTCAAACAAAGCTTTTTGAATAAAATTAATGTCAATTGCATTCTACAAAGCTAATTAAATCTATTAAAAATGAAACACATTCAAACAAAGCTAATTGGATCAAATGAAAGTCAAACACATTCAAACAAAGCTAATTGAATCAAATGAAAGTCAAATGCATTCTACAAAGCTAATTAAATCAAATGAAAGTCAAACACATTCTAACAAAGCTTTTTGAATCAAATTAAAGTCAAATGCATTCAACAAAGCTAATTTAATAAAATGAAAGTCAAATGCATTCTACAAAGATAATTGAATCAAATGAAAGTCAAACACACATTCAAACAAAGCTAATTGAATCAAATGAAAGTCAAACACACATTCAAACAAAGCTAATTGAATCAAATGAAAGTCAAACACATTCAAACAAAGCTAATTGAATCAAATGAAAGTCAAATGCATTCTACAAAGCTAATTAAATCAAATGAAAATCAAACACATTCAAACAAAGCTAATTAAATTAAATGAAAGTCAAACACATTGAAACAAAGCTTTTTTAATAAAATGATAGTCAAATGCATTCAACAAAGCTAAATGAATCAAGTGAAATTCAAATGCATTCTACAAAGCTAATTGAATCAAATCAACGTTAAACACATTCAAACATAGCTAATTTAATCCAATGAAAGCCAAACACAATAAAATAAATCTTTTTGAATCAAGTTAAAGTCTAATGCATTCAACAAAGCTAATTGAATCAAATGAAAGTCAAACCCATTTAAACAAAGCTTTTGGAATAATATGAATGTCAAATGCATTCTACAAAGCTAATTGAATCCAATGAAAGTCTAATGCATTCAATAAAGCTAATTGAACCAAATGAAAGTCAAACACATTCAAACAAAGCTAATTGAATCAAATGAAAGTCAAACACATTCAAACAAAGCTTTTTGGATCAAATTTAAGTTAAACACATTCAAACAAAGCCAATTAAATCAAATGAAAGTCAAACACATTCAAACAAGCTTTATGACTAAAATGCAAGCCAAATGCATTCAATTATGCTAATTGAATCAAATGAAAGTCAAACACATTCAAACAAAGCTTTTTAAATCAAATGAAAGTCAAATGCATTCAAACAAAGCTAATTGAATCAAATGAAAGTCAAACACAATAAAACAAAGCTAATTGAATAAAATGAAAGCCAAATGCATTCAACAATGCAAATTGAATCAAATGAAAGTAAAACACATTTAAACAAAGCTAATTGAATCATATGAAAGTCAAACACATTCAAACAAGCTTTATGACTCAAATGCAAGCCAAATGCATTCAATTATGCTAATTGAATCAAATGAAAGTTAAACACATTCAAACAAAGCTAATTAAATTAAATGGAAGTCAAACTCATTCAAATAATGCTTTTTGAGTTATATTGAAGTCTAATACATTCAACAAAGCTAATTGAATCAAATGAGGGTCAAATGCATTCTACAAAGCTAATTGAATCAAATGAAAATCAAACACATCAAAACAAACCAAATTGAATCAAATGAAAGTCAAACACATTTAAACAAAGCTAATTGAATCAAATGAAAGTCAAACACATTCAAACAAAGCTAATTGAATCAAATGAAAGTCAAATGCATTATACAAAGCTAATTAAATCAAATCAAAATCAAACACATTCAAACAAAGCTAATTAAATCAAATGAAAGTCAAACACATTGAAACAAAGCTTTTTTTGTAAAATGAAAGTCAAATGCAATCAACAAAGCTAAATGAATCAAGTGAAATTCAAATGCATTCTACAAAGCTAATTGAATCAACTGAACGTTAAACACATTCAAACATAGCTAATTTAATCCAATGAAAGCCAAACACAATCAAATAAATCTTTTTGAATCAAGTTAAAGTCTAATGCATTCAACAAAGCTAATTGAATCAAGTGAAAGTCAAACCCATTTAAACAAAGCTTTTGGAATAATATGAATGTCAAATGCATTCTACAAAGCTAATTGAATCCAATGAAAGTCTAATGCATTCAATAAAGCTAATTGAACCAAATGAAAGTCAAACACATTCAAACAAAGCTAATTGAATCAAATGAAAGTCAAACACATTCAAACAAAGCTTTTTGGATAAAATTTAAGTTAAACACATTCAAATAAAGCTAATTTAATCAAATGAAAGTCAAACACATTCAAACAAGCTTTATGACAAAAATGCAAGCAAAATGCTTTCAATTATGCTAGTTGAATCAAATGAAAGTCAAACACATGCAAACAAAGCTTTTTAAATCAAATGAAAGTCAAATGCATTCAAACAAAGCTAATTGAATCAAATGAAAGTCAAACACAATCAAACAAAGCTAATTGAATAAAATGAAAGCCAAATGCATTCAACAATGCTAATTGAATCAAATGAAAGTAAAACACATTCAAACAAAGCTAATTGAATTAAATGAAAGTCAAACACATTCAAACAAGCTTTATGACTCAAATGCAAGCCAAATGCATTCAATTATGCTAATTGAATCAAATGAAAGTCAAACACATTCAAACAAAGCTAATTAAATTAAATGGAAGTCAAACACATTCAAACAAAACTTTTTTAGTTATATTGAAGTCTAATACATTCAACAAAGCTAATTGAATCAAATGAGGGTCAAATGCATTCTACAAAGCTAATTGAATCAAATGAAAATCAAACACATCAAAACAAAGCTAATTGAATCAAATGAAAGTCAAACACATTCAAACAAACCTAATTGAATAAAATGAAAGTCAAACACATTAAAACAAAGTTTCTAAGTCAAATTAAAGTCAAATGCATTCAACAAAGCTAATTGAATCAAACGAAAGTCAAATGCATTCTACAAAGCTAATAGAATCAAATGAAAGTTAAACACATTCTAACAAAGCTAATTGAATCCAATGAAAGTCAAACACATTCAAATAAAGCTTTTTAAATCAAATTAAAGTCTAATGCATTCAACAAAGGTAATTCAATCAAATTAAAGTCAAACACATTCAAACAAGACTTATGAATCAAATTTAAGTCAAACTCAATCAAACAGAGCTAATTAAATCAAATTAAAGTCAAACCCATTCAAACAAAGCTTTTTGAATAAAATTAATGTCAAATGCATTCTACAAAGCTAATTAAATCAGTTAAAAGTGAAACACTTTCAAACAAAGCTAATTGGATCAAATGAAAGTCAAACACATTCAAACAATGCTAATTGAATCAAATGAAAGTCAAATGCATTCTACAAAGCTAATTAAATTAAATGAAAGTCAAACACATTCAAACAAAGCTTTTTGAATCAAATTAAAGTTAAATGCATTCAACAAAGCTAATTGAATAAAATGAAAGTCAAATGCATTCTACAAAGCTAATTAAATCAAATGAAAATCAAACACATTCAAACAAAGCTAATTAAATCAAATGAAAGTCAAACACATTGAAACAAAGCTTTTTTAATAAAATTAAAGTCAAATGCATTCAACAAAGCTAAATGAATCAAGTGAAATTCAAAAGCATTCTACAAAGCTAATTGAATCAAATGAACGTTAAACACATTCAAACATAGCTAATTTAATCCAATGAAAGCCAAACACAATCAAATAAATCTTTTTGAATCAAGTTAAAGTCTAATGCATTCAACAAAGCTAATTGAATCAAATGAAAGTCAAACCCATTTAAACAAATCTTTTGGAATAATATGAATGTCAAATGCATTCTACAAAGCTAATTTAATCCAATGAAAGTCTAATGCATTCAATAAAGCTAATTGAACCAAGTAAAAGTGAAACACATTCAAACAAAGCTAATTGAATCAAATGAAAGTCAAACCCATTCAAACAAAGCTTTTTGGATTAAATTTAAGTTAAACACATTCAAACTAAGCTAATTAAATCAATGAAAGTCAAACACATTCAAACATGCTTTATGAGAAAAATGCAAGCCAAATGCATTCAATTATGCTAATTGAATCAAATGAAAGTCAAACACATTCAAACAAAGCTTTTTAAATCAAATGAAAGTCAAATGCATTCAAACAAAGATAATTGAAACAAATGAAAGTCAAACACAATCAAACAAAGCTAATTTAATAAAACGAAAGCCAAATGCATTCAACAATGCTAATTGAATCAAATGAAAGTAAAACACATTCAAACAAAGCTAATTGAATCAAATGAAAGTCAAACACATTCAAACAAGGTTTATGACTCAAATGCAAGCCAAATGCATTCAATTAGGCTAATTGAATCAAATGAAAGTCAAACACATTCAAACAAAGCTTTTTGAATCAAATTAAAGTTAAATGCATTCAACAAAGCTAATTGAATAAAATGAAAGTCAAATTCATTCTACAAAGCTAATTGAATCAAATGAAAGTCAAACACATTCAAATAAAGCTAATTGAATTAAATGAAAGTCAAACACATTCAAACAAAGCTAATTGAATCAAATGAAAGTCAAACACATTCAACCAAAGCTTTTTGAATCAAATTAAAGTCAAATGCATTCTACAAAGCTAATTAAATCAAATGAAAGTCAAACACATTTAAACAAAGCTAATTGAATCAAATGAAAGTCAAACACATTCAAACAAAGCTAATTGAATCAAATGAAAGTCAAATGCATTTTACAAAGCTAATTAAATCAAATGAAAATCAAACACATTCAAACAAAGCTAATTAAATCAAATGAAAGTCAAACACATTCAAACAAAGCTAATTGAATAAAATGAAAGCCAAATGCATTCAACAATGCTAATTGAATCAAATGAAAGTAAAACACATTCAAACAAAGCTAATTGAATTAAATGAAAGTAAAACACATTCAAACAAAGCTAATTGAATCAAATGAAAGTCAAACACATTCAAACAAAGCTTTTTGAATCAAATTTAAGTTAAACACATTCAAATAAAGCTAATTAAATGAAATGAAAGTAAAACTCATTCAAACAAGCTTTATGACAAAAATGCAAGCAAAATGCATTCAATTATGCTAGTTGAATCAAATGAAAGTCAAACACATGCAAACAAAGCTTTTTAAATCAAATGAAAGTAAAATGCATTCAAACAAGGTAATTGAATCAAATGAAAGTCAAACACAATCAAACAAAGCTAATTGAATAAAATGAAAGCCAAATGCATTCAAAGATGCTAATTGAATCAAATGAAAGTAAAACATATTCAAACAAAGCTAATTCAATCAAATGAAAGTCAAACACATTCAAACAAGCTTTATGACTCAAATGCAAGCCAAATGCATTCAACTATGCTAATTGAATCAAATGAAAGTCAAACACATTCAAACAAAGCTAATTAAATTAAATGGAAGTCAAACACATTCAAACAAAGCTTTTTGAGTTATATTGAAGTCTAATACATTCAACAAAGCTAATTGAATCAAATGAGGGTCAAATGCATTCTACAAAGCTAATTGAATCAAATGAAAATCAAACACATCAAAACAAAGCTAATTGAATCAAATGAAAGTCAAACACATTCTAACAAAGCTAATAGAATCAAATGAAAGTCAAACACATTAAAACAAAGTTTCTAAGTCAAATTAAAGTCAAATGCATTCAACAAAGCTAATTGAATCAAACAAAAGTCAAATGCATTCTACAAAGCTAATAGAATCAAATGAAAGTTAAACACATTCTAACAAAGCTAATTGAATCCAATGAAAGTCAAACACATTCAAATAAAGCTTTTTAAATCAAATTAAAGTCTAATGCATTCAACATAGGTAATTGAATCAAATTAAAGTCAAACACATTCAAACAAGACTTATGAATCAAATTTAAGTCAAACTCAATCAAACAGAGCTAATTAAATCAAATTAAAGTCAAACCCATTCAAACAAAGCTAATTGAATCAAATGAAAGTCAAACCCATTTAAACAAAGCTTTTTGGATCAAATTTAAGTTAAACACATTCAAACAAAGCTAATTAAATCAAATGAAAGTCATACACATTCAAACAAGCTTTATGACAAAAATGCAAGCTAAATGCATTCAATTATGCTAATTGAATCAAGTTAAAGTCAAACACATTCAAACAAAGCTTTTTAAATCAAATGAAAGTCAAATGCATTCAAACAAAGCTAATTGAATCAAATGAAAGTCAAACACAATCAAACAAAGCTAATTGTATAAAATAAAAGCCAAATGCATTCAAAAATGCTAATTGAATCAAATAAAAGTAAAACACATTCAAACAAAGCTAATTGAATCAAATGAAAGTCAAACACATTCAAACAAGGTTTATGACACAAATGCAAGCCAAATGCATTTAATTATGCTAATTGAATCAAATGAAAGTCAAACACATTTAAACAAAGCTTTTTGAATCAAATTAAAGTTAAATGCATTCAACAAAGCTAATTGAATAAAATGAAAGTCAAATTCATTCTACAAAGCTAATTGAATCAAATGAAAGCCAAACACATTCAAATAAAGCTAATTGAATCAATGAAAGTCAAACACATTTAAACAAAGCTAATTGAATCAAATGAAAGTCAAACACATTCAAACAAAGCTTTTTGAATCAAATTAAAGTCAAATGCATTTAACAAAGCTAATTGAATAAAGTGAAAGTCAAATGCATTCTACAAAGCTAATTGAATAAAATGAAAGTCAAACCCATTCAAACAAAGCTTTTTGGATCAAATTTAAGTTAAACACATTGAAACAAAGCTAATTAAATCAAATGAAAGTCATACACATTCAAACAAGCTTTATGATAAAAATGCAAGCTAAATGCATTCAATTATGCTAATTGAATCAAATGAAAGTCAAACACATTCAAACAAGGTTTATGACTCAAATGCAAGCCAAATGCATTCAATTATGCTAATTGAATCAAATGAAAGTCAAACACATTCAAACAAACCTTTTTGAATCAAATTCAAGTTAAATGCATTCAACAAAGCTAATTGAATAAAATGAAAGTCAAATTCATTCTACAAAGCTAATTGAATCAAATGAAAGTCAAACACATTCAAATAAAGCTAATTGAATCAAATGAAAGTCAAACACATTTAAACAAAGCTAATTGAATCAAATGAAAGTCAAACACATTCAAACAAAGCTTTCAGAATCAAATTAAAGTCAAATGCATTTAACAAAGCTAATTGAATAAAGTGAAAGTCAAATGCATTCTACAAAGCTAATTGAATAAAATGAAAGTCAAATGCATAACAAAGCTAATTGAATCAAATGAAAGTCAAACACATTTAAACAAAGCTAATTGAATCAAATGAAAGTCAAACACATTCAAACAAAGCTAATTGAATCAAATGAGAGTCAAATGCATTCTACAAAGCTAATTAAATCAAATGAAAATCAAACACATTCAAACAAAGCTAATTAAATCAAATGAAAGTCAAATGCATTCAAACAAAGCTAATTGAATCAAATGAAAGTCAAACACAATCAAACAAAGCTAATTGAATAAAATGAAAGCCAAATGCATTCAACAATTCTAATTGAATCAAATGAAAGTAAAACACATTCAAACAAAGCTAATTGAATCAAATGAAAGTCAAACACATTCAAACAAGGTTTATGACTCAAATGCAAGCCAAATGCATTCAACTATGCTAATTGAATCAAATGAAAGTCAAACACATTCAAACAAGCTTTATGACAAAAATGCAAGCAAAATGCATTCAATTATGCTAGTTGAATCAAATGAAAGTCAAACACATGCAAACAAAGCTTTTTAAATCAAATGAAAGTAAAATGCATTCAAACAAAGCTAATTGAATCAAATGAAAGTAAAACACATTCAAACAAAGCTAATTGAATCAAATGAAAGTCAAACACATTCAAACATGGTTTATGACTCAAATGCAAGCCAAATGCATTCAACTATGCTAATTGAATTAAATGAAAGTCAAACACATTCAAACAAGCTTTATGACAAAAATGCAAGCAAAATGCATTCAATTATGCTAGTTGAATCAAATGAAAGTCAAACACATGCAAACAAAGCTTTTTAAATCAAATGAAAGTCAAATGCATTCAAACAAAGCTAATTGAATCAAATGAAAGTCAAACACAATCAAACAAAGCTAATTGAATAAAATGAAAGCCAAATGCATTCAACAATGCTAATTGAATCAAATGAAAGTAAAACACATTCAAACAAAGCTAATTGAATCAAATGAAAGTCAAACACATTCAAACAAGCTTTATGACTCAAATGCAAGCCAAATGCATTCAACTATGCTAATTGAATCAAATGAAAGTCAAACACATTCAAACAAAGCTAATTAAATTAAATGGAAGTCAAACACATTCAAACAAAGCTTTTTGAGTTATATTGAAGTCTAATACATTCAACAAAGCTAATTGAATCAAATGAGGGTCAAATGCATTCTACAAAGCTAATTGAATCAAATGAAAATCAAACACATCAAAACAAAGCTAATTGAATCAAATGAAAGTCAAACACATTCTAACAAAGCTAATAGAATCAAATGAAAGTCAAACACATTTGATGTGGATCAAGAGGGAAATTCTTTTGAAGAGCCAATCATATTGGTTTTAAGGCCAATAGGGTTTGAGCTTGGAGTAAAGAATCAAGAATGGTTAACATGTGCAGCCATTGAAGAAGAAGTCAAGGTCCAGTTGGGTTCCGACGACGGTAGCGGCGGCGACGCGCCGATCTGGGTGCCACGCGCCGGCTCCCTAGCTCCGGCCTGAGTCCAGCTACACGGCGGTGGGGCGCGTGTCGATGATGGCGGCGCGTGAGGTGGTGGTTCGGCGGCAGTACGAAAAGAAAGATTTTCCTAACTTAGTTTTTTCTAGAGTTTTTGCTTGCAAGTTTTTACCTTTCACTTGAAAGGGTTTTTCTTGGTTTAAGCAATTAGGAATCTTCTTAATTTCTGTTAATTTAGTTTAAAATAATTTCTAAGTCAATTAGGAATTGTTTTAAGAAGTTTTAGGTTAATTAGAACTAGTCTTATTACTAGTTTCCTAGTTCCATTAGAATTGGTTCTCCTATTCTATCTAGGATACTTGGGGATCAAGGCTAGGGTTTTTTCCTAGTTCGAATAGACTTAGGAATAGTTAGTTTTAGTCTATAAATAATGTAATTTTCGTGATTTTTCAGAACATTCGAAAATCATTAAAATTCAAGTTTATTGTTTGTTTTGCTTAATTGCTTACAAATTCTTTTGCTAGTTTTCAATTCAAGGAGTTGTTTTGATAATTAGAACGTTCAATTCTTAGTTCTAGGAGTAGTCTAAGTTTTGTTCATCAAAGTACTTAGTTCCAGGAGTGGTCTAGGTAATTTGAGAGGCGTTGAATTCGTTCCAGGAGTGGTCGTTTTCAAAGTCATATCCGGTTCGTTATTCTTAAGTTGTTCGATTTTCTTAGGAAATTCGAAGGGCTTGTGTTACTTGTGTGATTTTAGATTCTTTATTAAGTTAAGGGGTTTAAATCCACATCAAATTGGTATCAGAGCTTGTGTGATACCACATCAAATTGGTATCAGATTTCAGGGGTTTTTGATCGTTCAACAATTCGTTCATCAAATCGCACTTGTTCTCGGATAACCAGTTTTTCTGTCAACTTCAGAAGGCTCGTTCTCCTTCGTTACAAGGTCTTTTCAGGTGATTCTTTTTTTGATTTTGGGTGAAATTTTGTCTAATTTCTGCCTGTGAAATTTCGGAATTTTTCGAGTTCGTTTGCTATTAAACTGGACTGTTTTCCGAAACTGTGTCAGTTTTGGTCCGATTTAATACTTACTGCTCGTTGTGTGCGATTTTGTTCCAAGTTGTGTTGCGATTTTTGTGGGATATACCTGTGTGGATAAGGGTTCTTTTAAGTCTTTTTTTTGTCTTATAATTATGGAGGAAGCTTTGAGCAAACTCATGGATGAATTTGCAAGATTGCAAGATAATACGGAGGCACGTTTTAATGCTTTTTCACAATTATTGCTTGATAAAAAGAAAAAGAAGAAAAAACGGCATGATAGTGATAGTGATGCTTCTAGTAGTGATGATGACACTCATAATAAGAATAAGATCGATGATAAAGGTATCAAACTTGATGATTTTACGGGTCTAGGAAGCCCCGAAGATTTTCTTGAGTGGGCGAGACACTTAGAGAAAATTTCAGATTATAAAGGTTTTGATGATTCTCAGCGTTTCAAAATTGCTTATATACGACTCACTAAGAATGCGGGAATTTGGTTCGATAATTTAAAGACTCGACGTGCTAGAGCAGGGAAGGATAAGATCAAGACATGGACAGTTTTGAAGAAGAAGATGCGTTCTAAATACCTTCCACATGATTTCGAACAAATTCTATATGTGAAACTCACTATGTTGACACAAGATACTAAGAGTGTTAATGAATATATTGCTGAATTTGATAAACTAACCTCTCTTTGTGATTTGGAGGAGAAAGAACCATTGCGGATTGCTCGATTCCTTAAGGGTCTTAATCGACCTATTGCTAAGAAGATTGAATTGAGTACTTATGAGTCATTCAATGATGTGTGCAAACTAGCTTTAAAAATTGAAAGTCATTGGCTCGAAGATAAGAAGAGCACAAGTACAAAGAGTTTTGGTACCAAGTTCTCACAAGAGACCAAAACAAGCAAAACTTTCAAGCCTTTTAAACCGAGTTCCTACGAGTCTAAGGGAGAAAGCTCAACAAGTGGAGAAAAGAAATTTGTTAAGATATCTAAAGAAGAGTTCGAATCCCGAATTAGGTGTTTCAAATGTCAAGGAAAGGGACATAGGTCGGATCAATGTCCTTCCAAGAAAGCTCTCACAATAAGACAATACGAACAACAAGTAGAAGAAGAGAAACACATAGTTTTTGGGTGTGACGATGAGGAATCCGAAACTAAGGCAACAAGTAGTGAGGAAGAGAACGATGAGATTGATCCCGAAGATGATGAAAAAGTGCTTGTGTTAAGGAAGATCCTCCATGCCGAAGCAAACCCTAACAAATCTCAACGTGAAAACTTATTCCATACTCGATGCAAAGTTGTTGATAGAACTTGTAGGGTGATCATTGATAGTGGTTCGTGTACCAATGTAGCGTCTACAGAGATGGTTACTAAACTCCAACTTCCTACAAGAGATCATGAAAAACCATATAAGTTGGGTTGGCTAGATAATTCTATGGGTATTCATGTAGAACAACAAGCTTTGGTGAATTTTTCCATTGGCAATTACAAGGAAGAATTATGGTGCGATGTGATTCCTATGAGTGCTTGTCACGTTCTTTTAGGAAGACCATGGCAATTTGATCGACATGTTAAACATGATGGTGTGGCCAACACATATTCGGTCAAGGTGGGAAACAAGAGGTTCAAACTTATTCCTTTAACTATTATTCCATGCCGCGTTAAAGTTAAAGAGATGGAGGAAGATTGTCAAAAGGATAAGGAAGAGGAACATGTAGGTGCTAAAGAGCTCGAAGAAAAGGTGAGTGAAACAATTGATGTTCCAATTGTGTGTGACGTTGTTCAAGATCAGATTATTCATAATGATCTACCAATGGTGGTGTCGGAAAAGGTTTTTGATACTATTGAGGAGCCATTCGTGAATCAAGATAATAATTTAATGGTTTCTTTAGAAGTGGTGGATTCATTAGGCATGCATAAAGAGAAGAAATTGTTAGTCATACATGAGAAAAATATCATGAAGCCTAAAGTGTTCTTATGGTCAACTTCGAAGACCAAGGACCAAATTGAGAATTGGTTGTTTCTAAAATATTGCCTTGCTCGTGGTGATGTTGTTACATTGCTTAAAATTGCTAGCGTTGAGGTAATAGTTCTTTTGGCTTGTATTCGTCGAATTTGGATGGTTTCATGGAATTGTTCTCCTTACATGGATGATGCGAATTTGAGGACAAATTCTTTTGAAGAGGGGGAGAATGATGTGGATCAAGAGGGAAATTCTTTTGAAGAGCCAATCATATTGGTTTTAAGGCCAATAGGGTTTGAGCTTGGAGTAAAGAATCAAGAATGGTTAACATGCGCAGCCATTGAAGAAGAAGTCAAGGTCCAGTTGGGTTCCGACGACGGCAGCGGCGGCGACGCGCCGATCTGGGTGCCACGCGCCGGCTCCCTAGCTCCGGCCTGAGTCCAGCTACACGGCGGTGGGGCGCGTGTCGATGATGGCGGCGCGTGAGGTGGTGGTTCGGCGGCAGTACGAAAAGAAAGATTTTCCTAACTTAGTTTTTTCTAGAGTTTTTGCTTGCAAGTTTTTACCTTTCACTTGAAAGGGTTTTTCTTGGTTTAAGCAATTAGGAATCTTCTTAATTTCTGTTAATTTAGTTTAAAATAATTTCTAAGTCAATTAGGAATTGTTTTAAGAAGTTTTAGGTTAATTAGAACTAGTCTTATTACTAGCTTCCTAGTTCCATTAGAATTGGTTCTCCTATTCTATCTAGGATACTTGGGGATCAAGGCTAGGGTTTTTTCCTAGTTCGAATAGACTTAGGAATAGTTAGTTTTAGTCTATAAATAATGTAATTTTCGTGATTTTTCAGAACATTCGAAAATCATTAAAATTCAAGTTTATTGTTTGTTTTGCTTAATTGCTTACAAATTCTTTTGCTAGTTTTCAATTCAAGGAGTTGTTTTGATAATTAGAACGTTCAATTCTTAGTTCTAGGAGTAGTCTAAGTTTTGTTCATCAAAGTACTTAGTTCCAGGAGTGGTCTAGGTAATTTGAGAGGCGTTGAATTCGTTCCAGGAGTGGTCGTTTTCAAAGTCATATCCGGTTCGTTATTCTTAAGTTGTTCGATTTTCTTAGGAAATTCGAAGGGCTTGTGTTACTTGTGTGATTTTAGATTCTTTATTAAGTTAAGGGGTTTAAATCCACATCAACATTAAAACAAAGTTTCTAAGTCAAATTAAAGTCAAATGCATTCAACAAAGCTAATTGAATCAAACAAAAGTCAAATGCATTCTACAAAGCTAATAGAATCAAATGAAAGTTAAACACATTCTAACAAAGCTAATTGAATCCAATGAAAGTCAAACACATTCAAATAAAGCTTTTTAAATCAAATTAAAGTCTAATGCATTCAACATAGGTAATTGAATCAAATTAAAGTCAAACACATTCAAACAAGACTTATGAATCAAATTTAAGTCAAACTCAATCAAACAGAGCTAATTAAATCAAATTAAAGTCAAACCCATTCAAACAAAGCTAATTGAATCAAATGAAAGTCAAACCCATTTAAACAAAGCTTTTTGGATCAAATTTAAGTTAAACACATTCAAACAAAGCTAATTAAATCAAATGAAAGTCATACACATTCAAACAAGCTTTATGACAAAAATGCAAGCTAAATGCATTCAATTATGCTAATTGAATCAAGTTAAAGTCAAACACATTCAAACAAAGCTTTTTAAATCAAATGAAAGTCAAATGCATTCAAACAAAGCTAATTGAATCAAATGAAAGTCAAACACAATCAAACAAAGCTAATTGTATAAAATAAAAGCCAAATGCATTCAAAAATGCTAATTGAATCAAATAAAAGTAAAACACATTCAAACAAAGCTAATTGAATCAAATGAAAGTCAAACACATTCAAACAAGGTTTATGACACAAATGCAAGCCAAATGCATTTAATTATGCTAATTGAATCAAATGAAAGTCAAACACATTTAAACAAAGCTTTTTGAATCAAATTAAAGTTAAATGCATTCAACAAAGCTAATTGAATAAAATGAAAGTCAAATTCATTCTACAAAGCTAATTGAATCAAATGAAAGCCAAACACATTCAAATAAAGCTAATTGAATCAAATGAAAGTCAAACACATTTAAACAAAGCTAATTGAATCAAATGAAAGTCAAACACATTCAAACAAAGCTTTTTGAATCAAATTAAAGTCAAATGCATTTAACAAAGCTAATTGAATAAAGTGAAAGTCAAATGCATTCTACAAAGCTAATTGAATAAAATGAAAGTCAAATGCATAACAAACCAAATTGAATCAAATGAAAGTCAAACATATTTAAACAAAGCTAATTGAATCAAATGAAAGTCAAACACATTCAAACAAAGCTAATTGAATCAAATGAAAGTCAAATGCATTCTACAAAGCTAATTAAATCAAATAAAAATCAAACACATTAAAAAAAAGCTAATTAAATCAAATGAAAGTCAAACACATTGAAACAAAGCTTTTTTTGTAAAATGAAAGTCAAATGCATTCAACAAAGCTAAATGAATCAAGTGAAATTCAAATGCATTCTACAAAGCTAATTGAATCCAATGAAAGTCTAATGCATTCAATAAAGCTAATTGAACCAAATGAAAGTCAAACACATTCAAACAAAGCTAATTGAATCAAATGAAAGTCAAACACATTCAAACAAAGCTTTTTGGATCAAATTTAAGTTAAATACATTCAAATAAAGCTAATTAAATGAAATGAAAGTCAAACACATTCAAACAAGCTTTATGACAAAAATGCAAGCAAAATGCATTCAATTATGCTAATTGAATCAAATGAAAGTCAAACACATTCAAACAAAGCTAATTAAATTAAATGGAAGTCAAACACATTCAAACAAAGCTTTTTGAGTTATATTGAAGTCTAATACATTCAACAAAGCTAATTGAATCAAATGAGGGTCAAATGCATTCTACAAAGTTAATTGAATCAAATGAAAATCAAACACATCAAAACAAAGCTAATTGAATCAAATGAAAGTCAAACACATTCAAACAAACCTAATTGAATCAAATGAAAGTCAAACACATTTAAACAAAGTTTCTAAGTCAAATTAAAGTCAAATGCATTCAACAAAGCTAATTGAATCAAACGAAAGTCAAATGCATTCTACAAAGCTAATAGAATCAAATGAAAGTTAAACACATTCTAACAAAGCTAATTGAATCCAATGAAAGTCAAACACATTCAAATAAAGCTTTTTAAATCAAATTAAAGTCTAATGCAAATAACAAAGGTAATTGAATCAAATGAAAGTCAAACACATTCAAACAAGACTTATGAATCAAATTTAAGTCAAACTCAATCAAACAGAGCTAATTAAATCAAATTAAAGTCAAACCCATTCAAACAAAGCTAATTGTATCAAATGAAAGTCAAACACATTAAAACAATGCTTTTGGAATAATATGAATGTCAAATGCATTCTACAAAGCTAATTGAATCCAATGAAAGTCTAATGCATTCAATAAAGCTAATTGAACCAAATAAAAGTCAAACACATTCAAACAAAGCTAATTGAATCAAATGAAAGTCAAACCCATTCAATCAAAACTTTTTGGATCAAATTTAAGTTAAACACATTCAAACAAAGCTAATTAAATCAAATGAAAGTCATACACATTCAAACAAGCTTTATGACAAAAATGCAAGCTAAATGCATTCAATTATGCTAATTGAATCAAATGAAAGTCAAACACATTCAAACAAAGCTTTTTAAATCAAATGAAAGTCAAATGCATTCAAACAAAACTAATTGAATCAAATGAAAGTCAAACAAAGTCAAACAAAGCTAATAGAATAAAATAAAAGCCAAATGCATTCAACAATGCTAATTGAATCAAATGAAAGTAAAACACATTCAAACAAAGCTAATTGAATCAAATGAAAGTCAAACACATTCAAACAAGGTTTATGACTCAAATGCAAGCCAAATGCATTCAACTAAAGCTAATTGAATCAAATGAAAGTCAAACACATTTAAACAAAGCTAATTGAATCAAATGAAAGTCAAACACATTCAAACAAAGCTTTTTGAATCAAATTAAAGTCAAATGCATTTAACAAAGCTAATTGAATAAAGTGAAAGTCAAATGCATTCTACAAAGCTAATTGAATAAAATGAAAGTCAAACCCATTCAAGCAAAGCTTTTTGGATCAAATTTAAGTTAAACACATTCAAACAAAGCTAATTAAATCAAATGAAAGTCATACACATTCAAACAAGCTTTATGATAAAAATGCAAGCTAAATGCATTCAATTATGCTAATTGAATCAAATGAAAGTCAAACACATTCAAACAAGGTTTATGACTCAAATGCAAGCCAAATGCATTCAATTATGCTAATTGAATCAAATGAAAGTCAAACACATTCAAACAAACCTTTTTGAATCAAATTCAAGTTAAATGCATTCAACAAAGCTAATTGAATAAAATGAAAGTCAAATTCATTCTACAAAGCTAATTGAATCAAATGAAAGTCAAACACATTCAAATAAAGCTAATTGAATCAAATGAAAGTCAAACACATTTAAACAAAGCTAATTGAATCAAATGAAAGTCAAACACATTCAAACAAAGCTTTCAGAATCAAATTAAAGTCAAATGCATTTAACAAAGCTAATTGAATAAAGTGAAAGTCAAATGCATTCTACAAAGCTAATTGAATAAAATGAAAGTCAAATGCATAACAAAGCTAATTGAATCAAATGAAAGTCAAACACATTTAAACAAAGCTAATTGAATCAAATGAAAGTCAAACACATTCAAACAAAGCTAATTGAATCAAATGAGAGTCAAATGCATTCTACAAAGCTAATTAAATCAAATGAAAATCAAACACATTCAAACAAAGCTAATTAAATCAAATGAAAGTCAAATGCATTCAAACAAAGCTAATTGAATCAAATGAAAGTCAAACACAATCAAACAAAGCTAATTGAATAAAATGAAAGCCAAATGCATTCAACAATTCTAATTGAATCAAATGAAAGTAAAACACATTCAAACAAAGCTAATTAAATCAAATGAAAGTCATACACATTCAAACAAGCTTTATGACAAAAATGCAAGCTAAATGCATTCAATTATGCTAATTGAATCAAATGAAAGTCAAACACATTCAAACAAAGCTTTTTAAATCAAATGAAAGTCAAATGCATTCAAACAAAACTAATTGAATCAAATGAAAGTCAAACACAGTCAAACAAAGCTAATAGAATAAAATAAAAGCCAAATGCATTCAACAATGCTAATTGAATCAAATGAAAGTAAAACACATTCAAACAAAGCTAATTGAATCAAATGAAAGTCAAACACATTCAAACAAGGTTTATGACTCAAATGCAAGCCAAATGCATTCAACTAAAGCTAATTGAATCAAATGAAAGTCAAACACATTTAAACAAAGCTAATTGAATCAAATGAAAGTCAAACACATTCAAACAAAGCTTTTTGAATCAAATTAAAGTCAAATGCATTTAACAAAGCTAATTGAATAAAGTGAAAGTTAAATGCATTCTACAAAGCTAATTGAATAAAATGAAAGTCAAACCCATTCAAGCAAAGCTTTTTGGATCAAATTTAAGTTAAACACATTCAAACAAAGCTAATTAAATCAAATGAAAGTCATACACATTCAAACAAGCTTTATGATAAAAATGCAAGCTAAATGCATTCAATTATGCTAATTGAATCAAATGAAAGTCAAACACATTCAAACAAGGTTTATGACTCAAATGCAAGCCAAATGCATTCAATTATGCTAATTGAATCAAATGAAAGTCAAACACATTCAAACAAACCTTTTTGAATCAAATTCAAGTTAAATGCATTCAACAAAGCTAATTGAATAAAATGAAAGTCAAATTCATTCTACAAAGCTAATTGAATCAAATGAAAGTCAAACACATTCAAATAAAGCTAATTGAATCAAATGAAAGTCAAACACATTTAAACAAAGCTAATTGAATCAAATGAAAGTCAAACACATTCAAACAAAGCTTTCAGAATCAAATTAAAGTCAAATGCATTTAACAAAGCTAATTGAATAAAGTGAAAGTCAAATGCATTCTACAAAGCTAATTGAATAAAATGAAAGTCAAATGCATAACAAAGCTAATTGAATCAAATGAAAGTCAAACACATTTAAACAAAGCTAATTGAATCAAATGAAAGTCAAACACATTCAAACAAAGCTAATTGAATCAAATGAGAGTCAAATGCATTCTACAAAGCTAATTAAATCAAATGAAAATCAAACACATTCAAACAAAGCTAATTAAATCAAATGAAAGTCAAATGCATTCAAACAAAGCTAATTGAATCAAATGAAAGTCAAACACAATCAAACAAAGCTAATTGAATAAAATGAAAGCCAAATGCATTCAACAATTCTAATTGAATCAAATGAAAGTAAAACACATTCAAACAAAGCTAATTGAATCAAATGAAAGTCAAACACATTCAAACAAGGTTTATGACTCAAATGCAAGCCAAATGCATTCAACTATGCTAATTGAATCAAATGAAAGTCAAACACATTCAAACAAGCTTTATGACAAAAATGCAAGCAAAATGCATTCAATTATGCTAGTTGAATCAAATGAAAGTCAAACACATGCAAACAAAGCTTTTTAAATCAAATGAAAGTAAAATGCATTCAAACAAAGCTAATTGAATCAAATGAAAGTAAAACACATTCAAACAAAGCTAATTGAATCAAATGAAAGTCAAACACATTCAAACATGGTTTATGACTCAAATGCAAGCCAAATGCATTCAACTATGCTAATTGAATTAAATGAAAGTCAAACACATTCAAACAAGCTTTATGACAAAAATGCAAGCAAAATGCATTCAATTATGCTAGTTGAATCAAATGAAAGTCAAACACATGCAAACAAAGCTTTTTAAATCAAATGAAAGTCAAATGCATTCAAACAAAGCTAATTGAATCAAATGAAAGTCAAACACAATCAAACAAAGCTAATTGAATAAAATGAAAGCCAAATGCATTCAACAATGCTAATTGAATCAAATGAAAGTAAAACACATTCAAACAAAGCTAATTGAATCAAATGAAAGTCAAACACATTCAAACAAGCTTTATGACTCAAATGCAAGCCAAATGCATTCAACTATGCTAATTGAATCAAATGAAAGTCAAACACATTCAAACAAAGCTAATTAAATTAAATGGAAGTCAAACACATTCAAACAAAGCTTTTTGAGTTATATTGAAGTCTAATACATTCAACAAAGCTAATTGAATCAAATGAGGGTCAAATGCATTCTACAAAGCTAATTGAATCAAATGAAAATCAAACACATCAAAACAAAGCTAATTGAATCAAATGAAAGTCAAACACATTCAAATAAACCTAATTGAATCAAATGAAAGTCAAACACATTAAAACAAAGTTTCTAAGTCAAATTAAAGTCAAATGCATTCAACAAAGCTAATTGAATCAAACGATAGTCAAATGCATTCTACAAAGCTAATAGAATCAAATGAAAGTTAAACACATTCTAACAAAGCTAATTGAATCCAATGAAAGTCAAACACATTCAAATAAAGCTTTTTAAATCAAATTAAAGTCTAATGCATTCAACATAGGTAATTGAATCAAATTAAGTCAAACACATTCAAACAAGACTTATGAATCAAATTTAAGTCAAACTCAATCAAACAGAGCTAATTAAATCAAATTAAAGTCAAACCCATTCAAACAAAGCTAATTGAATCAAATGAAAGTCAAACCCATTTAAACAAAGCTTTTTGGATCAAATTTAAGTTAAACACATTCAAACAAAGCTAATTAAATCAAATGAAAGTCATACACATTCAAACAAGCTTTATGACAAAAATGCAAGCTAAATGCATTCAATTATGCTAATTGAATCAAGTTAAAGTCAAACACATTCAAACAAAGCTTTTTAAATCAAATGAAAGTCAAATGCATTCAAACAAAGCTAATTGAATCAAATGAAAGTCAAACACAATCAAACAAAGCTAATTGTATAAAATAAAAGCCAAATGCATTCAAAAATGCTAATTGAATCAAATAAAAGTAAAACACATTCAAACAAAGCTAATTGAATCAAATGAAAGTCAAACACATTCAAACAAGGTTTATGACACAAATGCAAGCCAAATGCATTTAATTATGCTAATTGAATCAAATGAAAGTCAAACACATTTAAACAAAGCTTTTTGAATCAAATTAAAGTTAAATGCATTCAACAAAGCTAATTGAATAAAATGAAAGTCAAATTCATTCTACAAAGCTAATTGAATCAAATGAAAGCCAAACACATTCAAATAAAGCTAATTGAATCAAATGAAAGTCAAACACATTTAAACAAAGCTAATTGAATCAAATGAAAGTCAAACACATTCAAACAAAGCTTTTTGAATCAAATTAAAGTCAAATGCATTTAACAAAGCTAATTGAATAAAGTGAAAGTCAAATGCATTCTACAAAGCTAATTGAATAAAATGAAAGTCAAATGCATAACAAACCAAATTGAATCAAATGAAAGTAAAACATATTTAAACAAAGCTAATTGAATCAAATGAAAGTCAAACACATTCAAACAAAGCTAATTGAATCAAATGAAAGTCAAATGCATTCTACAAAGCTAATTAAATCAAATAAAAATCAAACACATTAAAAAAAAGCTAATTAAATCAAATGAAAGTCAAACACATTGAAACAAAGCTTTTTTTGTAAAATGAAAGTCAAATGCATTCAACAAAGCTAAATGAATCAAGTGAAATTCAAATGCATTCTACAAAGCTAATTGAATCCAATGAAAGTCTAATGCATTCAATAAAGCTAATTGAACCAAATGAAAGTCAAACACATTCAAACAAAGCTAATTGAATCAAATGAAAGTCAAACACATTCAAACAAAGCTTTTTGGATCAAATTTAAGTTAAATACATTCAAATAAAGCTAATTAAATGAAATGAAAGTCAAACACATTCAAACAAGCTTTATGACAAAAATGCAAGCAAAATGCATTCAATTATGCTAATTGAATCAAATGAAAGTCAAACACATTCAAACAAAGCTAATTAAATTAAATGGAAGTCAAACACATTCAAACAAAGCTTTTTGAGTTATATTGAAGTCTAATACATTCAACAAAGCTAATTGAATCAAATGAGGGTCAAATGCATTCTACAAAGTTAATTGAATCAAATGAAAATCAAACACATCAAAACAAAGCTAATTGAATCAAATGAAAGTCAAACACATTCAAACAAACCTAATTGAATCAAATGAAAGTCAAACACATTAAAACAAAGTTTCTAAGTCAAATTAAAGTCAAATGCATTCAACAAAGCTAATTGAATCAAACGAAAGTCAAATACATTCTACAAAGCTAATAGAATCAAATGAAAGTTAAACACATTCTAACAAAGCTAATTGAATCCAATGAAAGTCAAACACATTCAAATAAAGCTTTTTAAATCAAATTAAAGTCTAATGCAATCAACAAAGGTAATTGAATCAAATGAAAGTCAAACACATTCAAACAAGACTTATGAATCAAATTTAAGTCAAACTCAATCAAACAGAGCTAATTAAATCAAATTAAAGTCAAACCCATTCAAACAAAGCTAATTGTATCAAATGAAAGTCAAACACATTAAAACAATGCTTTTGGAATAATATGAATGTCAAATGCATTCTACAAAGCTAATTGAATCCAATGAAAGTCTAATGCATTCAATAAAGCTAATTGAACCAAATAAAAGTCAAACACATTCAAACAAAGCTAATTGAATCAAATGAAAGTCAAACCCATTCAATCAAAACTTTTTGGATCAAATTTAAGTTAAACACATTCAAACAAAGCTAATTAAATCAAATGAAAGTCATACACATTCAAACAAGCTTTATGACAAAAATGCAAGCTAAATGCATTCAATTATGCTAATTGAATCAAATGAAAGTCAAACACATTCAAACAAAGCTTTTTAAATCAAATGAAAGTCAAATGCATTCAAACAAAACTGTTGTATATTTGGAGTAACACTCGAAATACACAAGGGATAAACCAAGGGATAGATAAGGCTAAAGAACCAAAGGCTTCTTAGATAAAGTCACACCACTAAGAAACGTTTTGGATTCCTAAGATCACAAGCCAACTAGTAGCCTAAACTAGCTAACTAAGCAAAGGAAACGAAATTCCAAATCCAAGAATTTCAGGTTTTTGTTTCCAATCCAAGAAACGAATGTAAGACAAGTCTTTTTTGTTTGCAATAATCTGATTTTTCATTCACATTTGCTTGCTATTTATAGTGAGCAAGCATCTTAAGTACAAGCTAAGTTAAGTGGCTTAAAGCTCACTTGTTACACGTCCAACTAAGTACATATCAGCTTTTTGTAGTCTAGATACATTAATAAAAGAAGCCTTACTTAGCTAGATACATCAAAGAGAAAATGGTGGTTTGTAACCTCCAAATAAAATCAGAAATAAGAGAGTATAACTCCCCCTTGATTCACGCCAAACAAGCAGCAACTTGGAGGTGTAACAGCTCCCCTTTTCACGCCCAATTCAAGCAGCAAGTGAAGTGTAACTCCTCCTTGTTTCAAGCCTTGAATTAAGCTTGAATGTATGTGGTCAAGGATGTACTTGGACGCCTCTTGAATGTACCAGTTGCTGGCTGAAGTAAACGGCCACTTGAAGACTCAATTGAAAGCTTGTAACTCCTTATTGGTGCTGATTGTAACACCCAAGTTAAAGCTTTGAAATTCCTTGTAAAAGAATTTCGGATTCCAAGCTTAAATGGCTGCCATTTTGATGTATTTTTGCACTTGTACTTTTGTGTGAATGTGACAATAATTTTCGAACTAAAATCAGCTAAAAATAACTAAGAAAAATATAGCTAATTTGCAAACTTAAAATAAGACTAAAGTTTACAATTTATTCAAAGCATAAAAAGAACTAGAATAAACTAGTTAATAAGAACAACAAGAAATTCAAGGGGTTGAATATCTTGCTGCCCAAGGATAGAATGCATAGCACCAAAACATGATGCTACATCTTGAACCAAAGAAATGTCCATAACCAAGTTGTTAGGCTTGGCTACAACATTCCCCCCTTCTTGAAAAGAGTTTGCCCTCAAACTCGGCAACTCTTCAAACTCATCATAGTAAAGCATCTCTTCCCATTGCTTGGGACGTTTAGTAGCCAAAGACCGCAGCAAGGATCCCAAAGTTCTATTAGTCACTTCGGTTTCACCATCTGATTGAGGATGACTTGAAGTGCTAAAGTTCAATTTCGTGCCCATCTTCCTCCAAAATGTAAGCCAAAAATGACTTAGAAATTTTGGATCACGATCACTCACCATGGATTTAGGTATACCATGTAAACGAACAATCTCATTGAAAAACAAGTTAGCAACATGAGTAACATCATAAGCTGCATAGGCTGGTTTGTTTGGGAGCATTGATCCGGGAACAAGATCAATTTTGTGTTGTATGTCACGTTTTGGGGGTAAGCCATGGGGAATGTCTTCGGGGAAAACATAGGAAAAGGTTTTGAGAAGAGGGGTGAGGAGGGGGTGTGGCTCTTCTTGTGACGGTTTGGAAGGGGCAATGAATTGTTTGTGAGCTTTATACTCATGCAATTCTGATTTTATGAGAGTGGTAAGAGAAGTAGGGGGTGTGGATATGGGGTGACCGTTTTTGAGGTTTAGGGGGGTAAGAAGTATTTTCCGTCCATCCTTAGTGAAGGAATATGTGTTTTTATACCCATCATGCATCACACGCCTATCAAATAACCAAGGTCTACCAAGTAAAATATGACATGCACTCATAGGTATAACATCACACCACAATTTTTCTTCATAAGTTTTACCAATGCTAAATGATAACAAGACTTGTTGTGTTACTTGAATCCCTTTACCATGATTTAACCATTGAATCGCATAAGGTTTAGGGTGAGGAACGGTTTTAAGTTTCAGCTTGTCTATCATTACTTGTGAAGCTACATTGGTACAACTACCTCCATCAATAATCAATGAACATACCTTTCCACCAATGGTGCAACGAGTGTGAAAGATTGACTCACGTTGCAAACTTCCTTCTTTACCAACCATATTGCTTAGTGTGCGTCGAACCACCAAGCATTCTCCTTCGTCTGGTCCAAGACACGCATACTCATCATTCTCCTCAAGGTTGCTGTCCACTTCATTTTCTAATTCATCCTCCTCTTCATGCTCAATCAAAGTGACAATCCTTTTATTTGGACAATCACTAGCCAAATGTCCAAGGCCTTGACACCGAAAACATCTTCTTGGGGCTGGTTTTGGGTTGGAATTTTGGGTGTTTTGTGAAGGTGGTTTAGAAGTAGGCTGATTGGACGTTGGGTTTAAAGGTGGGAAATTGGATGTTTGCTTTTTTTGGGGAAATGAGGTTTGAGATGCAAAACGTGATGATTCACTTTTGCCTCTTGCTTTTTGTTGCTGCTCAATCTTATGTGCTAAGATAATGAGCTCTTCAAGGGTAGAGTAAGGATGTAGTTCGGCCACATTGGCTATTTTTGGGTCAAGCCCTCCCAAAAAGCGCACCAATGTTTGAGGTTCATCTTCCTCTACTCCACATTTCATGACAAACCCTTCAAACTCCCTAGCATATTCTTCTACTGATTTTGTACCTTGTTCGAGGTTGTGGAACTTGGAAAAGTTTTCTTGCACATAGTATGTGGGAAGAAACTTTTGTTTCAGCAACTTCTTCATCTTGATCCACGATCTCACTTTCTCTTTGTCTTGCCTTTCCCTTTTGGCACACACGCTAGCCCACCAAGTTGAGGCATATTTTCTCAACTTCAAGGCTACAATTTTCACCTTCTTTTCTTCCGGTGTTTGCTTGTAATCAAACACTCTCTCCACCGTTCTAAGCCATTCTACAAACTCATCAGCATCGAGTTTGCCATCATACTCCGGAATGTCAGCCTTAATGTCATTGTTAGGCCGTGACCTTTCTCTTTCATGATAAGGTCTATCATTGTGATTGAAATTAGATTCACTCACTTCTTCATCACTATGATTGGGTAAACCCTCTTTTTGATGGCGCAACTTAATAGAAAGGTCTCTTAACTGACCTTGCAAATATTGCATTCGTTGCTCCATATCTTCTTTCTCTTGTGCAACCTTATTGACATATTCTTGCCAATTAGGGGGTGGGATGTCGGCCATGGTTTGTGTTTGGGTATGTGTTTGGGGTATTGTGTTTGGGTATTTGTTTGCTAGACACCCCCTCCTTCTAGCGCCAAATGTTGTATATTTGGAGTAACACTCGAAATACACAAGGGATAAACCAAGGGATAGATAAGGCTAAAGAACCAAAGGCTTCTTAGATAAAGTCACACCACTAAGAAACGTTTTAGATTCCTAAGATCACAAGCCAACTAGTAGCCTAAACTAGCTAACTAAGCAAAGGAAACGAAATTCCAAATCCAAGAATTTCAGGTTTTTGTTTCCAATCCAAGAAACGAATGTAAGACAAGTCTTTTTTGTTTGCAATAATCTGATTTTTCATTCACATTTGCTTGCTATTTATAGTGAGCAAGCATCTTAAGTACAAGCTAAGTTAAGTGGCTTAAAGCTCACTTGTTACACGTCCAACTAAGTACATATCAGCTTTTTGTAGTCTAGATACATTAATAAAAGAAGCCTTACTTAGCTAGATACATCAAAGAGAAAATGGTGGTTTGTAACCTCCAAATAAAATCAGAAATAAGAGAGTATAACTCCCCCTTGATTCACGCCAAACAAGCAGCAACTTGGAGGTGTAACAGCTCCCCTTTTCACGCCCAATTCAAGCAGCAAGTGAAGTGTAACTCCTCCTTGTTTCAAGCCTTGAATTAAGCTTGAATGTATGTGGTCAAGGATGTACTTGGACCCCTCTTGAATGTACCAGTTGCTGGCTGAAGTAAACGGCCACTTGAAGACTCAATTGAAAGCTTGTAACTCCTTATTGATGCTGATTGTAACACCCAAGTTAAAGCTTTGAAATTCCTTGTAAAAGAATTTCGGATTCCAAGCTTAAATGGCTGCCATTTTGATGTATTTTTGCACTTGTACTTTTGTGTGAATGTGACAATAATTTTCGAACTAAAATCAGCTAAAAATAACTAAGAAAAATATAGCTAATTTGCAAACTTAAAATAAGACTAAAGTTTACAATTTATTCAAAGCATAAAAAGAACTAGAATAAACTAGTTAATAAGAACAACAAGAAATTCAAGGGGTTGAATATCTTGCTGCCCAAGGATAGAATGCATAGCACCAAAACATGATGCTACATCTTGAACCAAAGAAATGTCCATAACCAAGTTGTTAGGCTTGGCTACAACATTCCCCCCTTCTTGAAAAGAGTTTGCCCTCAAACTCGGCAACTCTTCAAACTCATCATAGTAAAGCATCTCTTCCCATTGCTTGGGACGTTTAGTAGCCAAAGACCGCAGCAAGGATCCCAAAGTTCTATTAGTCACTTCGGTTTCACCATCTGATTGAGGATGACTTGAAGTGCTAAAGTTCAATTTCGTGCCCATCTTCCTCCAAAATGTAAGCCAAAAATGACTTAGAAATTTTGGATCACGATCACTCACCATGGATTTAGGTATACCATGTAAACGAACAATCTCATTGAAAAACAAGTTAGCAACATGAGTAACATCATAAGCTGCATAGGCTGGTTTGTTTGGGAGCATTGATCCGGGAACAAGATCAATTTTGTGTTGTATGTCACGTTTTGGGGGTAAGCCATGGGGAATGTCTTCGGGGAAAACATAGGAAAAGGTTTTGAGAAGAGGGGTGAGGAGGGGGTGTGGCTCTTCTTGTGACGGTTTGGAAGGGGCAATGAATTGTTTGTGAGCTTTATACTCATGCAATTCTGATTTTATGAGAGTGGTAAGAGAAGTAGGGGGTGTGGATATGGGGTGACCGTTTTTGAGGTTTAGGGGGGTAAGAAGTATTTTCCGTCCATCCTTAGTGAAGGAATATGTGTTTTTATACCCATCATGCATCACACGCCTATCAAATAACCAAGGTCTACCAAGTAAAATATGACATGCACTCATAGGTATAACATCACACCACAATTTTTCTTCATAAGTTTTACCAATGCTAAATGATAACAAGACTTGTTGTGTTACTTGAATCCCTTTACCATGATTTAACCATTGAATCGCATAAGGTTTAGGGTGAGGAACGGTTTTAAGTTTCAGCTTGTCTATCATTACTTGTGAAGCTACATTGGTACAACTACCTCCATCAATAATCAATGAACATACCTTTCCACCAATGGTGCAACGAGTGTGAAAGATTGACTCACGTTGCAAACTTCCTTCTTTACCAACCATATTGCTTAGTGTGCGTCGAACCACCAAGCATTCTCCTTCGTCTGGTCCAAGACACGCATACTCATCATTCTCCTCAAGGTTGCTGTCCACTTCATTTTCTAATTCATCCTCCTCTTCATGCTCAATCAAAGTGACAATCCTTTTATTTGGACAATCACTAGCCAAATGTCCAAGGCCTTGACACCGAAAACATCTTCTTGGGGCTGGTTTTGGGTTGGAATTTTGGGTGTTTTGTGAAGGTGGTTTAGAAGTAGGCTGATTGGACGTTGGGTTTAAAGGTGGGAAATTGGATGTTTGCTTTTTTTGGGGAAATGAGGTTTGAGATGCAAAACGTGATGATTCACTTTTGCCTCTTGCTTTTTGTTGCTGCTCAATCTTATGTGCTAAGATAATGAGCTCTTCAAGGGTAGAGTAAGGATGTAGTTCGGCCACATTGGCTATTTTTGGGTCAAGCCCTCCCAAAAAGCGCACCAATGTTTGAGGTTCATCTTCCTCTACTCCACATTTCATGACAAACCCTTCAAACTCCCTAGCATATTCTTCTACTGATTTTGTACCTTGTTCGAGGTTGTGGAACTTGGAAAAGTTTTCTTGCACATAGTATGTGGGAAGAAACTTTTGTTTCAGCAACTTCTTCATCTTGATCCACGATCTCACTTTCTCTTTGTCTTGCCTTTCCCTTTTGGCACACACGCTAGCCCACCAAGTTGAGGCATATTTTCTCAACTTCAAGGCTACAATTTTCACCTTCTTTTCTTCCGGTGTTTGCTTGTAATCAAACACTCTCTCCACCGTTCTAAGCCATTCTACAAACTCATCAGCATCGAGTTTGCCATCATACTCCGGAATGTCAGCCTTAATGTCATTGTTAGGCCGTGACCTTTCTCTTTCATGATAAGGTCTATCATTGTGATTGAAATTAGATTCACTCACTTCTTCATCACTATGATTGGGTAAACCCTCTTTTTGATGGCGCAACTTAATAGAAAGGTCTCTTAACTGACCTTGCAAATATTGCATTCGTTGCTCCATATCTTCTTTCTCTTGTGCAACCTTATTGACATATTCTTGCCAATTAGGGGGTGGGATGTCGGCCATGGTTTGTGTTTGGGTATGTGTTTGGGGTATTGTGTTTGGGTATTTGTTTGCTAGACACCCCCTCCTTCTAGCGCCAAATGTTGTATATTTGGAGTAACACTCGAAATACACAAGGGATAAACCAAGGGATAGATAAGGCTAAAGAACCAAAGGCTTCTTAGATAAAGTCACACCACTAAGAAACGTTTTGGATTCCTAAGATCACAAGCCAACTAGTAGCCTAAACTAGCTAACTAAGCAAAGGAAACGAAATTCCAAATCCAAGAATTTCAGGTTTTTGTTTCCAATCCAAGAAACGAATGTAAGACAAGTCTTTTTTGTTTGCAATAATCTGATTTTTCATTCACATTTGCTTGCTATTTATAGTGAGCAAGCATCTTAAGTACAAGCTAAGTTAAGTGGCTTAAAGCTCACTTGTTACACGTCCAACTAAGTACATATCAGCTTTTTGTAGTCTAGATACATTAATAAAAGAAGCCTTACTTAGCTAGATACATCAAAGAGAAAATGGTGGTTTGTAACCTCCAAATAAAATCAGAAATAAGAGAGTATAACTCCCCCTTGATTCACGCCAAACAAGCAGCAACTTGGAGGTGTAACAGCTCCCCTTTTCACGCCCAATTCAAGCAGCAAGTGAAGTGTAACTCCTCCTTGTTTCAAGCCTTGAATTAAGCTTGAATGTATGTGGTCAAGGATGTACTTGGACGCCTCTTGAATGTACCAGTTGCTGGCTGAAGTAAACGGCCACTTGAAGACTCAATTGAAAGCTTGTAACTCCTTATTGATGCTGATTGTAACACCCAAGTTAAAGCTTTGAAATTCCTTGTAAAAGAATTTCGGATTCCAAGCTTAAATGGCTGCCATTTTGATGTATTTTTGCACTTGTACTTTTGTGTGAATGTGACAATAATTTTCGAACTAAAATCAGCTAAAAATAACTAAGAAAAATATAGCTAATTTGCAAACTTAAAATAAGACTAAAGTTTACAATTTATTCAAAGCATAAAAAGAACTAGAATAAACTAGTTAATAAGAACAACAAGAAATTCAAGGGGTTGAATATCTTGCTGCCCAAGGATAGAATGCATAGCACCAAAACATGATGCTACATCTTGAACCAAAGAAATGTCCATAACCAAGTTGTTAGGCTTGGCTACAACATTGTTACAAATGTTGTATATTTGGAGTAACACTCGAAATACACAAGGGATAAACCAAGGGATAGATAAGGCTAAAGAACCAAAGGCTTCTTAGATAAAGTCACACCACTAAGAAACGTTTTGGATTCCTAAGATCACAAGCCAACTAGTAGCCTAAACTAGCTAACTAAGCAAAGGAAACGAAATTCCAAATCCAAGAATTTTAGGTTTTTGTTTCCAATCCAAGAAACGAATGTAAGACAAGTCTTTTTTGTTTGCAATAATCTGATTTTTCATTCACATTTGCTTGCTATTTATAGTGAGCAAGCATCTTAAGTACAAGCTAAGTTAAGTGGCTTAAAGCTCACTTGTTACACGTCCAACTAATTACATATCAGCTTTTTGTAGTCTAGATACATTAATAAAAGAAGCCTTACTTAGCTAGATACATCAAAGAGAAAATGGTGGTTTGTAACCTCCAAATAAAATCAGAAATAAGAGAGTATAACTCCCCCTTGATTCACGCCAAACAAGCAGCAACTTGGAGGTGTAACAGCTCCCCTTTTCACGCCCAATTCAAGCAGCAAGTGAAGTGTAACTCCTCCTTGTTTCAAGCCTTGAATTAAGCTTGAATGTATGTGGTCAAGGATGTACTTGGACGCCTCTTGAATGTACCAGTTGCTGGCTGAAGTAAACGGCCACTTGAAGACTCAATTGAAAGCTTGTAACTCCTTATTGATGCTGATATGTACTTAGTTGGACGTGTAACAAGTGAGCTTTAAGCCACTTAACTTAGCTTGTACTTAAGATGCTTGCTCACTATAAATAGCAAGCAAATGTGAATGAAAAATCAGATTATTGCAAACAAAAAAGACTTGTCTTTCATTCGTTTCTTGGATTGGAAACAAAAACCTGAAATTCTTGGATTTGGAATTTCGTTTCCTTTGCTTAGTTAGCTAGTTTAGGCTACTAGTTGGCTTGTGATCTTAGGAATCCAAAACGTTTCTTAGTGGTGTGACTTTATCTAAGAAGCCTTTGGTTCTTTAGCCTTATCTATCCCTTGGTTTATCCCTTGTGTATTTCGAGTGTTACTCCAAATATACAACATTTGGCGCTAGAAGGAGGGGGTGTCTAGCAAACAAATACCCAAACACAATACCCCAAACACATACCCAAACACAAACCATGGCCGACATCCCACCCCCTAATTGGCAAGAATATGTCAATAAGGTTGCACAAGAGAAAGAAGATATGGAGCAACGAATGCAATATTTGCAAGGTCAGTTAAGAGACCTTTCTATTAAGTTGCGCCATCAAAAAGAGGGTTTACCCAATCATAGTGATGAAGAAGTGAGTGAATCTAATTTCAATCACAATGATAGACCTTATCATGAAAGAGAAAGGTCACGGCCTAACAATGACATTAAGGCTGACATTCCGGAGTATGATGGCAAACTCGATGCTGATGAGTTTGTAGAATGGCTTAGAACGGTGGAGAGAGTGTTTGATTACAAGCAAACACCGGAAGAAAAGAAGGTGAAAATTGTAGCCTTGAAGTTGAGAAAATATGCCTCAACTTGGTGGGCTAGCGTGTGTGCCAAAAGGGAAAGGCAAGACAAAGAGAAAGTGAGATCGTGGATCAAGATGAAGAAGTTGCTGAAACAAAAGTTTCTTCCCACATACTATGTGCAAGAAAACTTTTCCAAGTTCCACAACCTCGAACAAGGTACAAAATCAGTAGAAGAATATGCTAGGGAGTTTGAAGGGTTTGTCATGAAATGTGGAGTAGAGGAAGATGAACCTCAAACATTGGTGCGCTTTTTGGGAGGGCTTGACCCAAAAATAGCCAATGTGGCCGAACTACATCCTTACTCTACCCTTGAAGAGCTCATTATCTTAGCACATAAGATTGAGCAGCAACAAAAAGCAAGAGGCAAAAGTGAATCATCACGTTTTGCATCTCAAACCTCATTTCCCCAAAAAAAGCAAACATCCAATTTCCCACCTTTAAACCCAACGTCCAATCAGCCTACTTCTAAACCACCTTCACAAAACACCCAAAATTCCAACCCAAAACCAGCCCCAAGAAGATGTTTTCGGTGTCAAGGCCTTGGACATTTGGCTAGTGATTGTCCAAATAAAAGGATTGTCACTTTGATTGAGCATGAAGAGGAGGATGAATTAGAAAATGAAGTGGACAGCAACCTTGAGGAGAATGATGAGTATGCGTGTCTTGGACCAGACGAAGGAGAATGCTTGGTGGTTCGACGCACACTAAGCAATATGGTTGGTAAAGAAGGAAGTTTGCAACGTGAGTCAATCTTTCACACTCGTTGCACCATTGGTGGAAAGGTATGTTCATTGATTATTGATGGAGGTAGTTGTACCAATGTAGCTTCACAAGTAATGATAGACAAGCTGAAACTTAAAACCGTTCCTCACCCTAAACCTTATGCGATTCAATGGTTAAATCATGGTAAAGGGATTCAAGTAACACAACAAGTCTTGTTATCATTTAGCATTGGTAAAACTTATGAAGAAAAATTGTGGTGTGATGTTATACCTATGAGTGCATGTCATATTTTACTTGGTAGACCTTGGTTATTTGATAGGCGTGTGATGCATGATGGGTATAAAAACACATATTCCTTCACTAAGGATGGACGGAAAATACTTCTTACCCCCCTAAACCTCAAAAACGGTCACCCCATATCCACACCCCCTACTTCTCTTACCACTCTCATAAAATCAGAATTGCATGAGTATAAAGCTCACAAACAATTCATTGCCCCTTCCAAACCGTCACAAGAAGAGCCACACCCCCTCCTCACCCCTCTTCTCAAAACCTTTTCCTATGTTTTCCCCGAAGACATTCCCCATGGCTTACCCCCAAAACGTGACATACAACACAAAATTGATCTTGTTCCCGGATCAATGCTCCCAAACAAACCAGCCTATGCAGCTTATGATGTTACTCATGTTGCTAACTTGTTTTTCAATGAGATTGTTCGTTTACATGGTATACCTAAATCCATGGTGAGTGATCGTGATCCAAAATTTCTAAGTCATTTTTGGCTTACATTTTGGAGGAAGATGGGCACGAAATTGAACTTTAGCACTTCAAGTCATCCTCAAACAGATGGTCAAACCGAAGTGACTAATAGAACTTTGGGATCCTTGCTGCGGTCTTTGGCTACTAAACGTCCCAAGCAATGGGAAGAGATGCTTTACTATGATGAGTTTGAAGAGTTGCCGAGTTTGAGGGCAAACTCTTTTCAAGAAGGGGGGAATGTTGTAGCCAAGCCTAACAACTTGGTTATGGACATTTCTTTGGTTCAAGATGTAGCATCATGTTTTGGTGCTATGCATTCTATCCTTGGGCAGCAAGATATTCAACCCCTTGAATTTCTTGTTGTTCTTATTAACTAGTTTATTCTAGTTCTTTTTATGCTTTGAATAAATTGTAAACTTTAGTCTTATTTTAAGTTTGCAAATTAGCTATATTTTTCTTAGTTATTTTTAGCTGATTTTAGTTCGAAAATTATTGTCACATTCACACAAAAGTACAAGTGCAAAAATACATCAAAATGGCAGCCATTTAAGCTTGGAATCCGAAATTCTTTTACAAGGAATTTCAAAGCTTTAACTTGGGTGTTACAATCAGCATCAATAAGGAGTTACAAGCTTTCAATTGAGTCTTCAAGTGGCCGTTTACTTCAGCCAGCAACTGGTACATTCAAGAGGCGTCCAAGTACATCCTTGACCACATACATTCAAGCTTAATTCAAGGCTTGAAACAAGGAGGAGTTACACTTCACTTGCTGCTTGAATTGGGCGTGAAAAGGGGAGCTGTTACACCTCCAAGTTGCTGCTTGTTTGGCGTGAATCAAGGGGGAGTTATACTCTCTTATTTCTGATTTTATTTGGAGGTTACAAACCACCATTTTCTCTTTGATGTATCTAGCTAAGTAAGGCTTCTTTTATTAATGTATCTAGACTACAAAAAGCTGATATGTACTTAGTTGGACGTGTAACAAGTGAGCTTTAAGCCACTTAACTTAGCTTGTACTTAAGATGCTTGCTCACTATAAATAGCAAGCAAATGTGAATGAAAAATCAGATTATTGCAAACAAAAAAGACTTGTCTTACATTCGTTTCTTGGATTGGAAACAAAAACCTGAAATTCTTGGATTTGGAATTTCGTTTCCTTTGCTTAGTTAGCAAGTTTAGGCTACTAGTTGGCTTGTGATCTTAGGAATCCAAAACGTTTCTTAGTGGTGTGACTTTATCTAAGAAGCCTTTGGTTCTTTAGCCTTATCTATCCCTTGGTTTATCCCTTGTGTATTTCGAGTGTTACTCCAAATATACAACATTTGGCGCTAGAAGGAGGTTACAAATGTTGTATATTTGGAGTAACACTCGAAATACACAAGGGATAAACCAAGGGATAGATAAGGCTAAAGAACCAAAGGCTTCTTAGATAAAGTCACACCACTAAGAAACGTTTTGGATTCCTAAGATCACAAGCCAACTAGTAGCCTAAACTAGCTAACTAAGCAAAGGAAACGAAATTCCAAATCCAAGAATTTCAGGTTTTTGTTTCCAATCCAAGAAACGAATGTAAGACAAGTCTTTTTTGTTTGCAATAATCTGATTTTTCATTCACATTTGCTTGCTATTTATAGTGAGCAAGCATCTTAAGTACAAGCTAAGTTAAGTGGCTTAAAGCTCACTTGTTACACGTCCAACTAAGTACATATCAGCTTTTTGTAGTCTAGATACATTAATAAAAGAAGCCTTACTTAGCTAGATACATCAAAGAGAAAATGGTGGTTTGTAACCTCCAAATAAAATCAGAAATAAGAGAGTATAACTCCCCCTTGATTCACGCCAAACAAGCAGCAACTTGGAGGTGTAACAGCTCCCCTTTTCACGCCCAATTCAAGCAGCAAGTGAAGTGTAACTCCTCCTTGTTTCAAGCCTTGAATTAAGCTTGAATGTATGTGGTCAAGGATGTACTTGGACGCCTCTTGAATGTACCAGTTGCTGGCTGAAGTAAACGGCCACTTGAAGACTCAATTGAAAGCTTGTAACTCCTTATTGATGCTGATTGTAACACCCAAGTTAAAGCTTTGAAATTCCTTGTAAAAGAATTTCGGATTCCAAGCTTAAATGGCTGCCATTTTGATGTATTTTTGCACTTGTACTTTTGTGTGAATGTGACAATAATTTTCGAACTAAAATCAGCTAAAAATAACTAAGAAAAATATAGCTAATTTGCAAACTTAAAATAAGACTAAAGTTTACAATTTATTCAAAGCATAAAAAGAACTAGAATAAACTAGTTAATAAGAACAACAAGAAATTCAAGGGGTTGAATATCTTGCTGCCCAAGGATAGAATGCATAGCACCAAAACATGATGCTACATCTTGAACCAAAGAAATGTCCATAACCAAGTTGTTAGGCTTGGCTACAACAAAAACTAATTGAATCAAATGAAAGTCAAACACAATCAAACAAAGCTAATAGAATAAAATAAAAGCCAAATGCATTCAACAATGCTAATTGAATCAAATGAAAGTAAAACACATTCAAACAAAGCTAATTGAATCAAATGAAAGTCAAACACATTCAAACAAGGTTTATGACTCAAATGCAAGCCAAATGCATTCAACTATGCTAATTGAATCAAATGAAAGTCAAACACATTCAAACAAGCTTTATGACAAAAATGCAAGCAAAATGCATTCAATTATGCTAGTTGAATCAAATGAAAGTCAAACACATGCAAACAAAGCTTTTTAAATCAAATGAAAGTCAAATGCATTCAAACAAAGCTAATTGAATCAAATGAAAGTCAAACACAATCAAACAAAGCTAATTGAATAAAATGAAAGCCAAATGCATTCAACAATGCTAATTGAATCAAATGAAAGTAAAACACATTCAAACAAAGCTAATTGAATCAAATGAAAGTCAAACACATTCAAACAAGCTTTATGACTCAAATGCAAGCCAAATGCATTCAACTATGCTAATTGAATTAAATGAAAGTCATACACATTCAAACAAGCTTTATGACAAAAATGCAAGCAAAATGCATTCAATTATGCTAGTTGAATCAAATGAAAGTCAAACACATGCAAACAAAGCTTTTTAAATCAAATGAAAGTCAAATGCATTCAAACAAAGCTAATTGAATCAAATGAAAGTCAAACACAATCAAACAAAGCTAATTGAATAAAATGAAAGCCAAATGCATTCAACAATGCTAATTGAATCAAATGAAAGTAAAACACATTCAAACAAAGCTAATTGAATCAAATGAAAGTCAAACACATTCAAACAAGCTTTATGACTCAAATGCAAGCCAAATGCATTCAACTATGCTAAATGAATCAAATGAAAGTCAAACACATTCAAACAAAGCTAATTAAATTAAATGGAAGTCAAACACATTCAAACAAAGCTTTTTGAGTTATATTGAAGTCTAATACATTCAACAAAGCTAATTGAATCAAATGAGGGTCAAATGCATTCTACAAAGCTAATTGAATCAAATGAAAATCAAACACATCAAAACAAAGCTAATTGAATCAAATGAAAGTCAAACACATTCAAATAAACCTAATTGAATCAAATGAAAGTCAAACACATTAAAACAAAGTTTCTAAGTCAAATTAAAGTCAAATGCATTCAACAAAGCTAATTGAATCAAACGAAAGTCAAATGCATTCTACAAAGCTAATAGAATCAAATGAAAGTTAAACACATTCTAACAAAGCTAATTGGATCCAATGAAAGTCAAACACATTCAAATAAAGCTTTTTAAATCAAATTAAAGTCTAATGCATTCAACATAGGTAATTCAATCAAATTAAAGTCAAACACATTCAAACAAGACTTATGAATCAAATTTAAGTCAAACTCAATCAAACAGAGCTAATTAAATCAAATTAAAGTCAAACCCATTCAAACAAAGCTAATTGAATCAAATGAAAGTCAAACCCATTTAAACAATGCTTTTGGAATAATATGAATGTCAAATGCATTCTACAAAGCTAATTGAATCCAATGAAAGTCTAATGCATTCAATAAAGCTAATTGAACCAAATAAAAGTCAAACACATTCAAACAAAGCTAATTGAATCAAATGAAAGTCAAACCCATTGAAACAAAGCTTTTTGGATCAAATTTAAGTTAAACACATTCAAACAAAGCTAATTAAATCAAATGAAAGTCATACACATTCAAACAAGCTTTATGACAAAAATGCAAGCTAAATGCATTCAATTATGCTAATTGAATCAAATGAAAGTCAAACACATTCAAACAAAGCTTTTTAAATCAAATGAAAGTCAAATGCATTCAAACAAAGCTATGTGAATCAAATGAAAGTCAAACACAATCAAACAAAGCTAATTGAATAAAATAAAAGCCAAATGCATTCAACAATGCTAATTGAATCAAATGAAAGTACAACACATTCAAACAAAGCTAATTGAATCAAATGAAAGTCAAACACATTCAAACAAGGTTTATGACTCAAATGCAAGCCAAATGCATTCAATTATGCTAATTGAATCGAATGAAAGTCAAACACATTCAAACAAAGCTTTTTGAATCAAATTAAAGTTAAATGCATTCAACAAAGCTAATTGAATAAAATGAAAGTCAAATTCATTCTACAAAGCTAATTGAATCAAATGAAAGTCAAACACATTCAAATAAAGCTAATTGAATCAAATGAAAGTCAAAGACATTTAAATAAAGCTAATTGAATCAAATGAAAGTCAAACACATTCAAACAAGGCTTTTTGAATCAAATTAAAGTCAAATGCATTTAACAAAGCTAATTGAATAAAGTGAAAGTCAAATGCATTCTACAAAGCTAATTGAATAAAATGAAAGTCAAATGCATAACAAAGCTAATTGAATCAAATGAAAGTCAAACACATTTAAACAAAGCTAAATGAATCAAATGAAAGTCAAACACATTCAAACAAAGCTAATTGAATCAAATGAAAGTCAAATGCATTCTACAAAGCTAATTAAATCAAATGAAAATAAAACACATTCAAACAAAGCTAATTAAATCAAATGAAAGTCAAACACATTGAAACAAAGCTTTTTTTGTAAAATGAAAGTCAAATGCATTAAACAAAGCTAAATGAATCAAGTGTAATTCAAATGCATTCTACAAAGCTAATTGAATCAATTGAATGTTAAACACATTCAAACATAGCTAATTTAATCCAATGAAAGCCAAACACAACCAAATAAATCTTTTTCAATCAAGTTAAAGTCTAATGCATTCAACAAAGCTAATTGAATCAAGTGAAAGTCAAACCCATTTAAACAAAGCTTTTAGAATAATATGAATGTCAAATGCATTCTACAAAGCTAATTGAATCCAATGAAAGTCTAATGCATTCAATAAAGCTAATTGAACCAAATGAAAGTCAAACACATTCAAACAAAGCTAATTGAATCAAATGAAAGTCAAACACATTCAAACAAAGCTTTTTGGATCAAATTTAAGTTAAATACATTCAAATAAAGCTAATTAAATGAAATGAAAGTCAAACACATTCAAACAAGCTTTATGACAAAAATGCAAGCAAAATGCATTCAATTATGCTAGTTGAATCAAATGAAAGTCAAACACATGCAAACAAAGCTTTTTAAATCAAATGAAAGTCAAATGCATTCAAACAAAGCTAATTGAATCAAATGAAAGTCAAACACAATCAAACAAAGCTAATTGAATAAAATGAAAGCCAAATGCATTCAACAATGCTAATTGAATCAAATGAAAGTAAAACACATTCAAACAAAGCTAATTGATTCAGATGAAAGTCAAACACATTCAAACAAGCTTTATGACTCAAATGCAAGCCAAATGCATTCAACTATGCTAATTGAATCAAATGAAATCCAAACACATTCAAACAAAGCTAATTAAATTAAATGGAAGTCAAACTTATTCAAACAAAGCTTTTTGAATTATATTGAAGTCTAATACATTCAACAAAGCTAATTGAATCAAATGAGGGTCTAATGCATTCTACAAAGCTAATTGAATCAAATAAAAGTAAAACACATCAAAACAAAGCTAATTGAATTAAATGAAAGTCAAACACATTCAAACAAACCTAATTGAATCAAATGAAAGTCAAACACATTAAAACAAAGTTTTTGAGTCAAATTAAAGTCAAATGCATTCAACAAAGCTAATTGAATCAAACGAAAGTCAAATGCATTCTACAAAGCTAATAGAATCAAACGAAAGTTAAACACATTCTAACAAAGCTAATTGAATCCAATGAAAGTCAAACGCATTCAAATAAAGCTTTTTAAATCAAATTAAAGTCTAATGCATTCAACAAATGTAATTGAATCAAATTAAAGTCAAACACATTCAAACAAGACTTATGAATCAAATTTAAGTCAAACTCAATCAAACAGAGCTAATTAAATCAAATTAAAGTCAAACCCATTCAAACAAAGGTAATTGAATCAAATGAAAGTCAAACCCATTTAAACAATGCTTTTGGAATAATATGAATGTCAAATGCATTCTACAAAGCTAATTGAATCCAATGAAAGTCTAATGCATTCAATAAAGCTAATTGAACCAAATAAAAGTCAAACACATTCAAACAAAGCTAATTGAATCAAATGAAAGTCAAACCCATTCAAACAAAGCTTTTTGGATCAAATTTAAGTTAAACACATTCAAACAAAGCTAATTAAATCAAATGAAAGTCATACACATTCAAACAAGCTTTATGACAAAAATGCAAGCTAAATGCATTCAATTATGCTAATTGAATCAAATGAAAGTCAAACACATTCAAACAAAGCTTTTTAAATCAAATGAAAGTCAAATGCATTCAAACAAAGCTAATTGAATCAAATGAAAGTCAAACACAATCAAACAAAGCTAATTGAATAAAATAAAAGCCAAATGCATTCAACAATGCTAATTGAATCAAATGAAAGTAAAACACATTCAAACAAAGCTAATTGAATCAAATGAAAGTCAAACACATTCAAACAAGGTTTATGACTCAAATGCAAGCCAAATGCATTCAATTATGCTAATTGAATCAAATGAAAGTCAAACACATTCAAACAAACCTTTTTGAATCAAATTAAAGTTAAATGCATTCAACAAAGCTAATTGAATAAAATGAAAGTCAAATTCATTCTACAAAGCTAATTGAATCAAATGAAAGTCAAACACATTCAAATAAAGCTAATTGAATCAAATGAAAGTCAAACACATTTAAACAAAGCTAATTGAATCAAATGAAAGTCAAACACATTCAAACAAAGCTTTTAGAATCAAATTAAAGTCAAATGCATTTAACAAAGCTAATTGAATAAAGTGAAAGTCAAATGCATTCTACAAAGCTAATTGAATAAAATGAAAGTCAAATGCATAACAAAGCTAATTGAATCAAATGAAAGTCAAACACATTTAAACAAAGCTAATTGAATCAAATGAAAGTCAAACACATTCAAACAAAGCTAATTGAATCAAATGAGAGTCAAATGCATTCTACAAAGCTAATTAAATCAAATGAAAATCAAACACATTCAAACAAAGCTAATTAAATCAAATGAAAGTCAAACACATTAAAACAAAGCTTTTTTTGTAAAATGAAAGTCAAATGCATTCAACAAAGCTAACTGAATCAAGTGAAATTCAAATGCATTCTACAAAGCTAATTGAATCAATTGAACGTTCAACACATTCAAACATAGCTAGTTTAATCCAATGAAAGCCAAACACAATCAAATAAATATTTTTGAATCAAGTTAAAGTCTAATGCATTCAACAAAGCTAATTGAATCAAGTGAAAGTCAAACCCATTCAAACAAAGCTTTTGGAATAATATGAATGTCAAATGCATTCTACAAAGCTAATTGAATCCAATGAAAGTCTAATGCATTCAATAAAGCTAATTGAACCAAATGAAAGTCAAACACATTCAAACAAAGCTAATTGAATCAAATGAAAGTCAAACACATTCAAACAAAGCTTTTTGGATCAAATTTAAGTTAAACACATTCAAATAAAGCTAATTAAATGAAATGAAAGTCAAACACATTCAAAGAAGCTTTATGAAAAAAATGCAAGCAAAATGCATTCAATTATGCTAGTTGAATCAAATGAAAGTCAAACACATGCAAACAAAGCTTTTTAAATCAAATGAAAGTCAAATGCATTCAAACAAAGCTAATTGAATCAAATGAAAGTCAAACACAATCAAACAAAGCTAATTGAATAAAATGAAAGCCAAATGCATTCAACAATGCTAATTGAATCAAACGAAAGTAAAACACATTCAAACAAAGCTAATTGAATCAAATGAAAGTCAAACACATTCAAACAAGCTTTATGACTCAAATGTAAGCCAAATGCATTCAACTATGCTAATTGAATCAAATGAAAGTCAAACACATTCAAACAAAGCTAATTAAATTAAATGGAAGTCAAACACATTCAAACAAAGCTTTTTGAGTTATATTGAAGTCTAATACATTCAACAAAGCTAATTGAATCAAATGAGGGTCAAATTTATTCTACAAAGCTAATTGAATCAAATGAAAATCAAACACATCAAAACAAAGCTAATTGAATCAAATGAAAGTCAAACACATTCAAACAAACCTAATTGAATCAAATGAAAGTCAAACACATTAAAACAAAGTTTCTAAGTCAAATTAAAGTCAAATGCATTCAACAAAGCTAATTGAATCAAACGAAAGTCAAATGCATTCTACACAGCTAATAGAATCAAATGAAAGTTTAACACATTCTAACAAAGCTAATTGAATCTAATGAAAGTCAAACACATTCAAATAAAGCTTTTTAAATCAAATTAAAGTCTAATGCATTCAACAAAGGTAATTCAATCAAATTAAAGTCAAACACATTCAAACAAGACTTATGAATCAAATTTAAGTCAAACTCAATCAAACAGAGCTAATTAAATCAAATTAAAGTCAAACCCATTCAAACAAAGCTTTTTGAATAAAATTAATGTCAAATGCATTCTGCAAAGCTAATTAAATCAGTTAAAAGTGAAACACATTCAAACAAAGCTAATTGGATCAAATGAAAGTCAAACACATTCAAACAAAGCTAATTGAATCAAATGAAAGTCAAATGCATTCTACAAAGCTAATTAAATCAAATGAAAGTCAAACACATTCAAACAAAGCTTTTTGAATCAAATTAAAGTTAAATGCATTCAACAAAGCTAATTAAATAAAATGAAAGTCAAATGCATTCTACAAAGCTAATTGAATAAAATGAGAGTCAAATGCATTCTACAAAGCTAATTAAATCAAATGAAAATCAAACACATTCAAACAAAGCTAATTAAATCAAATGAAAGTCAAACACATTGAAACAAAGCTTTTTTAATAAAATGAAAGTCAAATGCATTCAACAAAGCTAAATGAATCAAGTGAAAATCAAATGCATTCTACAAAGCTAATTGAATCAAATGAACGTTAAACACATTCAAACATAGCTAATTTAATCCAATGAAAGCCAAACACAATCAAATAAATCTTTTTGAATCAAGTTAAAGTCTAATGCATTCAACAAAGCTAATTGAATCAAATGAAAGTCAAACCCATTTAAACAAAGCTTTTGGAATAATATGAATGTCAAATGCATTCTACAAAGCTAATTAAATCCAATGAAAGTCTAATGCATTCAATAAAGCTAACTGAACCAAATAAAAGTCAAACACATTCAAACAAAGCTAATTGAATCAAATGAAAGTCAAACCCATTCAAACAAAGCTTTTTGGATCAAATTTAAGTTAAACACATTTAAACAAAGCTAATTAAATCAAATGAAAGTCATACACATTCAAACAAGCTTTATGACAAAAATGCAAGCCCAATGCATTCAATTATGCTAATTGAATCAAATGAAAGTCAAACACATTCAAACAAAGCTTTTTAAATCAAATGAAAGTCAAATGCATTCAAACAAAGCTAATTGAATCAAATGAAAGTCAAACACAATCAAACAAAGCTAATGATGCAAATCACGAAAGTACTATTAGTCCTAGTCACAATTCTCATTCAAGTCCAAGCACAAGTCCAAGTTACGGTTCATCCAAAGAAGTGATACTTGCGAAATCATTTGAAGACCAAACCTTGGATTCTTTTGCTGCCCATGGTCCGTTTGGTTTTAATCATGGATTTACTTGCTTCATTGCTCATTAAGCACGTTATTTGAAGCATTTTGAAAAGCCATTTCAGTTGGGAGGAACTCAAGGAGAAACTTCAATGCATGAATAATGAAAGGGGCGTGAATCAAGGGGGGGTTACAAATGCACCTCCAACGGTTTTCTTGCTGAATTTGTGGCTGTTTGTTTAGCTCAATTACATGCGTTTAATAAAGACGTTAAGGGGCATATGAAGACTAAGAGGCTGCTGCACTTAGACGTAATTTAGTCTTAGTTTCATTTTCGTTGTTTAAAACTTTAATAAATCAGTTTGCTTCTTTGAGTTAAGCAATGATTGTTAGTTCTTTTAGTTGCTTATAAAAGGCATGTAATTGTAGTTTGTAAGGAGATTTTGATCAATGAAAAAGAGCTTTTGCTTGAACTTAAAAACTGATTATTTGTTTATGAAATAACCGGTTTTTGTACCAAGTTAGACTTGAAGAGATTGAGTAGTCAAGTGAGTAATCCTTCCATACAATTTGAACTTAGTAGGTTGAGTGAGAAATCCTTGCCTTCATATCCTTGTTTGTTAAGTGAGTAATCCTTGCAAACCTACACCTAAATTCTACATAAACGTACCTAAACACCAACCTAAAATCTATCCTTTGCTTAAGCTTGATTCATTAACTTGTTTAAACTAATTTCATCTATTAGTTTTTACATCATTTGGCGCGTCATGTAGGGGGTTGTTTCTGTCCAAATGGATCAAGCAAACCCAAATGAAACCGTTGACCAAAGGAGACTTAGAATTATGGAGGAAAACCAACAAAGGCTCTTGGAAACCAATGAGCAATTACATGGTAATATAATGGCTCTAATGGCTCGTTTGTTGACACAAGAACAAAGGGATGGGCGTCAAAACCCTCCTAGATATGATGACAAGAGTCTAAAGATGGATGTAGACCTTTTTGATGGTACTCTTGACCCTGAGAAGTACTTGGAGTGGGAGCAATCACTTGAGAGGTATTTTGAGTTCAAAGACGTTGAGGAAGATGAACAAAAGTACAAGATTGCTAAGGTGAAGATAGCCAAGTATGCTGAAACTTGGTTGAAAGGAGTCCAAAGAAAACGGGAAAGCAATGGTAAAACTCGTATTTCTACATGGACCAAGCTTCGGAAGAAACTTAGGGAACGTTTTGTGCCTTCTAATTATAAACAATCCATGTATGTTAAATGGAGTACCTTGCAACAAGGTAGTAGTAGTGTGGAGGAGTATATAAAAGAGTTTGAAAGATTATCCATTATTTGTGAAATAGTGGAAAATGAGGATTTGAAACTAGGGAGGTCTATGGCTGGTCTAGATAAGGAGATCCTTGAAAAGATAGAAGTGCAACCCAATTTGACTTTCGATGAAGCTTGCAAACTTTCTGTTAAGTTTGATAATCAAAAGAAAAAGAAAAAGCCTTCTAATCCATTTGAGCCAAAATACAAACGCCCATTCAATCCACCAAAAGAAAACTCTTCTTTTCCAAATTCCACTAAAAGAAACCCAAGTTCGTTTGACCCAAAAGAAAAAGGCAAAGCTGTTGCCAAAACCGGGGACTCGAGTGACATAGTGTGTTTTAAGTGTCATGGAAGAGGACACTATAAGAGGGATTGTCCTAATACTAGAGCTTTAACCATGAGAGAGCTCAAAAATATGATGGCTCAACCTTTTAGCCTAGATGAGGAGTTAGAGGATGAAAATGTTGTTGAAAATGACCCTTTGAAATCTTATGATTCTAATGAAGAGGAGGAGCAAGGTGATGATTGTTTCCCCGAAAAAAACAGCTTAGTCTTGAGGAGAGCTTTACAAATGCAAGTTGAGGTTGAAAGAAACCCTTTGCAAAGGGAGAATGTCTTTTTAACCAAATGCAAGGTTAATGGAGATGTTTGTGACTTAATTGTTGATAGTGGTAGTGAAGCGAATGTCGTGTCAAGTGACCTTGTGAAAAAACTTGATTTGAAAACCACTAGACACCCTACCCCTTACAAATTGAGTTGGCTTGATAAGAGTAAGAGTACGGGAGTTAGGAGACAATGCTTAGTAAAATTTCAGATTGGTTCTTATGTTGATGAGATTTTGTGTGATGTCATTCCAATGGATGCATGTCACGTTTTATTAGGAAGACCATGGCAAAGTGATAGAAAATCAATCTATGATGGTCTAACTAATACCTATACTATCACCCACCAAGGCAGCAAGAAAGTGTTGCATCCCTTACCACCACAAAAAAAGATTCCCCAAACACAATTCCCACCACCACAAACACCACAAAAAGAGCCCAAAAGAAAGGAAATCTTGTTACTTTCTTTCAAAGAATTCGAAAAGACTTTAGAGAAGGAAGATGAGGTGTTTTTGTTGTTGCCTAAGGAGGAGCATGAAGGGTTTGTTCAACAAAAACCCTAGGTTGGCCGAATTAGTCAAAGCTTATGAGGATGTTTTTCCTAATGAGTTACCTTTAGGATTACCTCCCATTCGTGGGATTGAGCATCAAATTGACCTAATTCCGGGAGCACCCCTTCCTAACAAACCACCTTATAGATGTAATCCCATGGAAACTAAAGAGTTGCAAAAACAAATTGAGGAGTTGATGCAAATGGGTTATGTAAGAGAGTCTATGAGTCCTTGTGCTGTTCCTACTTTGTTAGTGCCTAAAAAAGATGGAACATGGAGGATGTGTATTGATAGTAGGGCTGTGAACAATATAACCATTAAGTATAGGTTTCCCATACCTAGGCTTGATGATATGTTGGATGAGTTGAGTGGGGCTAGAGTGTTTTCAAAAATTGATTTGAGAAGTGGGTATCACCAAATTCGTATGAGGGAGGGTGATGAGTGGAAAACAGCTTTTAAAACCAAGCATGGGTTGTATGAATGGCTTGTTATGCCATTTGGTTTAACAAATGCCCCAAGTACTTTCATGAGGCTTATGAATGAGATGTTGAGGCCTTTTTTGGGGAGGTTTGTAGTTGTTTACTTAGATGATATTCTCATCTATAGTACAAATGAGGAAGATCATTTGAGGCACTTGGAAGAAATCTTTAGAACTTTGAGGGAGAAAAACTTGTATGGGAAGTTGGAGAAGTGTCATTTTTTGCTAACCGAAATTGTTTTTCTTGGTTACATTGTTTCAGGTGATGGAATCAAGGTGGATCCAAGCAAAATAGAAGCCATTGCTTCGTGGCCTATCCCAAAAACCATAACTGAAGTTCGTTCATTTCATGGACTAACCTCTTTCTATAGAAGGTTCATTAATAACTTTAGTACCCTCATGGCTCCTATCACCGAGTGTACAAAGAAAGGAACCTTCCAATGGAACCCTCAAGCCCAAGAGGCGTTTGAACTAGTGAAAAAAAAGATGTGTGAGGCACCTGTTTTAGCCTTATCGGATTTCATGAAACCCTTTAAAGTTGAGTGTGATGCAAGTGGGAAGGGAATAGGGGCTGTCCTAATCCAAGAAAAAAAAACCCATTGCCTACTTTAGTGAGAAATTGAGCCAAGGGAAATTGAACTATTCCACTTATGACAAAGAATTTTATGCCATGGTTCGAGCCTTAGATCATTGGTCACATTATTTGAGGACACAACCATTCATCTTGCATTCGGATCATGAGTCTTTGAGGTTCATACATGGCCAAAAAAAATTGAATGCTAGGCATGCTAAGTGGGTAGAATTCTTACAATCATTCAACTTTGCTACAAAATATAAGCAAGGGAAAGCCAACATCGTGGCTGATGCATTGTCAAGGAGGCATACTCTTCTTGGAATCATGGAGGCTATGGTCCTTGGTTTTGAAATTATGAAAGAAGCTTACAAAGATGACCATGAACTTATGGAAATCATTGAAGCTTGCAAACATGGAGTGAATGGTCAATTCGTGATGGTGGAAAAGGACCTCAACGTGAGATCAACTTTGTATGCATTATCATTGATCCTTTCCATGATTTGAAAAGGACCCTCTGCCCTTGGCATCAACTTGTGCTTTCGTTGCTTAGGGAACCTTTCTTTTCGAAGAAAAATCCAAACAAGATCACCCACTTCGAATTTTCTCACATTGCTCAAGTGTTTGTTTGCTTGCTTCTTGTAGGACTCGTTAGCTTTCTCAATGATCTTCCTAACTTCTTTATGAACATTAATCATGAACTCAACATGCTCCTTGGCTGTCCCATGAACAAATTTGTCCTTAGGAATTGCAATGTAATCAATAGGAACATAAGGATTGACCCCATAAACAATTTCGAATGGTGAGTATTTCGTGGTTTTACTTGGAGTTCTATTGTAAGAAAATTCAGCATGAGCTAGCTTTAGATCCCAATCTTTCCCTCCTTTGTTCACTAAGGCACGAAGCAATGTTCCAAGAACTCTATTCACCACCTCAGTTTGACCATCCGTTTGTGGATGATGGCTAGTTGAGAAAAGTAGCTTGGTACCCACGAGCCTCCATAATGACTTCCAAAAATGGCTCACAAACTTTGTATCACGATCGGAAACAATGGTTCTAGGCAAACCATGTAACTTAGCCACCTCCTTAAAAAAAAGTTGAGCCACGTTATAAGCATCATCCACTTTTTTACAAGCAATGAAATGGGCCATCTTCGAAAACCGATCAACAACCACCATGATTGAATCTTTTCCACGAGCTTTTCTAGGCAAGGCCATGATGAAATCCATACTCGAATCCTCCCAAGGTCTTTCGGGAATTGGCAAAGGCTTGTATTCACCTCTATGAAAGGTCATTTTAGCCCTTTGACAAGTAGAACATCTAGCTAGGATTTGGTGCACGTTAGCTAGCATCTTAGGCCAATAAAAGTGATTTTGCAAGATCTCTAGGGTCTTTTGAATACCCATATGACCAGCAAGGCCCCCTCCATGAGCTTCCCTTATCAATAAGTCACGGATTGCCCCTTTAGGAACGCAAAGTTTGTTTCCTTTGAAAAGAAAACCGTCCACCAACACAAATTGACCATTTACTCCATGTTTGCAAGCCTCAATGATTTCCATAAGTTCATGGTCATCTTTGTAAGCTTCTTTCATAATTTCAAAACCAAGGACCTTAGCCTCCATGATTCCAAGAAGAGTATGCCTCCTTGACAATGCATCAGCCACAATGTTGGCTTTCCCTTGCTTATATTTTGTAGCAAAGTTGAATGATTGTAAGAATTCTACCCACTTAGCATGCCTAGCATTCAATTTTTTTTGGCCATGTATGAACCTCAAAGATTCATGATCAGAATGCAAAATGAATGGTTGTGGTCTCAAATAATGTGACCAATGGTCTAAGGCTCGAACCATGGCATAAAATTCTTTGTCATAAGTGGAATAGTTCAATTTGCCTTGGCTCAATTTCTCACTAAAATAGGCAATGGGTTTTTTCTCTTGGATTAGGACAGCCCCTATTCCCTTCCCACTTGCATCACACTCAACTTCAAAGGGTTTCATGAAATCAGGTAAGGCTAAAACAGGTGCCTAACACATCTTTTTTTTCACTAACTCAAACGCCTCTTGGGCTTGAGAAGTCCATTGAAAGTTCCCTTTTTTTGTACACTCGGTGATAGGAGCCATGAGGGTACTAAAGTTCTTAATGAACCTCCTATAGAAAGAGGTTAGTCCATGAAATGAACGAACTTCAGTTATGGTTTTTGGGATAGGCGACGAAGCAATGGCTTCTATTTTGCTTGGATCCACCTTGATTCCATCACCTGAAACAATGTAACCAAGAAAAACAATTTCTGTTAGCAAAAAATGACACTTCTCCAACTTCCCATACAATTTTTTCTCCCTCAAAGTTCTAAAGATTTCTTCCAAGTGCCTCAAATGATCTTCCTCATTTGTACTATAGATGAGAATATCATCTAAGTAAACAACTACAAACCTCCCCAAAAAAGGCCTCAACATCTCATTCATAAGCCTCATGAAAGTACTTGGGGCATTTGTTAAACCACTTGGCATAACAAGCCATTCATACAACCCATGCTTGGTTTTAAAAGCTGTTTTCCACTCATCACCCTCCCTCATACGAATTTGGTGATACCCACTTCTCAAATCAATTTTTGAAAACACTCTAGCCCCACTCAATTCATCCAACATATCATCAAGCCTAGGTATGGGGAACCTATACTTAATGGTTATATTGTTCACAGCCCTACTATCAATACACATCCTCCATGTTCCATATTTTTTAGGCACTAACAAAGTAAGAACAGCACAAGGACTCATAGACTCTCTCACATAACCCATTTGCATCAACTCCTCAATTTGTTTTTGCAACTCTTTAGTTTCCATGCGATTACATCTATAAGGGGATTTGTTTGGAAGGGGTGCTCCCGGAATTAGGTCAATTTGATGTTCAATCCCACGAATGGGAGGTAATCCTAAAGGCAACTCATTAGGGAAAACATCCTCATAAGCTTTGACTAATTCGGCCAAACTAGGGTTTTGTTGAAAAAACCCTTCATGCTCCTCCTTACTCAATAACAAAAACACCTCATCTTCCTTCTCTAAAGACTTTTCAAATTCTTTAAAAGAAAGTAACAAAATTTCTTTTCTTTTGGGCTCTTTTTGTGGTGTTTGTGGTGGTGGAAATTTTGTTTGGGAAATCGTTTTTTGTGGTGGTAAGGGATGCAACACTTTCTTGCTGCCTTGGTGGGTGATAGCATAAGTATTGGATAGACCATCATGGACTGATTTTCGATCACATTGCCATGGTCTACCTAACAAAATGTGACAAGCATCCATAGGGATGACATCACACAAAATTTCATCAACATAAGAACCAATCTGAAATTTTACTAAGCATTGTCTCCTAACTCCCGTACTCTTACTTTTATCAAGCCAACTTAATTTGTAAGGGGTAGGGTGTCTAGTGGTTTTTAAATCAAGCTTTTTAACAAGGTCACTTGACACAACATTTGCTTCACTACCACTATCGACAATTAAGTCACAAACATCTCCATTAACCTTGCATTTGGTTAAAAAGACATTCTCTCTTTGCAAAGGGTTTCTTTCAACCTCAACTTGCATTTGTAAAGCTCTCCTCAAGACTAGGCTGTTTTTTTGGGAAAACAATCATCACCTTGTTCCTCCTCTTCATTAGAATCATAAGATCCCAAAGGGTCATTTTCAACAACATTTTCATCCTCTAACTCCTCATCTAGGCTAAAAGGTTGAGCCATCATATTTTTTAGCTCTCTCATGGTTAAAGCTCTAGTATTAGGGCAATCCCTCTTATAGTGTCCTCTTCCATGACACTTAAAACACACTATGTCACTCAAGTCCCCGGTTTTGGCAACAGCTTTGCCTTTTTCTTTTGGGTCAAAGGAACTTGGGTTTCTTTTGGTGGAATTTGGGAAAGAAGAGTTTTCTTTTGGTGGATTGAAAGGACGTTTGAATTTTGGGTCAAAAGAGTTCGAAGGTTTCTTCTTCTTCCTTTGATTGTCAAATTTCACCGAAAACTTACAAGCTTCATCAAAGGTCAGATTGGGTTGCACCTCTACTTTCTCATAAATGTCCTTATCCAAACCAGCCATAAACCTCCCTAATTTGAGTTCTTCATTTTCCACTATTTCGCACACAATGGAAAGTTTCTCAAATTCTTTAATGTATTCCTCCACACTACTACTACCTTGTTGCAAGGTACTCCATTTAACATACATGGATTGTTTGTAATTAGAAGGCACAAAACGTCCCCTAAGTTTCTTCCTAAGCTTGGTCCATGTAGAAATACGAGTTTTCCCATTGCTTTCTCGTTTTCTTTGGACTCCTTTCAACCAAGTTTCAGCATACTTGGCTATCTTTACCTTAGCAATCTTGTACTTTTGTTCATCTTCCTCAACGTCTTTGAACTCAAAGTACCTCTCAAGTGATTGCTCCCACTCCAAGTACTTCTCAGGGTCAAGAGTACCATCAAAAAGGTCTACATCCACCTTTAGACTCTTGTCATCATATCTAGGAGGGTTTTGACGCCCATCCCTTTGTTCTTGTGTCAACAAACGAGCCATTAGAGCCATTATATTACCATGTAATTGCTCATTGGTTTCCAAGAGTCTTTGTTGGTTTTCCTCCATAATTCTAAGTCTCCTTTGGTCAATGGTTTCATTTGGGTTTGCTTGGTCCATTTGGACAGAAACAGCCCCTACCTGACGCGCCAAATGATGTAAAAACTAATAGATGAAGTTAGTTTAAACAAGTTAATGGATCAAGCTTAAGCAAAAGATTGAGAGAAGGTTGGTGTTTAGGTACGGTTTTGTAGGATTTTAGGTGGGTTTTGGGGTTGGAAAGTGGCGTGGCTATTTGAGGGAAATTAGGAATGGAAAGGTTTAGGTTTGTAAGGATTACTCACTTAACAAACAAGGATATGAAGGCAAGGATTTCTCACTCAACCTACTAAGTTCAAATTGTATGGAAGGATTACTCACTTGACCACTCAATCTCTTCAAGTCTAACTTGGTACAAAAAACCGGTTATTTCACAAACAAATAATCAGTTTTTAAGTTCAAGCAAAAGCTCTTTTTTTCATTGATCAAAATCTGATTACAAACTATAATTACATGCCTTTTATAAGCAAAAAACGAAACCAACAATCATTGCCTATCCTAATGAAGCAAAAGACTGATTTATTATAACTAGACAAAGAAGCTAAACTTAAGCCTAGAATTACGCCCACATGAGGCAGCCTTTTAGGCTTCACATTCCCCTTAACTTCCTTCATTAACCTGATTTAAATTAGCAAAGAAAACAGCTCCAAGAATTCAGCAAAACCGTTGGGGTAACACTTGTAACCCCCCCTTGATTCACGCCTCCTTCATTTATTCTTGTAATGAAGTTTCTCCTTGAGTTCCTCTCCATTCCCACGGCTCTCCAACTGAAATGGCTGTTCAAAATGCTTCAATTAACGTGCTTAATGAGCAATTAAGCAAGTCACTCCATGATTAAAACCAAACGGACCATGGGCAGCAAAAGAATCCAAGGTTTGGTCTTCAAATGATTTCGCAAGTATTACTTCTTTGGGCGAACCGTAACTTGGACTTGTGCTTGGACTTGGATGAAATTTGTGACTAGGATTTTCGTGATTTGCATCATAACCGCATGGGGGTGGTTTGAGCAGCCTTGGCTTTTTCTCAAACAACATTCAAATAACCCCCATCCGGTACATAACGGCATGGGGGTGGTTTGAGCAGCCTCTAGCTTTTTCTCAAACAACATTCAAATAACCCCCATCCGGTATATAACCGCATGGGGGTGGTTTGAGCAGCCTCTAGCTTTTTCTCAAACATTCAAATAACCCCCATCCGGTACATAACCGCATGGGGGTGGTTTGAGCAGCCTCCAGCTTTTTCTCAAACAACATTCAAATAACCACCATCCGGTACATAACCGCATGGGGGTGGTTTGAGCAGCCTCTAGATTTTTCTCAAACATTCAAATAACCCCCATCCGGTATATAACCGCATGGGGGTGGTTTGAGCAGCCTCTAGCTTTTTCTCAAACAACATACAAATAGACCCCATCTGGCATATAACCGTATGGGGGTTATTTGAGCAGCCTCTAGCTTTTTCTCAAACATACAAATAGACCCCATCCGGCATATAACCGTATGGGGGTTGTTTGAGCAGCCTCTAGCTTTTTCTCAAACATACAAATAGACCCCATCCGGCATCTAACCGTATGGGGGTCTTTTGAATGAGTCCATTTAATATATCTGATCCTTTTTTCTTTATTTCAGATTCAAACACATTCGGAGACTTCCGCCTGTGGAGGTTTCAAGCCATCATCTTAATCAAATCTCAATTTTCAAAGGTACCGCCTGCATCCCATACTTGTAACATTCTTTTATTTCCGGTTGCATAGCATTAGGATATGGACTCCACCAATGCACACACGGCACAGCCTACGATTGTGGTCAGCCGGTCACCAGGAACGGCTGAGTCTAGGAATGGGATTGCCGTCTATGGGGTGCTTGGAACGACCTTCGAATCCGACCGTCTCTGTTCTTGTGCAGGACAGAATGGCTCGGATCAGAGTGACGACAATCGACCCTGACTACCAGTCCGAAGATGCAGCCGCTGACCCGGCTGACCCTTTATATCAAGAACAAACCGAGGAACCGGCTGAGGTGGCTCCTAATGAGGAAGTCCCGCAAAATTCTCCAAGTACACCTAGTACCCCGGGTGACAGTATCTTGGATAGCTCTGGTTCCAACGCTGAGGAATCCGGAGAGGGGTCCGGAGAAGGATCCGGGGAAGGGACGGCTGATAATGGGGAGTCCGGCCCTGGCCCTGAGGAAGAGTCTTCTGAAGAGGCGGCTCCCGTTAAAGGGAGGCCTACAAATGGCCGGCTAAGGGTGACCCGACTGATATGACCATGTCCGCTAGGGATGTGGTCACTTTGAACGCCACACTCCTTGCTTTTTTACAGAAAAAACCGGTTGGAGAGGGATGGGAAGTGGTCGTCCCGCCTGTAGTGGCAAGCGTCGTTTGGACCGACGACGTTGACCATGCCGACAACTTCTTCGGCTGCTATGAGGCGGCGTTTACAGCCGGCCTCCGATTCCCCCTCCATCACTGCATAAAAGCCATAATGAAGGGGTATGACTTAGGTGTATGGCAGTTGACCCCTAATTCATGGGTCAACATTCTTGGATATATTGCCGCCTGCGAACTGCAGGGTGTCAAGCCAAGCTGGCAGGCGTTTGCGCACATGCATTATTTAAGCAGAGCGCCGGGTGGGTGGAATGCGTGGTACACTCTCACCACGCTTCCAGAGTACATGATGACCTTGGACAAGCCGTCCAAGTGGAGTAATTGGAAGAGTAAATTTTATGTAGTCTCTTCCGCCTCCCCGCAACTCAACCGCCGGCTGCGTAGATACAATAAGCACCCGGCCTTAATAGGTAGGAAATGCGCTCTCCCTAGAGTTCCGGGAGAGGCATGGGACCAGATAATGCAGAAAGGTCTCTTTCTGAAGACAACCGCCCCACTAGACGACGGGGGTGAGATCGTAGTTCCCAAATTTTGGGTGCCCCATCCGGACTGGTTTAAGGATGAGGGTTTTTTGTCACTTTGTAACTTGAGCACTATGTTCAGCAAGGGTAGGTTTAGTAATTTATCAAGTCTTTCCCGGATGGGTATGCTTTGTTTGATCTCTAACCATGTTTACTTAATTCTTGCAGAAGAAGCAGAAAGAATGGTGCCGCCAGAGAAGACTCCGGCTACCTCTTCCATCCTCTTGAGGAAGAAACAACTAGAGGAGAAGAAGGCGGCGATGGCCGCCAAAAAAGCCGGGGTAGTCTTTTCTGAACCATCCCTTTTTTTTACCGGATGCACTTTTTACCTTGTTACAAGATTTTTACCGGATGCATCCTATTGTGACTGTTTTCAGGCTGGGAGCCAAGTCATACCTCGCTCTGTAGCGAGTATGCAGAAACGTCCGGCTGGGACTATTCCCACGCCAGCCGCCAAAGTGCCTAGGGTGGCGGTTCCTGCCCCGGCTGCAGGTCAGAAACAAAAGACACCTGACAAGGACAGGCCAACAACTGGAGGGAAGAGCCTGCAGTTCACTCCCCACTTTGAAATGGTGGTGGAGTCGGCAATACCGGTTGCTCGTACTCAGACGGGCTCCGGTTCATTAGCGGCTGGGGGGGCTTTGACCCCACAGTCCGAGAGAGGTAACACTTCTGCCTTCGATCCCCCCTGGCCGCTTGGGCATATGAGAGTAAAAACCCAAGCAAGCCAATCCGGGGATTCTTCTGGACATCGCCTGGATATTGGTGAGGCATATGCCCAATACCTTACAGATGATTCTATGCTTGAAGATACCACCTCCAGCCGCCCAAACTACCAGCAGTATGCGAAGAGGATGGTCAGGACCATCACTCGGTCAGAACGAGAAGCTGTGCCGGCTGTGCACACGATCAATCTTGACCGGATCACTTCTCTTCTTGCTGAGGTACATAAACCGGATGGCCTATGTTTAAGCAATGCCCTTTTTTACCGGATGCATGTATTTTATCTTTAATCTTTCCTAATACTTTTTCCGGCTAATGCTGCAGACGCTGCTGAGAGTTGATGGGCTTAGCGTCCCTCTTCGCAAGAAGCAGGAGGAGGTAAAAGACGCTCAGAAGCGCGCATCTGAGCTTATTGACGTTTGCCAATTCAATGCCATTTCATATGACTTGGAAACTGAACAAAGGAAGTTGCAACAGGAGGAACTGTTGAGGAAGGCGGCTGAGGCTGGGGAGGCGGCATTGAAGAGAGTTGATGAGCTTGAGCTCCAGGTCAAAAATCTTCAAACAAACCTTAAAGCCCTGGAGAATGCTGATAAGGAAAATGCCAATCTCCGGAAGGATAACAGCCGGCTGGTGACTGAACTTGCTAACAATCAGGCGGCTCATAAGAAAGAGCTGGAACAGGAACAACTCCGCCTGATTGCTGAAAATGAGGCCGACTGTGAAGAACGAATGAAGCTCGCTTGGAGCCTGATCCACCCGGATTTCGAGTATGAATACTGGAATCTTCGATACCAGTATGCCTCTGAAGTTTACGAGGCCAAGATGCTCGGAACTGACCCCCCTCCCGTTTTCGAAGAGTGGGTTGAGCACAACAATGTGATTCAGCCGGATGGGGCTAATCAGGATGCTCAGGCGGAGGATCAGCAAGTGGTGGAGCAGTCGGTTGAAGTTCCAGTCGATGCAGTCCAGCAGCCGGCTCCTCAACAGCAGCAAGCTCAACAACAACAAGCTCAACAGTAACAACCATAAACAATTATCTCCTTTTTCGGCCTGCGAGCCGAGTATCTTTTGATGTATCTTTCCCGGACGGGGGTCCGGTTAACATTCTTATAAATATTTAATCTATTTAACCGACGCAGTCGGTTTTGCTATTTCTACTATTTGCGTATGAATGCGTTTTTTTTACTCATGTTTATTTACTCATCCGGTTTACATGATCAACCGTTCTATATATGCCGTATGAAGTGACGATACCATATTATGCCCCTGAAATGGCTAACTGTTTACTCCAACAGTAGACAGGCAGCCGTTTCATTGTCGGCCGGATGGGTGATCAGTGACTGATTTAACCCTGCCCCGGCTGTTAAATAGGTAGCCATTTCATTGTCGGCCGGATGGGTGATCAGTGACTGATCTAACCCTACCCCGGCTGTTTAAATAACATATCGGATGGGTTGTATTTAGATAATACCCGGTTGCCGTAACCCCCTAGGAATTTCATTCTGCTGGATGGACCTCTTTTGGATCCTTGCCGGGTGAAACCTAGATACGATGGATCATTTCTACCGGCTGTAAGGTTCTTTTAAGAAAATGCCGTTTGATTTGTTGGATCGCTAGAACAATGTACCACCTGGAAGGGAGCTGTTCTCTTCAACGATTTCACCCGGATGGGTGTCGCCTGATGACTGCTCTTTTTGGAGCAGTGGTTTTAACAAGTGTTCTTCCGTCTGTGATCTTGCACTAGACAGGTGCAAATACAATTGTATGAATGGAAACTATATGCTTTCACATTTCAATACTATTTACAAAAAGTTACAAAATCCTTAGAAGTAGTACTTTTTCAAGTTATCTACATTCTAGGTACGAGGCAGCCGCATTCCGTCTGGGATTTCCAGGCGGTATGTGCCGTTTCGAACTTCTTCAAAAATCCGGTAGGGTCCTTCCCAGTTTGGGGTCAGTTTCCCTTGTTCGTGTGCCCTACCGGTTGCTTCAAGCTTCCGTAAAACAAAATCTCCAACTTTGAGGGGGCGTTTACGTACCTTTTTGTTGTAGGCCCTCGTCATTCGCAGACGGTAAATTTCATGACGCAAGGCGGCGTTGCCCCTCCTTTCAGGAAGAGTATCTAATGCCAGGCGCATGGCTTCCCAATTTGCCTCTTCATCATATAACATGATTCGAAGTGTTGGCTCATATAATTCAATGGGAAGTACCGCCTCGGTGCCATATGCCATAAGAAATGGAGTTTCCCCGGTTGACCTGTTGTATATTTGGAGTAACACTCGAAATACACAAGGGATAAACCAAGGGATAGATAAGGCTAAAGAACCAAAGGCTTCTTAGATAAAGTCACACCACTAAGAAACGTTTTGGATTCCTAAGATCACAAGCCAACTAGTAGCCTAAACTAGCTAACTGATCCAAAGTGGACATCTAATGAACCTGTTGCTTTAGTCTTAGAGACTCTTGGGTTTTTCCCATTCACAAAGAAGGGTGAAATTCTATGCTGCATTTCATGGGAAGATTGAAGATTGGTACACGGTTGGCTAGCATCACATTTTGGACGCATTTCATGACTATTTTGGGCGTGTGGATCCTAGGCCATTTACTATCTATTATTAACTTATGTGCTAGTTAATGTTGCTGAAATAATGCCAAGAATCTAGCTCTTGGCCGGTTGTAATGGGGGGGGGGTTATCAATAGGCTTTATTATGCTTTCATTACTTAGCTTAAATCAAGGCTTAAATCAAGGAGGAAACCATTGGCTGTTGGCCTTTCATTCTTGGACGGTTTCCTTGGCTTTTGGTGTGCTTTTGCTGCTCCTTTCCTCTATAAAAGGGAGAGCAAAACAGAAATTAAGAGGCAGTTTTGAGATTTGATAAAAAACCTTGTGTTTATAGCATTTTAACTTAGAGTTTGTCTCAAGTTCAAGTGTTCCCTTATTGCTTTGAGTGAGTCTTGAGTGATAAGCTTAGGAGAGATTGAGTGAGTCTTATCTCTGGCCTAAAACCCCAAAACTTTGAGTGTGTCCTTGAGTTTTGGCCCTTTTATCTTGTTCCATGATATCTGAGTATTCTAACTATAAGTATTTTTAAATCCATCAACCCATATTCGGGAGGGGGTATTTAGATTTACATCATCTGGTATCAGAGCCTAGTTAAGGGTTTTCTTAAAGAAAATCGAGTTTGAAGGCGTTTGGAGCAAAACGGCAGAATTCAATCAGTTTGGAGTTGCGGTTTGAGAAGGACATATCTCCTTCGTTTTCTGTCCAAATCGAGTTATTTCTTTTTTGAATCTGGATATTATTTTGCGCAGATTACTCACAAAAATTTTCAGATATTTTGGAATCTTTCTCCTAATAAACTGGGCAGGTTTTTCGCAGCAGCGCAGAAAAGAGGCAAAACCAGGAAGGCAGAATTCAATTGAAGATTTCTCCCTCATCCGAAAAGCTTTTGAGGAATTTCTTTTTTGCAAATTGGTTGTTTTGATCCGAATATTCTGAATTTGTAAGCCTTTGAGAGTCTAGAGGCAATTTTCGTTTTTCATTTTGTCTCTAATTTCGGCAGTTTTCATTGTACTTGTAATATCCAAGCAAAAATAGTGGAAATCATGTCTAGTGAGGAGCTTGCTAGAATGTTGCAAGTAATCACTGAAAAATTGGAGAATTTGGAGAAAAAAACAGAAGAGAGTGAAGTCTCTAGGGCACAACAAGATACTAGGATGGATGCCATATCTGATATGCTCCTTAAAGCCACTAGGAAAATAAATGAATTAGAGGAGGAGGATGAAAATAGTGGTAACAATTTTAGACAATTTGATGAAGATAGGGGTCTAAAAATTGATATGCATGAATTTGATGGAGGGCATGATTGTGAGGCTTTCTTAGATTGGGTTAGGCAAATTGAAACCGTTTTTGATTACAAGGGGTATGATGATAGGAAACGGTTCAAGTTGGCTGTCCTTAAACTCACTAAACTAGCTGCATTGTGGTATGAAAACCTCAAGTCAAATAGAAGAAGAGAAGGGAAAGATAAGATAGACTCGTGGGAAAAATTAAAAAAGAAAATGAGGGAAAAATGGGTAAGTAAAGAGTATGAACAAGATCAATACTTAAAATTAACCCACCTATCACAAGAAAACATGAGTGTGGAGGATTACATAAAAGAATTTGAAAGGTTAGGCTTGACTTGCGACTTGCAAGAAAAGGAGGCTTACAAAATTGCTAGATTTGTCAAGGGGTTGACCAAAGAAATTAATAGGAAAGTGGAAGTTACTCATTATGCCACTTTTAGTGATGTATGCAAACTAGCTTTGAAGTATGAGTCTCAACTTAAAGAAGAAAGGGAGAAAGAGAAGCCCAAAACTTCTTCTTTCAAGAATACTTCGAAATTTACTCCTTTCAACTCTAAAGGGAGTACTTTTCAAAGTAAAACCTTTTCACCTAGCTCATCAAAAGGGAAAGAAAAACAAGTAGTTTCGCCTAGTGAGCTTTCAACTAGGAGAAAATGCTTCAAGTGTCATGGGAGAGGACATATTGCATCGGAATGTCCTAGTAAGAGTGTGTTAACAGCCTCTCAATGTGCTCTCATGGATGAGGAAGAAAAGGTCTATAACTTTGTGGCTCATGAGGAGGGTTGCGAGTTTGATGAAGAGTATGAGGAAGAGATTCAACCCGAAGATGAGTTCAACATGATGGTGGTTCGTAGAATCTTGTATAATGAACCCGAAATTGACCTTAAACAACGAAACAACTTGTTCCACACTAGATGCAAGATAGAAGAGAAGACTTGCAATGTGATTGTTGATAGTGGTGCCCAAACAGATGTTGTTTCATCCGAGGCTGTGAGTAAATTGAAGCTACCCACTAGAGACCATGGTGAACCTTACAAGCTCAATTGGTTGAATGATGGCACAAGCATTAGAGTCAAGAAGCAAGCATTGGTGTCTTATTCCATTGGAGGGTTCGAAGATGAGCGTTGGTGTGATATTCTTCCTATGGATGCGTGTCATTTGTTGCTTGGAAGACCGTGGCAGTTTGATCATGATTCGGAGCATAAAGGGAAAACTAATGTGTATATTGTAACTACCAAAAATGGTAGAAAAGTTAAGTTAGTGCCTTTACCTCCTAAAGTTGCTAAGAAAGAAAAAGAGAAAAGCAACTATCTTGTAACTTGTAATAAAACTGATGATGCCGTGAAAGTAGCTGAGCTGTACTTCAAGGAAATTGTCAAACTCCATGGCATTCCTCGAAGTATAGTATCTGATAGGAACTCCAAATTCCTTAGTCACTTTTGGAGAACCCTATGGAAACTTGTGGGTACCAAGTTACTATTTAGTACCTCTCATCATCCCCAAACCGATGGGCAAACCGAGGTCACTAATAGAACTTTGGGACTTTGTTACGAGGTCTTGTGAGCAAAACGCAAAAAGATTGGGACATGAAATTAGCCCATGCGGAGTTTGCTTACAATAGAGCTCATTCCCTAACTACTTCCCGTTCTCCATTTGAAGTAGTTTATGGAGTGAACCCATTTGTGCCGATTGATCTTGTTCCTATGGTTAAGAGTGACATGGTAGAGAAAGATGCTAAAAAGAGGGTGGAAAACTTTCAAAAAACCTGTGAGCAAGTGAAGAAAAGAATTGAGGAGATGAATAAAAAATACCAAGAGCGAGCCAATAAGAAACGCAAACAGCCTATTTTTCATCCCGGGGACTTGGTTTGGGTGCATTTGAGGAAGGAGAGGTTCCCTAAGCTTCGCAAAAACAAGCTTATGCCTCGTTCTGATGGTCCTTTTAAGGTTCTTGAGAGGGTGAACGATAGTGCTTACAAAATTGAGCTACCAGACAAATTGATGGGTGTTAGTGCGACTTTCAATGTAGGGGATTTATCACCATACTTTGATGATTCAAGTTTGAGGGCAAACTCTTTTGAAGAAGGGGGGAATGATCCAAAGTGGACATCTAATGAACCTGTTGCTTTAGTCTTAGAGACTCTTGGGTTTTTCCCATTCACAAAGAAGGGTGAAATTCTATGCTGCATTTCATGGGAAGATTGAAGATTGGTACACGGTTGGCTAGCATCACATTTTGGACGCATTTCATGACTATTTTGGGCGTGTGGATCCTAGGCCATTTACTATCTATTATTAACTTATGTGCTAGTTAATGTTGCTGAAATAATGCCAAGAATCTAGCTCTTGGCCGGTTGTAATGGGGGGGTTATCAATAGGCTTTATTATGCTTTCATTACTTAGCTTAAATCAAGGCTTAAATCTAGGAGGAAACCATTGGCTGTTGGCCTTTCATTCTTGGACGGTTTCCTTGGCTTTTGGTGTGCTTTTGCTGCTCCTTTCCTCTATAAAAGGGAGAGCAAAACAGAAATTAAGAGGCAGTTTTGAGATTTGATAAAAAACCTTGTGTTTATAGCATTTTAACTTAGAGTTTGTCTCAAGTTCAAGTGTTCCCTTATTGCTTTGAGTGAGTCTTGAGTGATAAGCTTAGGAGAGATTGAGTGAGTCTTATCTCTGGCCTAAAACCCCAAAACTTTGAGTGTGTCCTTGAGTTTTGGCCCTTTTATCTTGTTCCATGATATCTGAGTATTCTAACTATAAGTATTTTTAAATCCATCAACCCATATTCGGGAGGGGGTATTTAGATTTACATCACTAACTAAGCAAAGGAAACGAAATTCCAAATCCAAGAATTTCAGGTTTTTGTTTCTAATCCAAGAAACGAATGTAAGACAAGTTTTTTGTTTGAATAATCTGATTTTTTTCATTCACATTTGCTTGCTATTTATAGTAAACAAGCATCCTTAAGTACAAGCTAACTTAAGTGGCTGTTCAGCTCACTTGTTACACGCCTAAGCTAAAGCTAAGTACAAATCAGCTTTCTGTTGTCTAGATACATTATTAAAAGAAGCCTTATTTAACTAGATACATCAAAGAGAAAATGGTGGCTTATAACCTCCAAATTAAAGCTGAAATAAAATCAGAATTAAGAGAGTGTAACTCCCCTTAATTCACGCCCATCCGAGCAGCAAGTTGGAGATGTATTTCCTCCAATTTTCACGCCCAAATTCAAACAGCAAAGAAGTGTAACTCCTCCTTGGTTCAAGCCTTGAAATTAGCTTGAATGTTTGTGGACAAGGGTGTACTTGGACGCCCTTTAGTTGCTCCAAAAGCTGACTGAATTAAACAGCCAATTGAAGGTTGGAATTAAGGCTTAAGATGCTCCAATGTTGACTGATATCAACGGCCACTTGAAGGCTGAAGTTAAGGCTTGTAATGGCTTGTAATTCCTCTTTGAAAACTGATTGTAACTCCCAAGTCAAAGCTTTGAAATTCCTTGTAAAAGAATTTCGGATTCCAAGCTTAAATGGCTGCCATTTTGATGTATCTTTGCACTTGTACTTTTGTGTGAATGTGACAATATTTTTCGAACTAAAATCAGCTAAAAAGAACTAAGAAAAAATATAACTAATTTGCAAACTTAAAATGACTAAAGTTTACAATTTATTCAAAGCATAAAAAGAACTAGAATAAACTAGTTAATAAGAACAACAAGAAATTCAAGGGGTTGAATATCTTGCTGCCAAGGATAGAATGCATAGCACCAATACATGATGCTACGTCTTGAACCAAAGAAATGTCCATAACCAAGTTGTTAGGCTTGGCTACAACATTCCCCCCTTCTTGAAAAGAGTTTGCCCTCAAACTCGGCAACTCTTCAAACTCATCATAGTAAGGTGATAAATCAGCCACATTAAAGGTGCTAGAAACACCATAATCTCCGGGAAACTCAACTTTGTAAGCATTATCATTCACCTTTTCAACAATAGCAAATGGACCATAACTACGAGGACTAAGCTTGGACCGCCTTTTGGAAGGAAATCTTTCCTTTCGAAGATGAATCCAAACTAAGTCACCGGGCTGAAAACGGACCTCCTTTCTTTTCTTGTCATAGTATGCCTTTGTCGTCTTTGCATTAGCATGTTCAATTTTGGAACGAACTTGCTCATGCATAGACTTGATTTCTTTTGCGCGCACCTCGGCATCATTGCTGAACTTGTTTGCTCATGCATAGAATTGAATCAAATGAAAGTCAAATGCATTCTACAAAGCTAATTGAATTAAATGAAAGTCAAACACATTCAAACATATCTTTTTGAATCAAATGAAAGTCAAACACATTCAAAATAAGCTAATTGAATCAAATGAAAATCAAACACATTCAAACAAGCTTTATGAATCAAATTTAAGTCTAACATATTCAAACAAAGCTAATTAAATCAAACGAAAGTCAAACACATTCAAACAAAGCTTTTGAATCAAATGAAAGTGAAACACATTCAAACAAAACTAATTGAATCAAATGAAAGTCAAATAAATTCAAACAAAGCTTTTTGAATCAAATTAAAGTCTAATACGTTCAACAAATCTAATTCAATAAAATGAAAGTCAAACACATACAAACAAAACTAATTAAATCAAATGAAAGTCAAACACATTCAAACAAAACTAATTGAATCCAATGAAAGTCAAACACATTTAAACAAAGATTTTTGAACCAAATTAAAGTCTAATGCATTCAACAAATCTAATTGAATCAAATGAAAGTCAAACACATTCAAACAAAGCTTTTTGAATCAAATTATAGTCAAATGCATTCAACAAAGCTAATTGAATCAAATAAAACTCAAATGCATTCTACAAAGCTAATTGAATCAAATGAAAGTCAAACACATTAAAACAAAGCTAATTGAATCAAATGAAAGTAAAACACAGTCAAACAAGGCTAATTAAATCAAATAAAAGTCAAACACATTCAAACAAAGCTAATTAAAACAAATGAAAGTCAAACACATTCAAACAAAGCTTTTTGAATAAAATGAATGTCAAATGCTTTCTACAAAGCTAATTGAATCCATTGAAAGTCAAACACATTCAAACAAAGCTTTTTGAATCAAATTAAAGTCAAACACATTCAAGCAAAGCTTTTTGAATCAAATGAAAGTCAAACACATTCAAAAAAAGCTTTTTGAATCAAATGAAAGTCGAATGCATTCAACAAAGCTAATTGAATCAAATGAAAGTCATATGCATTTTAGAAAGCTAATTCAATCAAATGAAAGTCAAACACATTCAAACAAAGCTAATTGAATCCAATGAAAGTCAAACACATTCAAATAAAGCTTTTTAAATTAAATTAAATTCTAATGCATTTAACAAAGCTAATTTAATCAAATAAAAGTCAAATGCATTCAACAATGCAAATTGAATCAAATGAAAGACAAATGCATTCTACAAAGCTAATTGAATCAAATTAAATTAAAACACATTCTACAAAGCTAATTGAATCAAATTAAATTAAAACACATTCAAACCTTTATGAATCAAATTAAAATCTTATGCATTCAACAAAGCTAATTGAATCAAATGAAAGTTTTAACACATTCAAACAAACCTAATTGACACAAATGAAAGTCAAACACATTCAAACAAAGTTTTTTGAATCAAATAAAAGTCAAATGCATTCATCAAAGCTAATTAAATCGAAAGAAAGTCAATCACAATCACACAATAATAATTGAATCCAATGAAAGTCAAACACATTCAAATTAAAGTCTAATGCATTCTACAAAGCTAATTGAATTAAATGAAAGTCAAACACATTCAAACAAAGCTAATTAAATCAAATGAAAGTTAAACACATTCAAACAAGCTTTATGAAACAAATTTAAATGCAACATAATCAAACAAAGCTAATTAAATCAAATGAAAGTCAAACACATTCAAACAAAGCTTTTTGAATAAAATGAATGTCAAATGCATTCTACATAGCTAATTGAATCAATTGAAAGTCAAACACATTCAAACAAAGCTTTTTGAATCAAATAAAAGTCAAAAACATTCAAACAAAGCTTTTTGAATCAAATGAAGGTCAAACACATTCAAAAAAAGCTTTTTGAATCAAATAAAAGTCGAATGCATTAAACAAAGCTAATTGAATCAAATGAAAGTCATATGCATTTTACAAGGCTAATTCAATCAAATAAAAGTCAAACACATACAAACAAAGCTAATTGAATCCAATGAAAGTCAAACACATTCAAACAAAGCTTTTTGAATCAAATTAAACTGTAATGCGTTCTACGAAGCTAATTGAATCAAATGAAAGTGAAACACATTCAAACAAAACTAATTGAATCAAATGAAAGTCAAACACATTCAAACAAAGCTTTTTGAATCAAATTAAAGTCAAATACATTCAACAAAGCTAATTGAATCAAATGAAAGTTAAATGCATTCTACAAAGCTAATTGAATCAAATGAAAGTCAAACACATTCAAACAAAGCTTTTGACCAAAGTGGCCAAGGTTCGGATATTCCAGTCCAAGAGTAGAACGTTAGGGAATTGATTTTGTCCAAGACTTTCTTCGATGCTACTCCTATGGATTTTGGTGTGCACGGTCCATATAATTCCTCAACTGGTTGCACCATATTGAGCGTGACTAATTACCTTGATAGTGGGGGAATGTAGACGGATTCAATGCAGACCTTATGGAGGGTTTCAAGCTGGTTTAACTTCGTAATAAAGGAGCTTGAATGAAGGCTTAAATGAGGGGGTTACAAAGGCGCATTTCAAGGCTGCTTTGGAGGACGAATTTGGACAGCATGTTGGAGTCAATTTGCTGAACGTTTTGGGAGTTATTCTTCCCTTGTTATAAGCTTTCTTAATTAGAGTAATAATTAGTTGTAATAGGGATTAAGTTGGACGGTTATGAGCCACTTAATCTACCCTTATTTTCAGTTTTGTTATTTCTGATTTGTTGCTTGTTTTAGCTAAGTGTAGTGGCAATTAAATGATGTACTACAGCTATAAATAGCATGCTAATGATCAATGAAAGACATTCCAAAAATTTGCAAGAAACCCACGAGTGTATGATCCAAATTTGACTTGTGCTAGTCAGGTTTGATTTTCCAAACTTGAGAGTTATCTCAATTTGAAGAGTTTGTGTTTTAGTGAGAGTTCCTAAGACTTAAACTGGTAGTTGTCGAATAGGTGAGAGTTCCCTAATCACTACTACGCCCAAACAAGTGAGTGAGTGTTCCTCATTGTTATATCCTCAAGGTTAAGGGTGAGAGTTCCCCTAATCCTTCTTAGTTACTCCACATTGATACTTCTAATTCGACTAAACACAACACGCATTCTAGACCGTTTGTAAACAAGTTTCTCACCTTGCTTACACATCAGCTTTTTAAGTCAAATTTAAGTCTAATACATTCAACAAATCTAATTGAATCAAATGAAAGTCAAATGCATTCAAACAAGGCTAATTTAATCAAATAAAAGTCAAATGGATTCAACAATGCTAATTGAATCAAATGAAAGACAAATGCATTCTACAAAGCTAATTGAATCAAATTAAATTAAAACACATTCAAATAAAGCTTTATGAATCAAATTAAAATCTTATGCATTCAACAAAGCTAATTGAATCAAATGAAAGTTTTAACACATTCAAACAAACCTAATTGACATAAATGAAAGTCAAACACATTCAAACAGAGTTTTTTGAATCAAATAAAAGTCAAATGCATTCATCAAAGCTAATTAAATCGAAAGAAAGTCAATCACAATCACACAATCATAATTAAATCCAATGAAAGTCAAACACATTCAAATTAAAGTCAAATGCATTCTACAAAGCTAATTGAATTAAATGAAAGTCAAACACATTCAAACAAAGCTAATTAAATCAAATGAAAGTCAAACACATTCAAACAAGCTTTATGAAACAAATTTAAGTACAACATATTCAAATAAAGCCAATTAAATCAAATGAAAGTCAAACACATTCAAACAAAGCTTTTTGAATAAAATGAATGTCAAATGCATTCTACAAAGCTAATTGAATCAATTGAAAGTCAAACACATTCAAACAAAGCTTTTTGAATCAAATTAAAGTAAAAAACATTCAAACAAAGCTTTTTGAATCAAATGAAGGTCAAACACATTCAATAAAAGCTTTTTGAATCAAATTAAAGTCTAATGCGGTCAACAAAGCTAATTCAATCAAATGAAAGTAAACACATTCAAACAAAACTAATTCAATCAAATGAAAGTCAAACACATTCAAACAAAGCTATTAAATCAAATGAAAGTCAAACACATTCAAACAAAGCTTTTGAATCAAATGAAAGTCAAATGCATTCAACAAAGCCAAATCAATCAAATGAAAGTGAAATGCATTCAACAAAGCTAATTGAATCAAAGAAAGTCAAACACATTAAAGCTTTTTTAATCAAATGAAAATAAAATGCATTCAACAAAGCTAATTGAATCAAATGAAAGTCAAACACATTCAAACAAAACTAATTGAATCAAATGAAAGTCAAACACTTTCAAACAAAGTTAATTGAATCAAATGAAAGTCAAACACATTAAAACAAGCTTTATGAATCAAATTTAAGCCAAACACATTCAAACAAAGCTAATTAAATTAAATGAAAGTCAAACACATTCAAGCAAAGCTTTTTATTCAAATTAAAGTCTAATGCATTCAACAAAGCTAATTGAATCAAATGAAAGTCAAACACATTCAAACAAAGCAAATTGAATCAAAGGAAAGTCAAACACATTCAAACAAAGCTTTTTGAATCAAATGAAAGTCAAATGCATTCAACCAAGCTAATTAAATCAAATGAAAGTCAAATGCATTCTACAAAGCTAATTGAATCAAATGAAAGTCAAACAAATTCAACAAAGCTAATTAAATCCAATGAAAGTCAAACACATTCTAATAAAGCTTTTTGAATCGAATCAAAGTCTAATGCATTCCACAAACCTAATTGAATCAAATGAAAGTCAAACATATTCAAAAAAAGTTTTTTAAATCAAATTATAGTCAAATGCATTCTACAAAGCTAATTGAATCCAATGAAAGTCAAACACATTCAAACAAAGCTTTGTGAGTCAAATTAACGACAAATGCATTCAACAAAGCTAATTGAATCCAATGAAAGTCAACCACATTCAAACAAAGCTAATTGAATTAAATGAAAGTCAAACACATTCAAACAAAGCTTTTTGCATCAAATTTATGTCAAACACATTCAAACAATGCTAATTAAATCAAATAAAAGTCAAACGCATTAAATCAAAGCTAATGAAATCAAATGAAAATCAAACACATTCAAACAAGACTTTTTGAATCAAATTAAAGTCTAATGCATTTAACGAAGCTAATTGAATCAAATGAAAGTCAAACACATTCAAACAAAACTAATTGAATCAAAGGAAAGTCCAACACATTCAAACAAAGCCTTTTGAATCAAATGAAAGTCCAATGCATTCAACAAAGATAATTGAATCATATGAAAGTCAAACACAATCAAACAAAGCTTTTTGAATCAAATTAAAGTCAAATGCATTCAACAAAGCTAACTGAATCAAGTGAAAGTCAAATGCATTCTACAAAGCTAATTGAATCAAATTAAAGTCAAACACATTCAAACAAAGCTAATTAAATCAAATGAAAGTAAAACACATTCAAACAAAGCTTTTTGAATCAAATGAAAGTCAAATGCATGGAGCAAAGCTAATAAAATCAAATGAAATAAAATACATTCCACAAAGCTAATTTATTCAAATGAAAGTCAAACACATTCAAATATAACTTTTTAAATCAAATTGAAGTCTAATGCATTCAACAAAGCTAATTAAATCAAATGAAAGTCAAACACATTCAAACAAAGCAAATTGATTCAAATGAAAGTTAAACAAATTCAAATAAGCTTTATAAATCAAATGAAAGCCAAATGCATTCAACAATGCTAATTGAATCAAATGAAAGAATAATGCATTTTACAAAGCTAATTGAATCAAATGAAAGTCAAACACATTCAAACAAAACTTTTTGAATCAAATGAAAGTCAAATGCATTCAACAAAGCTAATTAATTCGAATGAAAGTCAAATGCATTCTACAAAGCTAATTGAATCAAATGAAAGTCAAACAAATTCAACAAAGCTAATTAAATCCAATGAAAGTGAAATGCAATCTACAAAGCAAATTTAATCAAATGAAAGTCAAACACATTTAAACAAACCTAATTGAATCCAATGAAAGTCAAACACATTTAAACAAAGCTTTTTGAATCAAATTAAAGTCTAATGCGTTCAACAAACCTAATTGAATAAAATGAAAGTCAAACACATTCAAACAAAGCTTTTTAAATCAAATAAAAGTCATAGCATTTAACAAAGCTAACTGAATCAAATGAAAGTCAAATGCATTCTACAAAGCTAATTGAATCAAATAAAAGTCAAACACATTGAAACAAAGCTGATTAAATCAAATGAAAGTCAAACACATTCAAACAAAGCTTTTTGAATCAAATGAAAGTCAAATGCCTGGAGCAAAGCTAATAGAATCAAATAAAAGTCAAATGTATTCTACAAAGCTAAATAAATCAAATGAAAGTCAAACATTCAAATAAAGCTTTTTAAATCAAATTAAAGTCTAATGCATTCAACAAAGCTAATTAAATCAAATGAAAGTCAAACAAATTCAAACAAAGCTAATTGATTCAAATGAAAGTTAAACACATTCAAATAAGCTTTATGAATCAAATGAAAGCCAAATGAATTCAACAATGCTAATTGAATCAAATGAAAGAAAAATGCAATTTACCAAGCTAATTGGGTCAAATGAAAGTCAAACACAATCAAAAAAAGCTTTTTGAATCAAATGAAAGTTAAAAGCATTCAACAAAGCTAATTGAATCAAATGAAAGTCTAATGCGTTCAACAAAGCTAATTTAATCAAATGAAAGTCAAATGCATTCTACTAAGCTAATTTAATCATATGAAAGTCAAACACATTCGAACAAAGCTTTTTGAATCAAATGAAAGTTAAATGCATTCAATAAAGCTAATTGAATCAAATGAAAGTCAAACACATTCTAACAAAGCTTTTTAATCAAATGAAAGTCAAATGCATTCAACAAAGCTAAATGAATCAAATGAAAGTCAAATGCATTCTACAAAGCTAATTGAATCAAAGAAAGTCCAACACATTAATGCTTTTTTTATTAAATGAAAGTCTAATGCATTGAACAAAGCTATTTGAATAAAATGAAAGTCAAACACATTCAAACAAAACTAATTGAATCATATGAAAGTCAATCACATTCAAACAAAGCTTTTTAAATCACATTGAAGTCTAATGCAGTCAACAAAGCTAATTGAATGAAATGAAAGTCAAATGCATTCTACAAAGCTAATTGAATCAAATGAAAATCAAACAAATTCAAACAAATCTTTTTGAATCAAATTAAAGTTAAACACATTCAAACAAAGCTAATTAAATCAAATGAAAGTCAAACACATTCAAATAAAGCTAACTGAATCAAATGAAAGTCAAACACATTCAAACAATGCTTTTGAATCAAAGGTAAGTTAAACACATTCAAACAAAGCTAATTGATTTAATTGAAAGTCAAGTGCAATCAACGAAGGTAATTGAATCAAATGAAAGTCAAACTCATTCAAATAAAGCTTTTTGTATCAAATGAAAGTCAAATGCATGGAGCAAAGCTAATAGAATCAAATGAAAGTCAAATGTATTCTACAAAGTTAATTAAATCAAATGAAAGTCAAACACATTCAAATAAAGCTTTTTAAATCAAAGTAAAGTCTAATGCATTCAACAAAGCTAATTAAATCAAATGAAAGTCAAACCCATTTAAACAAAGCTTTTGGAATAATATGAATGTCAAATGCATTCTACAAATCTAATTGAATCCAATGAAAGTCTAATGCATTCAATAAAGCTAATTGAACCAAATGAAAGTCAAACACATTCAAACAAAACTATTTGAATCAAATGAAAGTCAAACACATTCAAACAAAGCTTTTTGAATCACATTGAAGTCTAATGCATTCAACAAAGCTAATTGAATGAAATGAAAGTCAAATGCATTCTACAAAGCTAATTGAATCAAAAGAAAATCAAACAAATTCAAACAAATCTTTTTGAATCAAATTAAAGTCAAACACATTCAAACAAAGCTAATTAAATCAAATGAAAGTCAAACACATTCGAACAAAGCATTTTGAATCAAATGAAAGTTAAATGCATTCAACAAAGCTAATTGAATCAAATGAAATTGAAACACAATCAAACAAAGCTTTTATAATCAAATGAAAGTCAAATGCATTCAACAAAGCTAATTGAATCAAATGAAAATCAAATGCATTAACAAAGCTAATTGAACTAAATGAAATTCAAATGTATTCTACCAATATAATTGAATCAAATGAAAGTCAAACACATTCAAAAAAAGCATTTGAATCTAAGTTAAGTTAAACACATTCAAACAAAGCTAATTGAATCAAATGAAAGTCAAATGCAATCAAACAAAGCTACCTAAATAAATGAAAGTAAAACACATTCAAACAAAGCTTTTTGAATAAAATAAATATCCAACGCATTTAACAAAGGTTAATGAATCAAATGAAAGTCAAATGCATTCTACAAAGCTAGTTGAATAAAATGAAAGTCAAATGCATTCTACAAAGCTATTTGAGTTAAATGAAAGTCAAACACATTCAAACAAAGCTTTTTGAATCAAATTAAAGTCAAATGCATTCAACAAAGCTAATTGAATCAAATGAAAGTCAAACACATTCAAACAAAGCTTTTAAATCAAAGTTAAGTTAAATACATATAAACAAAGCTAATTGAAACAAATGAAAGTCAAATGCAATCAACAAAGGTAACTGAATCAAATGAAAGTTAAACTCATTAAAACAAAACTTATTAATCAAATGAAAGTCAAATGCATTCAACAAAGCTAGTTGAATCAAATAAAAGTCAAACACATTCAAACAAAGCTTTTTGAATCAAATTAAAGTCAAATGCGTTTAACAAAGCTAATTGAATCAAATGAAAGTCAAACACAATCAAACAAAGGTTTTCGAATCCAATTAAAGTCTAATGCGTTCAACAAAGCTAATTTTATCAAATGAAAGTCAAATGCATTCTACAAAGCTAATTGAATCAAATGAAATTCAAACACATTCAAACAAAGCTTTTGAATCTAAGTTAAGTTAAACACATTCATACAAACAAATTAATTCAAATGAAAGTCAAACACATTCAAGTAAAGCTTTTTGAATAAAATAAATGTCAAATGCATTTAACAAAGGTAAATGAATCAAATGAAAGTCAAATGCATTCTACAAAGCTAGTTGAATCAAATGAAAGTCAATTGCATTCTACAAAGCTAATTGAATTAAATGAAAGTCAAACACATTCAAACAAAGCTTTTTGAATCAAATTAAAGTCAAATGCATTCAACAAAGCTAATTGAATCAAATGAAATTCAAATGCATTCTACTAAGCTAATTGAATCAAATGAAAGTCAAACACATTCAAATAAAGCTAATTGAATCAAATGAAAGTCAAACACATTCAAACAAACTTGTGAATCAAAGTTAAGTTAACTACATTCAAACAAATCTAATTGAATCAAATGAAAGTCAAATACAATCAACAAAGGAAATTGAATCAAATGAAAGTTAAACTCATTAAAACAAAACTTTTTAAATCAAATGAAATTCAAATGCATTCTACAAAGCTAATTGAATCAAAGAAAGTCCAACACATTAATGCTTTTTTTATTAAATGAAAGTCAAATGCATTGAACAAAGCTATTTGAATAAAATGAAAGTCAAACACATTCAAACAAAACTAATTGAATCAAATGAAAGTCAATCACATTCAAACAAAGCTTTTTAAATCACATTGAAGTCTAATGCAGTCAACAAAGCTAATTGAATGAAATGAAAGTCAAATGCATTCTACAAAGCTAATTGAATCAAATGAAAATCAAACAAATTCAAACAAATCTTTTTGAATCAAATTAAAGTTAAACACATTCAAACAAAGCTAATTAAATCAAATGAAAGTCAAACACATTCAAATAAAGCTAACTGAATCAAATGAAAGTCAAACACATTCAAACAATGCTTTTGAATCAAAGTTAAGTTAAACACATTCAAACAAAGCTAATTGATTTAATTGAAAGTCAAATGCAATCAACGAAGGTAATTGAATCAAATGAAAGTCAAACACATTCAAATAAAGCTTTTTGTATCAAATGAAAGTCAAATGCATGGAGCAAAGCTAATAGAATCAAATGAAAGTCAAATGTATTCTACAAAGTTAATTAAATCAAATGAAAGTCAAACACATTCAAATAAAGCTTTTTAAATCAAAGTAAAGTCTAATGCATTCAACAAAGCTAATTAAATCAAATGAAAGTCAAACCCATTTAAACAAAGCTTTTGGAATAATATGAATGTCAAATGCATTCTACAAATCTAATTGAATCCAATGAAAGTCTAATGCATTCAATAAAGCTAATTGAACCAAATGAAAGTCAAACACATTCAAACAAAACTATTTGAATCAAATGAAAGTCAAACACATTCAAACAAAGCTTTTTGAATCACATTGAAGTCTAATGCATTCAACAAAGCTAATTGAATGAAATGAAAATCAAATGCATTAACAAAGCTAATTGAACTAAATGAAATTCAAATGTATTCTACCAATATAATTGAATCAAATGAAAGTCAAACACATTCAAAAAAAGCATTTGAATCTAAGTTAAGTTAAACACATTCAAACAAAGCTAATTGAATCAAATGAAAGTCAAATGCAATCAAACAAAGCTACCTAAATCAAATGAAAGTAAAACACATTCAAACAAAGCTTTTTGAATAAAATAAATATCCAACGCATTTAACAAAGGTTAATGAATCAAATGAAAGTGAAATGCATTCTACAAAGCTAGTTGAATAAAATGAAAGTCAAATGCATTCTACAAAGCTATTTGAGTTAAATGAAAGTCAAACACATTCAAACAAAGCTTTTTGAATCAAATTAAAGTCAAATGCATTCAACAAAGCTAATTGAATCAAATGAAATTTAAATGCATTCTATCAAGCTAATTGAATCAAATGAAAGTCAAACACATTCAAATAAAGCTAATTGAATCAAATGAAAGTCAAACACATTCAAACAAAGCTTTTAAATCAAAGTTAAGTTAAATACATATAAACAAAGCTAATTGAATCAAATGAAAGTCAAATGCAATCAACAAAGGTAACTGAATCAAATGAAAGTTAAACTCATTAAAACAAAACTTATTAATCAAATGAAAGTCAAATGCATTCAACAAAGCTAGTTGAATCAAATAAAAGTCAAACACATTCAAACAAAGCTTTTTGAATCAAATTAAAGTCAAATGCGTTTAACAAAGCTAATTGAATCAAATGAAAGTCAAACACAATCAAACAAAGGTTTTCGAATCCAATTAAAGTCTAATGCGTTCAACAAAGCTAATTTTATCAAATGAAAGTCAAATGCATTCTACAAAGCTAATTGAATCAAATGAAATTCAAACACATTCAAACAAAGCTTTTGAATCTAAGTTAAGTTAAACACATTCATACAAACAAATTAATTCAAATGAAAGTCAAACACATTCAAGTAAAGCTTTTTGAATAAAATAAATGTCAAATGCATTTAACAAAGGTAAATGAATCAAATGAAAGTCAAATGCATTCTACAAAGCTAGTTGAATCAAATGAAAGTCAATTGCATTCTACAAAGCTAATTGAATTAAATGAAAGTCAAACACATTCAAACAAAGCTTTTTGAATCAAATTAAAGTCAAATGCATTCAACAAAGCTAATTGAATCAAATGAAATTCAAATGCATTCTACCAAGCTAATTGAATCAAATGAAAGTCAAACACATTCAAATAAAGCTAATTGAATCAAATGAAAGTCAAACACATTCAAACAAACTTTTGAATCAAAGTTAAGTTAACTACATTCAAACAAATCTAATTGAATCAAATGAAAGTCAAATACAATCAACAAAGGAAATTGAATCAAATGAAAGTTAAACTCATTAAAACAAAACTTTTTGAATCAAATGAAAGTAAAATGCATTCAACAAAGCTAGTTGAATCAAATGAAAGTCAAACACATTCAAACAAAGCTTTTTAAATCAAATTAAAGTTAAATGTATTCAATAAAGCTAATTTAATCAAATGAAAGTCAAATGCATTCAACAATGCTAATTGAATCAAATGAAAGTAAAATACATTTTACAAAGCTAATTGAATCAAATGAAAGTCAAATGCATTCAACAAAAATAGTTGAATCAAATGAAAGTCAAACACATTCAAACAAAGCTTTTTGAATCAAATTAAAGTCAAATGTATTCAACAAAGCTAATTTAATCAAATGAAAGTCAAATGCTTTCTATAAAGCTAATTTAATCAAATGAAAGTCAAACAAATTCAACAAAGCTAATTAAATACAATGAAAGTCAAACACATTCAAACAATGCTTTTTGAATCAAATGAAAGTTAAATGCATTCAACAAAGATAATTGAATCAAATGAAATTCAAACACAATCTAACAAAGATTTTTTAATCAAATGAAAGTCAAATGCATTCAACAATGCTAATTGAATCAAATGACAGTCAAATGCATTCTACAAAGCTAATTGAACTAAATGAAAGTCAAACACATTCAAACAAAGCTTTTTGAATCTGATACAAATCATGAAGAGTCCATTAGTCCAATCAAGCATGATCATCCTACAAGTCCAATTCACAAAGAAATCATTCTTGCTAAGTCATTTGAAGATCAAGTGTTAGATACTTTTTGTGCGCATGGACCGTTCCTTGCTAACCAAGGGTTTACTTGTTTACATTCTGGTTATGAATGTTAATGGGCATCCTAGGCACGTTTTGAACAGCCTTGGCATAGGAAAAGGCGTCCTTAAAGCAAGGAGAAACTTCATTGCAAGTCATAAACATTTAGCATGAAGAAAGGCATGAATCAAGGGGAGGTTACTCCACATTTTTTGCTGGTTCTTTATGGCTGTTTTTAAGCTTCTTTTCAACAGTTTTTAAGAGGTTAATTAAGGGTGATTAAAGCCTAAAATAAGTTAAAAATATATATGCTTAGCTTAGGCGTGATTCTAGGCTAGGTTTTAGCTTTCATGTTTAGTTACAATAAACACACGTTAAGCTTGTTTAATGCGTGTAGTTTAGTACTAGTTTGTTTTCTTTATTTAAGCTTATGAAATGTAAGTGTATGGCGGATGATGATATATGAATTAAGAAAGTTTTCTCCTTAAAAACTATTTATTCTTGTTGCTAAGATAAATCGTTTTTGTTGCCAAGTTTAACTTGACGAATTTGAGTGGTTAAGTGAGTTTTCCTTCCATGCAAATTAAACAACTAGTGGGTTTTAAGTGAGTAATCCTTGCCTACATATCTTGTTTGTTTAAGTGAGTAATCCTTACAAACTAATCCTTCTTTCCTCTAAAAAAACGTTCCTTAAACATTTCCAAAACAACCTACAAACCTTTTCCCGTAATTTGACTTAAAACACCAACCTTTTTTTTATTCTCTCCACTTAAGTTTGATCCATTAAGCTTGTATTAACTAAGACTTTCTATTAGTTTTTACATCATTTGGCGCGTCAGGTAGGGGGCATTTATGTCCAAAATGGATCAAGCAAACCCAAATGAAACCATTGATCAAAGGAGACTTAGAATGATGGAGGAAAACCAACAAAGACTCTTGGAAACCAATGAGCAATTACATGGTAATATAATGGCTCTAATGTCTCGTTTGTTGACACAAGAACAAAGGGATGGGCGTCAAAACCCTGCTAGATATGATGACAAGAGTCTAAAGGTGGATGTAGACCTTTTTTATGGTACTCTTGACCCTGAGAAGTACTTGGAGTGGGAGCAATCACTTGAGAGGTACTTTGAGTTCAAAGACGTTGAGGAAGATGAACAAAAGTACAATATTGCTAAGGTAAAGATAGCCAAGTATGCTGAAACTTGGTTGAAAGGAGTCCAAAGAAAACGAGAAAGCAATGGGAAAACTCGTATTTCTACGTGGACAAAGATTAGGAAGAAACTTAGGGGACGATTTGTTCCTTCTAATTACAAGCAATCCATGTATGTGAAATGGAGCACTTTGCAGCAAGGAGGGAGTAGTGTGGAGGAATACATTAAAGAATTTGAGAAACTTTCCATTGTGTGCGAAATAGTGGAAAATGAAGAACTCAAATTAGGGAGGTTTATGGCTGGTTTGGATAAGGACATTTATGAGAAAGTAGAAGTGCAACCCAATCTGACCTTTGATGAAGCTTGTAAGCTTTCGGTGAAATTTGACAATCAAAAGAAGAAGAAGAAACCTTCGAACCCTTTTGACCCAAAATTCAAACGCCCATTTAACCCACCAAAAGAAACCCCTTCCTTTCCAAATTCCACTACCAAAAAGAACCCTACCTCGTTTGATCTTTCACAAAAAGAAAAAGGAAAAGCCAAAACCGAAGACTTAAGTGACATTACAAGAGAGATTGTCCTAATGCAAGAGCTTTAACCATACGAGAGCTTAAGAATATGAGGGCACAACCTTTTGTCCTTGAAGAAGAGAAGGAGCACGAAAATGGTAGTGAAAATGTACCTTTAGAGTCTTATGATTCTAATGAGGAGGAGGAGCAAGTTGATGACTGTTTCCCCGAAAAAAATAGTCTAGTAATGAGGAGAGCCCTCCAAGTGCACGTGGAGGTTGAGAAAACCCCAATTCAAAGAGAAAATGTCTTCTTAACCAAATGCAAGGTTAATGAAGATGTGTGTGACTTGATTGTTGATAGTGGCAGTGAAGCTAATGTTGTGTCAAGTGATCTTGTTAAGAAACTTGACTTGAAGACTACAAGACATCCTACTCCTTACAAGTTGAGTTGGCTTGATAAGAGCAAGAGTACGGGAGTTAGAAAACAATGTCTAGTAAAATTTCAGATTGGTTCGTATGTGGATGAAATTTTATGTGATGTCATTCCCATGGATGCTTGTCACATTTTGTTAGGGAGACGATGGCAAAGTGACAAAAAATCAGTACATGATGGTGATGCAAATCATGACGAGTCCATTAGTCCAATCAAGCATGATCATCCTACAAGTCCAATTCACAAAGAAATCATTCTTGCTAAGTCATTTGAAGATCAAGTGTTAGATACTTTTTGTGCGCATGGACCGTTTCTTGCTAACCAAGGGTTTACTTGTTTACATTCTGGTTATGAATGTTAATGGGCATCCTAGGCACTTTTTGAACAGCCTTAGGCATAGGAAAAGGCGTCCTTGAAGCAAGGAGAAACTTCATTGCAAGTCATAAACATTTAGCATGAAAAAAGGCATGAATCAAGGGGAGGTTACTCCACGTTTTTGCTGGTTCTTTATGGCTGTTTTTAAGCCTTTTTTTCAGCAGTTTTTAAGAGGTTAATTAAGGGTGATTAAAGCCTAAAATCAGTTAAGAAAATCTGTTTAGCTTAGGCGTGATTCTAGGCTAAGTTTTAGCTTTCATGTTTAGTTACAATAAACACACGTTAAGCTTGTTTAATGCGTATAGTTTAGTACTAGTTTGTTTTCTTTATTTAAGCTTATGAAATATAAGTGTACGGCAGATTATGATATATGAATTAGGAAAGTTTTCTCCTTAAAAACTATTTATTCTTGTTGCTAAGATAAATCGTTTTGTTGCCAAGTTTAACTTGACGAATTTGAGTGGTTAAGTGAGTTTTCCTTCCATGCAAATTAAACAACTAGTGGGTTTAAGTGAGTAATCCTTGCCTACATATCTTGTTTGTTTAAGTGAGTAATCCTTACAAACTAACCCTTCTTTCCTCTATAAAACGTTCCTTAACCATTTCCAAACAACCTACAAACCTTTACCCGTAATTTAACTTAAAACACCAACCTTTTTTTTTTCTTTCCACTTAAGTTTGATCCATTAAGCTTGTATTAACTAAGACTTTCTATTAGTTTTTACATCATTTGGCGCGCCAGGTAGGGGAAATTTCTGTCCAAAATGGATCAAGCAAACCCAAATGAAACCATTGACCAAAGGAGACTTAGAATGATGGAGGAAAACCAACAAAGACTCTTGGAAACCAATGAGCAATTACATGGTAATATAATGGCTCTAATGGCTCGTTTGTTGACACAAGAACAAAGGGATGGGCGTCAAAACCCTCCTAGATATGATGACAAGAGTCTAAAGGTGGATGTAGACCTTTTTGATGGTACTCTTGACCCTGAGAAGTACTTGGAGTGGGAGCAATCACTTGAGAGGTACTTTGAATTCAAAGACGTTGAGGAAGATGAACAAAAGTACAAGATTGCTAAGGTAAAGATAGCCAAGTATGCTGAAACTTGGTTGAAAGGAGTCCAAAGAACACGAGAAAGCAATGGGAAAACTCGTATTTCTACATGGACCAAGCTTAGGAAGAAACTTAGGGGACGATTTGTTCCTTCTAATTACAAGCAATCCATGTATGTGAAATGGAGCACTTTGCAGCAAGGAGGGAGTAGTGTGGAGGAATACATTAAAGAATTTGAGAAACTTTCCATTGTGTGCGAAATAGTGGAAAATGAAGAACTTAAATTAGGGAGGTTTATGGCTGGTTTGGATAAGGACATTTATGAGAAAGTAGAAGTGCAACCCAATCTGACCTTTGATGAAGCTTGTAAGCTTTCGGTGAAATTTGACAATCAAAAGAAGAAGAAGAAACCTTCGAACCCTTTTGACCCAAAATTCAAACGCCCATTTAACCCACCAAAAGAAACCCCTTCCTTTCCAAATTCCACTACCAAAAAGAACCCTACCTCGTTTGATCTTTCACAAAAAGAAAAAGGAAAAGCCAAAACCGGAGACTTAAGTGACATTGTTTGTTTCAAATGTCACGGAAGAGGACACTAGTAGAGAGATTGTCCTAATGCAAGAGCTTTAACCATACGAGAGCTTAAGAATATGATGGCACAACCTTTTGTCCTTGAAGAAGAGAAGGAGGACGAAAATGGTAGTGAAAATGTACCTTTAGAGTCTTATGATTCTAATGTGGAGGAGGAGCAAGTTGATGACTGTTTTCCCGAAAAAAAGAGTCTAGTAATGAGGAGAGCCCTCCAAATGCACGTGGAGGTTGAGAAAACCCCAATTCAAAGAGAAAATGTCTTCTTAACTAAATGCAAGGTTAATGAAGATGTGTGTAACTTGATTGTTGATAGTGGCAGTGAAGCTAATGTTGTGTCAAGTGATCTTGTTAAGAAACTTGACTTGAAGACTACTAGACATCCTACTCCTTACAAGTTGAGTTGGCTTGATAAGAGCAAGAGTACGGGAGTTAGAAAACAACGCTAGTAAAATTTCAGATTGGTTCGTATGTAGATGAAATTTTATGTGATGTCATTCCCATGGATGCTTGTCATATTTTGTTAGGGAGGCCATGGCAAAGTGACAAAAAATCAGTACATGATGGCCTATCAAACACCTACACCATTACTCACCAAGGTAGCAACAAAGTGTTGCACCCCTTACCACCACAAAAAAGCCTTTCCCAAACACAATCCCCACCACCACAAAAAGAGCCCAAAAGAAAGGACATTTTGTTGCTTTCCTTAAAAGAATTCGAAAACTCTTTGGAGAAAGAAGATGAAGTGTTCTTATTGTTTTCTAAAGAGGAACACGAAGGTTTTGTCCAACAAAACCCTAGGCTAGCCGCATTGATCAAGGAGTATGAAGATGTTTTTCCTAATGAATTACCACAAGGGTTGCCTCCTATTCGTGGTATAGAACATCAAATAGATTTGATTCCGGGAGCCCCCCTTCCGAATAAACCCCCTTATAGATGCAATCCCATGGAAACTAAGGAATTACAAAGACAAATTGAGGAGTTGATGCAAATGGGTTACGTGAGAGAATCCATGAGTCCTTGTGCCGTTCCAGCTTTGTTAGTGCCAAAAAAGGATGGAACATGGAGGATGTGTATTGATAGTAGGGCGGTGAATAACATAACCATTAAGTATAGGTTTCCTATTCCTAGACTTGATGATATGTTAGATGAGTTGAGTGGAGCTCAAGTGTTTTCCAAGATAGATTTGAGGAGTGGATATCACCAAATTAGAATGAGGGAAGGTGATGAATGGAAAACAACCTTTAAAACTAAGCATGGTTTGTATGAGTGGCTTGTTATGCCATTTGGATTAACAAATGCTCCAAGCACCTTCATGAGACTTATGAACGAAATGTTGAGGCCATTTTTGGGGAAGTTTGTAGTTGTTTACTTAGATGACATTTGATTAGGGGATTTTGCTCCCACCAATCGGAATGCGCCACGTGGACCAATCAAGTCCTGCCAAGTGTCCCCCAGTTGGAACAGTCAGGGCTTCCCACGTGACACGCGCTTATTCGTCCACCTTGGACCTGTTATGTCAAGACATGTGGCATACTCCATGCCTAATGGAGAAACCGGCCACCCAGGCCCAACTTCCAAGGGAAGCCCAATCGGCCCTAGGTTTACCTAAACCTAGGATGGGCACGTTTTCCAAGGTTATAAATACCTCCCTTAATCCTCATTAAGGGAGAGAACAGAAACATTACGGAAAAAACACATTAATTACACACAGTAATAACCGGCTGATCTCGCTAACAAAGCAGATTACCTACATTAAACACTCTCACCTAGAGAGACCAAATCACTTTAATTTCCGCATTAATTACTCCTTAATCAGGTACTAACTTGATCGTTGGAGGCGGAGCTCCCAGGAGTCTCCGTTATTTTGCAGGTACAGGCGTCCGGTTCCAGTCTCGGAATTGTAACTCTCCCGCAGGACATCAGAAAACCCCGAAACATTTGTCGCCGTCTGTGGGGAGAGTACTTCTGAGATGGCATCCAAGTCTGTACCGACTCCTGAAGAGAGGCGTCCCCTAGACGACCCTCAAGTTCAGTCGGACCATGATACCGAAAGTGAATTTGAAGTTGAAGCTCATACAGCTTCAGACGGGACCCTAAGGGCCCGACGTACCCGTCATACCGAAAGGAGGGAACGGGAACATCTTCAAACTGGAAGTGAGCCAGCAGGCGCACCGCCTGTTCGGCAACAGCCGACTGATGGGTCTGCTCCCATCACAAGGAACGAACTCATGACCTTCATGAGGGACTTCAAGGGAGAGATTCAAGAGTTGATCAACAAGAAGCCGCCTGCTCCAGTGAAGGAGCAGTCGGCCAAGAAACCCTCCACTTCACTGAAGAGGAAGCCAGTTCAAGGGCGAGAGGCGACTCCTCATCCTAAATCTAGGAAGCGGGAGCCACCTGCCCTTGATTTCACAAAATTCCGTTATCCTACAGGAAATAGGAAACCTGTTCGTCATATTTAGGCGGACGGGTCGAAGCAAACATTCACAGATGCTCGGCTACTGCTAGAGCAGAAGAAGAGTGACCGATTGTCAGAGTCGGCCTCTACTTCAAACTTTCAAGACAGTTTGCGAAATGCCTCGATGAGGCCTACTCAGTCGTACCATGAGAGTCAGTCAGGCGGCACCTCCCGTCAGTCCGGCTTTCATAGTGACCAGGCGGTACCAAACTTACCATTTGTGTCGCAACAACAATATTTTTTGCAGCCACCTCCGTTTGGTGGACCTGCAGCAAAAAACGTTCAACCTATGGACTGGCAGCTACGGTTGCTTAGACTTGGTGAACAGCCGTCGGCCTTCTCCAAGGAAATTACTGAAGCCGCTCAGCCGGCCAAAGTGAAAAATGTACTAGTAGGTGCCTATGACGGCGCTACTAACCCAGAAAAGGGACGAGAGATACTAGACAATCTTCACTCTGGTTACTGTGCTTCTCATATAGGCGGTAGGACGCTTGCTCAAAGGGCAAGGCGGCAGGGCTACTTTTGGCCTACTTTGGAAGCAGATGCAATGGAGATGGTGAAAAAATGTGACAAGTTCCAAAGGTTTGGCAAACTAATTCACCGTCCGGCTACTGACCTCACTACCATTCACAGCCCACTACCGTTTGCTAAGTGGGGCATGGACATTCTGGGTCCATATACGCCTGCTACAGGCGGAAGGAGGTACATACTTGTTGCCGTCGACTACTTCACTAAATGGGTAGAGGCGGAGGCTGTAAAGGGAATCAAGACGAAAGATGTAATTTCATTCATTTGGAAAAATGTCATCACTCGGTTCGGGGTTACCATGTCTATGGTTTTTGATAATGGTCCCCAATTTGAGACGCCTGTTCTCAAAAGCTGGTTAGGTGACCAAGGAATTGCAAACTACTTTGCATCTGTCGGCCGTCCACAAGCAAACGGCCAGGTAGAAGCCTTTAATAAAATCATCTCGGACGGTCTCAAGAAAAAGATGGAACGAGCAGGCGGCCTATGGGCGGATGAACTACCACATGTTCTCTGGGTCATTAAGACGACTGAAAAAGGGGCGACTGGAGAAACTCCATTCCTCCTAACTTACGGTGCGGAAGCTGTTCTTCCAATAGAACACTACGAGCTGACTCTTCGAGTAATGCTATATGACGAAGAGGCAAACTGGGAAGCCATGCGCCTGGCATTAGACTCACTTCCTGAAAAGAGGGGCAATGTTGTCTTGCGCCATGAGATCTATCGCCTGAGAATGACTAGATCATACAACAAAAAAGTACACAGGTGTCCAATCAAAGTAGGGGACTTTGTACTTAGAAAAATGGAAGAAGTTGGTAGGGCTAATGAGTCTGGCAAACTAACTCCCAACTGGGAAGGACCCTACCGAATCTATGAGGAAGTCAGGGACGGTACCTACCGTCTGGAAACACCAGACGGACAACCGTTGCCTCGAACTTGGAATGTAGATAATCTTAAGAAATATTTCTTTTGAATGATGTAAATAGTCAAGAGCTACTTAATAAAAGTTTGCACTTACTATTCAATTTTGTACTAAGAGGGGCACGCCTACTAACAAATAGTCGGCTACTCTCCATGTTTAATTTTTACTTACTTAAAGAGGGGCATGCCGTCTGTACCTTTACAGTCGGCTACTCTCCATTGAGTTTTACTCTATTTTTAGAGGGGCATGCTGTCTGTACTTTTATAGTCGGCTACTCTCCATAAGAAGATGGCCGACTGGTTCCAAACACATAGCCACCCCCCTAATACTTAGCTAAAAAGATTGGGGCCTGGTCGACCCTGTGCCTAACATGCGACTACCCTCCTTTTACTTAGCACCTACGTTCACCAAGAACTTACCAAGGCCACAGGCTGAATGATCAGACAAGGCGCCAAGCCAACTGATCAAATTTACAAAACTAATACGACCTGTCCCAACATCATAGCAGGCGTCCGGCGGCATCCCTCCGGATGAAATTCGTCGCAGAGAGCAGCTCCCTTTTGGGTGGAACATTGTTCTATAAACTAATTACACGGCACCTATACGACTGTCCCTAAGGGCAACCACGTAGCCGTTTTTGAGACAAGGATAACTCTATCACTAACCAAACCAGTGGTAGCAGTTGACATCTGAGTCAGATGACCGCCTGTATTACTTGGGACAAATGCAGGGGGTACCTCTTGAGTTAATAGCCAACAAACATTGGCGAATCAAGGGGTCTAGACGGCCTCCGCCGCCTAGTATCTCTACTTCTCAAGCATGAGTGACGGCGATTGAGTAACTCCAATGTTAACTCATAGTCACTCCCTCAAAATTGGTATGGAACCTAAAAGGTTTGAGTAGACCGCCTGTTTTTTGGCAAACAGGGGCACTCAAACCCCTATTCCTACTAGGTAACCTATTGAGTTAATAGCCAACAAACATTGGCGAATCAAGGGGATCAGCCGGCCTCCGCCGCCTGGAACCTCTACTACTCAATCTAGTGTGACGGAGACTAAGTAACTCCTATGTTAACTTATAGTCACTCCCTCAAACTTAGTATGGAGCCTAAAAGGTGTGAGTCGTCCGCTTGTTTTTATCAAACAGGGGCTCTCAACCACTACTCCTGCTAAGTTAACAAATTACGAGTTAAAAGCCAACAAATATTGAATAAAGGGAAACAACCGGTACCCGCCGCTTGTTATCTCAACTACTCAGTTCCTTGGCAACTAGGTAACACTCATGTTTACTTGGTCAGACCACTTTCCTACTTGGTTAAATTTACAAAAGACAGGACCGCCTGCCTAAAAAGGACCCAGTCTTTAAAATAGTTCGAATACCGATTGGATAAATGGCCGACTGATCGTCTATCCTGGAAACAGACAACCAGTCGTCCAGGGGCATAGGCGGCGTGACTAACTTTCCGTACCTGTCTGCAACTATCGGCCATGTAAAACAGTCGGTCTAGTGAACAATTGGATATTGGAATATTCAATACTTAGACAAATTTGAGGCAAGAACAAAAACTCATTAAAAATAAGCCGGTCATTAAAGACCAGCAAAATATTCAAAGCCCCGGCCCCCTGGCCGGGTAAATACAAAGCAAACGGCACGCAGGCCGTGGAAGGAATACATAAAGCTTAAGAAGGGGGCAGTTCAGTATTAGCAGCTGCCGCCTGGTAAGCACTCTTCTTGCTGGACTCGGCTTCAGCTGCATCCTTTTTTGATGCCTTACCCCCAAGCGGCACAAGCGCCACTACCGGCTCCTCCTCCTCCAACGCTTCCTCCAACACCTCTTCTTCAGCAGCCGCCAGGATCTCTTGATTATATGTATCCGAACACTAGCGGTACGTTCTTTCCCAAGAGGCAAAGTCGGCACTGGGGAAGAGGCGGCCCCAGGTCATGCGCTGGATTTGAGCGGAGTCTTCCATCATCTCCCGGACCAGCTCTTTCTTCTCTTGCTCGGCCTTTTCCGAGAGCTCTTGGGTAAGACTCTTCTCCTGGGTCACCAGGCGTTCCTTTACGCTGGCCAAGGATTTCTCCATGGCTTCGTAAGAGTACATTTTCAGGCGAAGAGGTTTCAGCTCGGCCTTGAGATTTGTGATGGTCGCCTCCAGCTCGTCATTCTTCTTCTGGGCCGCCTCTAACTGAGCCCGAACAGCGGCGGTAGCCTGCGCCTGATAATAAAGAATATCAATGGTCAGAACTTCATTTTGGGCAATTTGAAACATTGCCTTATCACAGTCAGAGGCGGCCATAGCTTTTGCATCCTTTACCTCTTTGTTCTTCCGATCAAGCGGCTTGCGAAGGCCGTTCACTCGGAGCAGGGCCTAAGTACAAAGAAACAGGCGTCAGTTTCCAAACAAAAAATAAAACAGGCGTCCAGAAATCCAAATACTCAAAAATATGCTAAGTATACCTCAGCAAGGACCCCTGCAATCCCGTCAAGGTCAAGGGTGCCGACACCCCTGACCGCCTCCCTTTCAGCCGGAGGAACTGCCCTGATCATAGACTTGGCCATCTCTACCAAGTCAGGCTCCTGGGGGCCGGCTGCATCAAGCATAAACAAACGGATTAGACTTATTATAAAAGGGAGCAAGTCTAAAATTTACAAGGACAACTTCATACCTCTAGGCGGCCCAGTTGGAGTTTTAGAAGAAGTGGCCGGCTGTTTCTCAGCCGCCACCTGTTTCCTGGCAGAACCAGGAGAGCTCCCAACAGTCGTCTTCCGGGCCTTGGGGTTCGACTGTTGGGAAGATGAAGCTCTTGGAGCACCCGTCTAAAACAGAAGAAAAAAGTCAGTATATGCATAAACACTCCAAAAAGAGGGTGAAAGGTTCGGAGCTCACCAAGGGTGCCCCCTTTTTGGGGGAGTCGGTTGAAGCTTGTTGCATAATAGAGGCCCGCAACATGGTCGCCGCAGTCTTGGAGGCGGTGATTTTGCTCATGGCGTCAGCTGCAAAAACAAACAGCAAAGTTAATAAAAGATAAACAACAAATGTATGGAACAACAGAGTATTCGACAGGCCGACTACCTCTTGAGCACCAACTGCTGAGGCCGCAGGCGGCCAAAAAGTACTCCTCATAGAGCCACTTGAAGCTCGGGACGCAGTGCAGGGGTACTTGCTCTCGTACCCCTGAAGTAGAGTCGACCCTCGACTCTACTTTAAAGAGTCCTTTATCAAGGATCTCTTTCTTAGCCTTGGGGGGAACAGGCGGCATGCTACGGCCGCCTGCAAGAAGGGGCGGATTCTTGTTCCACCTATTGAAGCGCTTGTTCAGCTCAATGTCTGAACTCTCAATGATGAGGAAGGTGCTCCGCCAGTCCTTCCACTTGTTTGCTTTACCTCTTGTCATGACGTAGCCCCTGTGGCTTGTCAATTGATACCAGCCGGTACCGCCTGTCTTAGGGGTCCGGCTAAGATAGTTCATATGGGCGAAAGCCTCGAAGCTCGGCTCCACCCCGTGTAGTTCGCACCCGGCCACATAGCCGAGTACGTTGACCCAGGAGTTTGGGGCTAACTGCCATAACCCCAACACATACCCATCCAAAATCCGCTGAACAGCTGGATGTAATGGGAAGCGAAGCCCTGCCTTGATGGCCACCTCGTAGCAGCCAAAGCAGGCGCTATCATAACTGGAACCAGCCGGCCAGACGACTGTGTCTTCTGGATCCGGCACAAACACTAGAAAATCGGGGCCCATGGTGTGGTTTGCAATAAAGCTCTCCACTTTCTCTTGCATGGCTGTGATTCGGCCTCGAGGTACCGTGTAGTAGTAGGGGGTATTTAGCTCTCGGTAAGAGGCGGATGGTTCCGCCCAATTGTCCCCCTTCTCAACTGCGTGAGAAAGTCTCGCCTCTTGCAGGCGGCTGTTTTTCTCTTCTGTACCCAAAGAAGCATGGCCAGAAGAGCTTGACTCGGAATCGTCCTCCGACGAGTCCGAAGAGGACGACTCCTCCCCTCTCCCGGAGAGGCCCGCCTCCTCTCTTTGAAAAGGAGCAGATTTGTTCACTGTTAAATGGGAAGGGGTCACTATGACTCCCCCCACAGAATTGCCGGCATCCAGGCCGCCTTGTTTCACTTCCACATCTGGCGCCTGGTCAGATGTTTCACTAAGCAGCACCCTGTGGGAGGAGCCGTCTGAATTTGAGATCCTAGCTGTCTTTTTCGTCCTGGCCATCCTACTCTGCATAGACACAGATACAGTCGGACTTTGTATAAAGGGCAAAGATGGGTCCGGAAAAGGGCAGGCGGCACTCCTAGTCCTAGATTCAGCCGTCCCCGGTGACCGGCTGATCACTAACCTAGGTCGTGTCGTGTGCTTCCGTGGTGCCATTTCAGAAAATAAAAAGAAAATTAAGAGTAAGAGAACTGAGTTACCTGAATGAGTGACGGTTGATGAAGTTCTGAAAATCCTGTGCAGTCGGCTTGTCAGAACAGGCGGTAGGCAGAAAAGGTCCAAAATGTCAGAGCAAGTTCAGGGGTCCGAATGTTCTCGAAAAGTTCTCAAAGTGTGAAAATGACTCAAGACAACTCTCCCTTATATAGGCGAAGTGAGAAGGCGAAGGGTCACTTTCAGAATTCAAAATTTGGGCGGGAAAATCTCTCGTCCTTTCGCCGACTGTTACCTGTAGCAGGCTGTCGCCTGTTACAGTGCGACACCTGTCACAGGTAACACGTGACCAATCACGTGCCACCTGTGAGGGGCAAATGATTAGGGGATTTTGCTCCCACCAATCGGAATGCGCCACGTGGACCAATCAGGTCCTGCCAAGTGTCCCCCAGTTGGAACAGTCAGGGCTTCCCACGTGGCACGCGCTTATTCGTCCACCTTGGACCTGTTATGTCAAGACATGTGGCATACTCCATGCCTAATGGAGAAACCGGCCACCCAGGCCCAACTTCCGAGGGAAGCCCAATCGGCCCTAGGTTTACCTAAACCTAGGATGGGCACGTTTTCCAAGGTTATAAACACCTCCCTTAATCCTCATTAAGGGAGAGAACAGAAACATTACGGAAAAAACACATTAATTACACACAGTAATAACCGGCTGATCTCGCTAACAAAGCAGATTACCTACATTAAACACTCTCACCTAGAGAGACCAAATCACTTTAATTTCCGCATTAATTACTCCTTAATCAGGTACTAACTTGACCGTTGGAGGCGGAGCTCCCAGGAGTCTCCGTTATTTTGCAGGTACAGGCGTCCGGTTCCAGTCTCGGAATTGTAACTCTCCCGCAGGACATCAGAAAACCCCGAAACAACATTCTCATCTATAGTAAAAATGAGGAGGAGCACTTGAAACACTTGGAAGAGATTTTCAAAACCTTGAGAGAGCAACAATTGTATGGGAAGTTGGAGAAGTGCCATTTTTTGCTAACAGATATTGTTTTCCTTGGTTATATTGTTTCAGGTGAAGGAATTAAAGTTGATCCAAGCAAAGTGGAAGCCATTTCTTCATGGCCAATTCCAAAAACAGTCACGGAGGTTCGTTCATTTCATGGACATACTTCGTTCTATAGGCGGTTTATTGAACATTTTAGCACCCTTATGGCTTCCATCACCGAATGTACAAAGAAGGGAAGTTTTCAATGGACTCCACAGGCTCAAAAGGCGTTTGAGTTGGTGAAAAAAAAGATGTGTGAAGCGCCGGTTCTAGCCCTTCCAGATTTCATGAAACCATTAAGTTGAGTGTGATGCAAGTGGAAAAGGAATAGGGGCTGTTCTAATCCAAGAGAAGAAGCCAATTGCGTTTTTTAGTGAGAAATTGAGCCAAGGAAAATTGAATTACTCCACTTATGACAAAGAATTCTATGCCATGGTTCGAGCTTTGGATCATTGGTCACATTATTTGAGGCCACAGCCTTTCATCTTACATTCGGATCATGAATCTTTAAGGTTCATTCATGGGCAAAAGAAGTTGAATGCAAGGCATGCTAAGTGGGTGGAATTCCTACAATCTTTCAACTTTGCAACCAAGTACAAGAAAGGCAAAACCAATATTGTGGCGGATGCATTATCAAGAAGGCATAATCTTCTTGGAATCGTGGAAACTAAAATTCTTGGTTTCGAGGTCATGAAGGAATCATACAAAGATGATCTTGAACTCAAGGAAATCATGGAGTCTTGCAAAAATGGAGTCCACGGTTCATTTGTCATAGTAGATGGTTTCCTTTTCAAAGGGAACAAACTTTGTGTTCCTAAAGGTGCAATTCCAGAGTTGTTGATCAAGGAAGCTCATGGAGGAGGACTTGCTGGTCATATGGGTATACAAAAGACCCTAGAAATCTTACAAAGTCATTTTTATTGGCCAAAAATGTTAGCTAATGTGCACCAAGTTTTAGCTAGGTGTTCTATTTGTCAAAGAGCCAAAATGACGTTTCATAAGGGAGAGTATAAGCCTTTGCCCATTCCCGAAAGACCTTGGGAAGATTTGAGTATGGATTTCATAATGGCTTTGCCTAGAACATCTCGTGGAAAAGATTCTATCATGGTGGTCGTTGATCGGTTTTAAAAGATGGCTCATTTCATAGCTTGTAAGAAGGTGGATGATGCGTTCAATGTGGCGCAACTTTTTTTTAAGGAAGTGGCTAGATTACATGGTTTGCCTAGAACCATAGTTTCGGATCGTGACACTAAGTTTGTGAGTCATTTTTGGAAGTCCTTATGTGCCGATTGATTACATTTCGCTTCCTAAAGATAAGTTCGTGCATGGGACAGCCAAGGAGCATATAGAATTCATGGTTGATGTCCATAAAGAAGTTAGGAAGGACATAGAAAAGGCAAATGAGTCATACAAGAAGCAAGCTAACAAAAACTTGAGAAATATGAAGAAGTTCGAAGTGGGTGATCTTGTGTGGATATTCTTGCGCAAAGAAAGGTTTCCTAAACAAAGGAAACACAAATTGATGCCTAGGGCAGAAGGACCTTTTCAAATCATGGAAAAGATCAATGATAATGCTTACAAAGTGGACCTTGGAGGGCAATTCGGAGTTTCATCAACTTTCAACGTGGGTGACTTGGCTCCTTATCTAGAAGATGATGAGTTGAGGGCAACTCCTTTCAAAGAAGGGGAGGATGATGCAAATCATGACGAGTCCATTAGTCCAATCAAGCATGATCATCCTACAAGTCCAATTCACAAAGAAATCATTCTTGCTAAGTCATTTGAAGATCAAGTGTTAGATACTTTTTGTGCGCATGGACCGTTTCTTGCTAACCAAGGGTTTACTTGTTTACATTCTGGTTATGAATGTTAATGGGCATCCTAGGCACGTTTTGAACAGCCTTAGGAATATGAAAAGGCGTCCTTGAAGCAAGGAGAAACTTCATTGCAAGTCATAAACATTTAGCATGAAGAAAGGCATGAGTCAAGGGGAGGTTACTCCACGTTTTTGCTGGTTCTTTATGGCTGTTTTTAAGCCTTTTTTCAGCAGTTTTTAAGAGGTTAATTAAGGGTGATTAAAGCCTAAAATCAGTTAAGAAAATCTGTTTAGCTTAGGCGTTATTCTAGGCTAGGTTTTAGCTTTCAGGTTTAGTTACAATAAACACATATTAAGCTTGTTTAATGCGTATAGTTTAGTACTAGTTTGTTTTCTTTATTTAAGCTTATGAAATATAAGTGTATGGAAGATTATGATATACGAATTAAGAAAGTTTTCTCCTTAAAAACTATTTATTCTTGTTGCTAAGATAAATCGTTTTGTTGCCAAGTTTAACTTGACGAATTTGAGTGGTTAAGTGAGTTTTCCTTCCATGCAAATTAAACAACTAGTGGGTTTAAGTGAGTAATCCTTGCCTACATATCTTGTTTGTTTAAGTGAGTAATCCTTACAAACTAACCCTTCTTTCCTCTATAAAACGTTCCTTAACCATTTCCAAAACAACCTACAAACCTTTACCCGTAATTTAACTTAAAACACCAACCTTTTTTTTTCTTTCCACTTAAGTTTGATCCATTAAGCTTGTATTAACTAAGACTTTCTATTAATTTTTACATCAGATGGCCTATCAAACACCTACACCATTACTCACCAAGGCAGCAAGAAAGTGTTGCACCCCTTACCACCACAAAAAAGCCTTTCCCAAACACAATCCCCACCACCACAAAAAGAGCCCAAAAGAAAGGACATTTTGTTGCTTTCCTTAAAAGAATTCGAAAACTCTTTGGGGAAGGAAGATTAAGTGTTCTTATTGTTTTCTAAAAAGGAACACGAAGGTTTTGTCCAACAAAACCCTAGGCTAGCCGCATTGATCAAGGAGTATGAAGATGTTTTTCCTAATGAATTACCACAAGGGTTGCCTCCTATTCGTGGTATAGAACATCAAATAGATTTGATTCCGGGAGCCCCCCTTCCGAATAAACCCCCTTATAGATGCAATCCCATGGAAACTAAGGAATTACAAAGACAAATTGAGGAGTTGATGCAAATGGGTTACGTGAGAGAATCCATGAGTCCTTGTGCCGTTCCAGCTTTGTTAGTGCCAAAAAAGGATGGAACATGGAGGATGTGTATTGATAGTAGGGCGGTGAATAACATAACCATTAAGTATAGGTTTCCTATTCCTAGACTTGATGATATGTTAGATGAGTTGAGTGGAGCTCAAGTGTTTTCCAAGATAGATTTGAGGAGTGGATATCACTAAATTAGAATGAGGGAAGGTGATGAATGGAAAACAGCCTTTAAAACTAAGCATGGTTTGTATGAGTGGCTTGTTATGCCATTTGGATTAACAAATGCTCCAAGCACCTTCATGAGACTTATGAACGAAATGTTGAGACCATTTTTGGGGAAGTTTGTAGTTGTTTACTTAAATGACATTCTCATCTACAGTAAAAATGAGGAGGAGCACTTGAAACACTTGGAAGAGATTTTCAAAACCTTGAGAGAGCAACAATTGTATGGAAAGTTGGAGAAGTGCCATTTTTTGCTAACAGATATTGTTTTCCTTGGTTATATTATTTCAGGTGAAGGAATTAAAGTTGATCCAAGCAAAGTGGAAGCCATTTCTTCATGGCCAATTCCAAAAACAGTCACGGAGGTTCGTTCATTTCATGGACTTACTTCATTCTATAGGCGGTTTATTGAACATTTTAGCACCCTTATGGCTCCCATCACCGAATGTACAAAGAAGGGAAGTTTTCAATGGACTCCACAGGCTCAAAAGGCGTTTGAGTTGGTGAAAAAAAAGATGTGTGAAGCGCCGGTTCTAGCCCTTCCAGATTTCATGAAACCATTTGAAGTTGAGTGTGATGCAAGTGGAAAAGGAATAGGGGATGTCCTAATCCAAGAGAAGAAGCCAATTGCGTATTTTAGTGAGAAATTGAGCCAAGGCAAATTGAATTACTCCACTTATGACAAAGAATTCTATGCCATGGTTCGATCTTTGGATCATTGGTCACATTATTTGAGGCCACAGCCTTTCATCTTACATTCGGATCATGAATCTTTAAGGTTCATTCATGGGCAAAAGAAGTTGAATGCAAGGCATGCTAAGTGGGTGGAATTCCTACAATCTTTCAACTTTGCAACCAAGTACAAGAAAGGCAAAACCAATATTGTGGCGGATGCATTATCAAGAAGGCATAATCTTCTTGGAATCGTGGAAACTAAAATTCTTGGTTTCGAGGTCATGAAGGAATCATACAAAGATGATCTTGAACTCAAGGAAATCATGGAGTCTTGCAAAAATGGAGTCCACGGTTCATTTGTCATAGTAGATGGTTTCCTTTTCAAAGGGAACAAACTTTGTGTTCCTAAAGGTGCAATTCCAGAGTTGTTGATCAAGGAAGCTCATGGAGGAGGACTTGCTGGTCATATGGGTATACAAAAGACCCTAGAAATCTTACAAAGTCATTTTTATTGGCCAAAAATGTTAGCTAATGTGCACCAAGTTTTGGCTAGGTATTCTATTTGTCAAAGAGCCAAAATGACGTTTCATAAGGGAGAGTATAAGCCTTTGCCCATTCCCGAAAGACCTTGGGAAGATTTGAGTATGGATTTCATAATGGCTTTGCCTAGAACAGCTCGTGGAAAAGATTCTATCATGGTGGTCGTTGATCGGTTTTCAAAGATGGCTCATTTCATAGCTTGTAAGAAGGTGGATGATGCGTTCAATGTGGCGCAACGTTTTTTTAAGGAAGTGGCTAGATTACATGGTTTGCCTAGAACCATAGTTTCGGATCGTGACACTAAGTTTGTGAGTCATTTTTGGAAGTCCTTATGGAGGCTCGTGGGTACTAAGCTACTTTTCTCAACAAGCCATCATCCACAAACGGATGGTCAAACCGAAGTGGTGAACCGAATTCTTGGTTCTTTGCTTCGTGCCTTAGTGAATAAGGGAGGTAAAGATTGGGACTTGAAGTTAACTCATGCAGAGTTTGCCTACAATAGAACTCCAAGCAAAACTACAAAGTATTCACCTTTTGAAGTTATGTATGGTGTGAATCCTTATGTGCCGATTGATTACATTTCGCTTCCTAAAGATAAGTTCGTGCATGGGACAGCCAAGGAGCATATAGAATTCATGGTTGATGTCCATAAAGAAGTTAGGAAGAACATAGAAAAGGCAAATGAGTCATACAAGAAGCAAGCTAACAAAAACTTGAGAAATATGAAGAAGTTCGAAGTGGGTGATCTTGTGTGGATATTCTTGCGCAAAGAAAGGTTTCCTAAACAAAGGAAACACAAATTGATGCCTAGGGCAGAAGGATCTTTTCAAATCATGGAAAAGATCAATGATAATGCTTACAAAGTGGACCTTGGAGGGCAATTTGGAGTTTCATCAACTTTCAACGTGGGTGACTTGGCTCCTTATCTAGAAGATGATGAGTTGAGGGCAACTCCTTTCGAAGAAGGGGAGGATGATGCAAATCATGACGAGTCCATTAGTCCAATCAAGCATGATCATCCTACAAGTCCAATTCACAAATAAATCATTCTTGCTCAGTCATTTGAAGATCAAGTGTTAGATACTTTTTGTGCGCATGGACCGTTTCTTGCTAACCAAGGGTTTACTTGTTTACATTCTGGTTATGAATGTTAATGGGCATCCTAGGCACGTTTTGAACAGCCTTAGGCATAGGAAAAGGCGTCCTTGAAGCAAGGAGAAACTTCATTGCAAGTCATAAACATTTAGCATGAAGAAAGGCATGAGTCAAGGGGAGGTTACTCCACGTTTTTGCTGGTTCTTTATGGCTGTTTTTAAGCCTTTTTTTCAGCAGTTTTTAAGAGGTTAATTAAGGGTGATTAAAGCCTAAAATCAGTTAAGAAAATCTGTTTAGCTTAGGCGTTATTCTAGGCTAGGTTTTAGCTTTCATGTTTAGTTACAATAAACACACATTAAGCTTGTTTAATGCGTATAGTTTAGTACTAGTTTGTTTTCTTTATTTAAGCTTATGAAATATAAGTGTATGGAAGATTATGATATATGAATTAAGAAAGTTTTCTCCTTAAAAACTATTTATTCTTGTTGCTAAGATAAATCGTTTTGTTTCCAAGTTTAACTTGACGAATTTGAGTGGTTAAGTGAGTTTTCCTTCCATGCAAATTAAACAACTAGTGGGTTTAAGTGAGTAATCCTTGCCTACGTATCTTGTTTGTTTAAGTGAGTAATCCTTACAAACTAACCCTTCTTTCCTCTATAAAACGTTCCTTAACCATTTCCAAAACAACCTACAAACCTTTACCCGTAATTTAACTTAAAACACCAACCTTTTTTTTTCTTTCCACTTAAGTTTGATCCATTAAGCTTGTATTAACTAAGACTTTCTATTAATTTTTACATCAGATGGCCTATCAAACACCTACACCATTACTCACCAAGGCAGCAAGAAAGTGTTGCACCCCTTACCACCACAAAAAAGCCTTTCCCAAACACAATCCCCACCACCACAAAAAGAGCCCAAAAGAAAGGACATTTTGTTGCTTTCCTTAAAAGAATTCGAAAACTCTTTGGAGAAGGAAGATGAAGTGTTCTTATTGTTTTCTAAAAAGGAACACGAAGGTTTTGTCCAACAAAACCCTAGGCTAGCCGCATTGATCAAGGAGTATGAAGATGTTTTTCCTAATGAATTACCACAAGGGTTGCCTCCTATTCGTGGTATAGAACATCAAATAGATTTGATTCCGGGAGCCCCCCTTCCGAATAAACCCCCTTATAGATGCAATCCCATGGAAACTAAGGAATTACAAAGACAAATTGAGGAGTTGATGCAAATGGGTTACGTGAGAGAATCCATGAGTCCTTGTGCCGTTCCAGCTTTGTTAGTGCCAAAAAAGGATGGAACATGGAGGATGTGTATTGATAGTAGGGCGGTGAATAACATAACCATTCAGTATAGGTTTCCTATTCCTAGACTTGATGATATGTTAGATGAGTTGAGTGGAGCTCAAGTGTTTTCCAAGATAGATTTGAGGAGTGGATATCACCAAATTAGAATGAGGGAAGGTGATGAATGGAAAACAGCCTTTAAAACTAAGCATGGTTTGTATGAGTGGCTTGTTATGCCATTTGGAGTAACAAATGCTCCAAGCACCTTCATGAGACTTATGAACGAAATGTTGAGACCATTTTTGGGGAAGTTTGTAGTTGTTTACTTAGATGACATTCTCATCTACAGTAAAAATGAGGAGGAGCACTTGAAACACTAGGAAGAGATTTTCAAAACCTTGAGAGAGCAACAATTGTATGGAAAGTTGGAGAAGTGCCATTTTTTGCTAACAGATATTGTTTTCCTTGGTTATATTATTTCAGGTGAAGGAATTAAAGTTGATCCAAGCAAAGTGGAAGCCATTTCTTCATGGCCAATTCCAAAAACAGTCACGGAGGTTCGTTCATTTCATGGACTTACTTCATTCTATAGGCGGTTTATTGAACATTTTAGCACCCTTATGGCTCCCATCACCGAATGTACAAAGAAGGGAAGTTTTCAATGGACTCCACAGGCTCAAAAGGCGTTTGAGTTGGTGAAAAAAAAGATGTGTGAAGCGCCGGTTCTAGCCCTTCCAGATTTCATGAAACCATTTGAAGTTGAGTGTGATGCAAGTGGAAAAGGAATAGGGGATGTCCTAATCCAAGAGAAGAAGCCAATTGCGTATTTTAGTGAGAAATTGAGCCAAGGCAAATTGAATTACTCCACTTATGACAAAGAATTCTATGCCATGGTTCGATTTTTGGATCATTGGTCACATTATTTGAGGCCACAGCCTTTCATCTTACATTCGGATCATGAATCTTTAAGGTTCATTCATGGGCAAAAGAAGTTGAATGCAAGGCATGCTAAGTGGGTGGAATTCCTACAATCTTTCAACTTTGCAACCAAGTACAAGAAAGGCAAAACCAATATTGTGGCGGATGCATTATCAAGAAGGCATAATCTTCTTGGAATCATGGAAACTAAAATTCTTGGTTTCGAGGTCATGAAGGAATCATACAAAGATGATCTTGAACTCAAGGAAATCATGGAGTCTTGCAAAAATGGAGTCCACGGTTCATTTGTCATAGTAGATGGTTTCCTTTTCAAAGGGAACAAACTTTGTGTTCCTAAAGGTGCAATTCCAGAGTTGTTGATCAAGGAAGCTCATGGAGGAGGACTTGCTGGTCATATGGGTATACAAAAGACCCTAGAAATCTTACAAAGTCATTTTTATTGGCCAAAAATGTTAGCTAATGTGCACCAAGTTTTGGCTAGGTGTTCTATTTGTCAAAGAGCCAAAATGACGTTTCATAAGGGAGAGTATAAGCCTTTGCCCATTCCCGAAAGACCTTGGGAAGATTTGAGTATGGATTTCATAATGGCTTTGCCTAGAACAGCTCGTGGAAAAGATTCTATCATGGTAGTCGTTGATCGGTTTTCAAAGATGGCTCATTTCATAGCTTGTAAGAAGGTGGATGATGCGTTCAATGTGGCACAACTTTTTTTTAAGGAAGTGGCTAGATTACATAGTTTGCCTAGAACCATAGTTTCGGATCGTGACACTAAGTTTGTGAGTCATTTTTGGAAGTCCTTATGGAGGCTCGTGGGTACTAAGCTACTTTTCTCAACAAGCCATCATCCACAAACGGATGGTCAAACCGAAGTGGTGAACCGAATTCTTGGTTCTTTGCTTCGTGCCTCTGTGAATAAGGGAGGTAAATATTGGGACTTGAAGTTAACTCATGCAGAGTTTGCCTACAATAGAACCCCAAGCAAAACTACAAAGTATTCACCTTTTGAAGTTATGTATGGTGTGAATCCTTATGTGCCGGTTGATTACATTTCGCTTCCTAAAGATAAGTTCGTGCATGGGACAGCCAAGGAGCATATAGAATTCATGGTTGATGTCCATAAAGAAGTTAGGAAGAACATAGAAAAGGCAAATGAGTCATACAAGAAGCAAGCTAACAAAAACTTGAGAAATATGAAGAAGTTCGAAGTGGGTGATCTTGTGTGGATATTCTTGCGCAAAGAAAGGTTTCCTAAACAAAGGAAACACAAATTGATGCCTAGGGCAGAAGGATCTTTTCAAATCATGGAAAAGATCAATGATAATGCTTACAAAGTGGACCTTGGAGGGCAATTCGGAGTTTCATCAACTTTCAACGTGGGTGACTTGGCTCCTTATCTAGAAGATGATGAGTTGAGGGCAACTCCTTTCGAAGAAGGGGAGGATGATGCAAATCATGACGAGTCCATTAGTCCAATCAAGCATGATCATCCTACAAGTCCAATTCACAAAGAAATCATTCTTGCTAAGTCATTTGAAGATCAAGTGTTAGATACTTTTTGTGCGCATGGACCGTTTCTTGCTAACCAAGGGTTTAATTGTTTACATTCTGGTTATGAATGTTAATGGGCATCCTAGGCACGTTTTGAACAGCCTTAGGCATAGGAAAAGGCGTCCTTGAAGCAAGGAGAAACTTCATTGCAAGTCATAAACATTTAGCATGAAGAAAGGCATGAGTCAAGGGGAGGTTACTCCACGTTTTTGCTGGTTCTTTATGGCTGTTTTTAAGCCTTTTTTTCAGCAGTTTTTAAGAGGTTAATTAAGGGTGATTAAAGCCTAAAATCAGTTAAGAAAATCTGTTTAGCTTAGGCGTTATTCTAGGCTAGGTTTTAGCTTTCATGTTTAGTTACAATAAACACACATTAAGCTTGTTTAATGCGTATAGTTTAGTACTAGTTTGTTTTCTTTATTTAAGCTTATGAAATATAAGTGTATGGAAGATTATGATATATGAATTAATAAATTTTTCTCCTTAAAAACTATTTATTCTTGTTGCTAAGATAAATCGTTTTGTTGCCAAGTTTAACTTGACGAATTTGAGTGGTTAAGTGAGTTTTCCTTCCATGCAAATTAAACAACTAGTGGGTTTAAGTGAGTAATCCTTGCCTACGTATCTTGTTTGTTTAAGTGAGTAATCCTTACAAACTAACCCTTCTTTCCTCTATAAAACGTTCCTTAACCATTTCCAAAACAACCTACAAACCTTTACCCGTAATTTAACTTAAAACACCAACCTTTTTTTTTCTTTCCACTTAAGTTTGATCCATTAAGCTTGTATTAACTAAGACTTTCTATTAATTTTTACATCAGATGGCCTATCAAACACCTACACCATTACTCACCAAGGCAGCAAGAAAGTGTTGCACCCCTTACCACCACAAAAAAGCCTTTCCCAAACACAATCCCCACCACCACAAAAAGAGCCCAAAAGAAAGGACATTTTGTTGCTTTCCTTAAAAGAATTCGAAAACTCTTTGGAGAAGGAAGATGAAGTGTTCTTATTGTTTTCTAAAAAGGAACACGAAGGTTTTTTTCCAACAAAACCCTAGGCTAGCCGCATTGATCAAGGAGTATGAAGATGTTTTTCCTAAAGAATTACCACAAGGGTTGCCTCCAATTCGTGGTATAGAACATCAAATAGATTTGATTCCGGGAGCCCCCCTTCCGAATAAACCCCCTTATAGATGCAATCCCATGGAAACTAAGGAATTACAAAGACAAATTGAGGAGTTGATGCAAATGGGTTACGTGAGAGAATCCATGAGTCCTTGTGCCGTTCCAGCTTTGTTAGTGCCAAAAAAGGATGGAACATGGAGGATGTGTATTGATAGTAGGGCGGTGAATAACATAACCATTAAGTATAGGTTTCCTATTCCTAGACTTGATGATATGTTAGATGAGTTGAGTGGAGCTCAAGTGTTTTCCAAGATAGATTTGAGGAGTGGATATCACCAAATTAGAATGAGGGAAGGTGATGAATGGAAAACAACCTTTAAAACTAAGCATGGTTTGTATGAGTGGCTTGTTATGCCATTTGGATTAACAAATGCTCCAAGCACCTTCATGAGACTTATGAACGAAATGTTGAGACCATTTTTGGGGAAGTTTGTAGTTGTTTACTTAAATGACATTCTCATCTACAGTAAAAATGAGGAGGAGCACTTGAAACACTAGGAAGAGATTTTCAAAACCTTGAGAGAGCAACAATTGTATGGAAAGTTGGAGAAGTGCCATTTTTTTGCTAACAGATATTGTTTTCCTTGGTTATATTATTTCAGGTGAAGGAATTAAAGTTGATCCAAGCAAAGTGGAAGCCATTTCTTCATGGCCAATTCCAAAAACAGTCACGGAGGTTCGTTCATTTCATGGACTTACTTAATTCTATAGGCGGTTTATTGAACATTTTAGCACCCTTATGGCTCCCATCACCGAATGTACAAAGAAGGGAAGTTTTCAATGGACTCCACAGGCTCAAAAGGCGTTTGAGTTGGTGAAAAAAAAGATGTGTGAAGCGCCGGTTCTAGCCCTTCCAGATTTCATGAAACCATTTGAAGTTGAGTGTGATGCAAGTGGAAAAGGAATAGGGGATGTCCTAATCCAAGAGAAGAATCCAATTGCGTATTTTAGTGAGAAATTGAGCCAAGGCAAATTGAATTACTCCACTTATGACAAAGAATTCTATGCCATGGTTCGAGCTTTGGATCATTGGTCACATTTTTTGAGGCCACAGCCTTTCATCTTACATTCGGATCATGAATCTTTAAGGTTCATTCATGGGCAAAAGAAGTTGAATGCAAGGCATGCTAAGTGGGTGGAATTCCTACAATCTTTCAACTTTGCAACCAAGTACAAGAAAGGCAAAACCAATATTGTGGCGGATGCATTATCAAGAAGGCATAATCTTCTTGGAATCATGGAAACTAAAATTCTTGGTTTCGAGGTCATGAAGGAATCATACAAAGATGATCTTGAACTCAAGGAAATCATGGAGTCTTGCAAAAATGGAGTCCACGGTTCATTTGTCATAGTAGATGGTTTCCTTTTCAAAGGGAACAAACTTTGTGTTCCTAAAGGTGCAATTCCAGAGTTGTTGATCAAGGAAGCTCATGGAGGAGGACTTGCTGGTCATATGGGTATACAAAAGACCCTAGAAATCTTACAAAGTCATTTTTATTGGCCAAAAATGTTAGCTAATGTGCACCAAGTTTTGGCTAGGTGTTCTATTTGTCAAAGAGCCAAAATGACGTTTCATAAGGGAGAGTATAAGCCTTTGCCCATTCCCGAAAGACCTTGGGAAGATTTGAGTATGGATTTCATAATGGCTTTGCCTAGAACAGCTCGTGGAAAAGATTCTATCATGGTGGTCGTTGATCGGTTTTCAAAGATGGCTCATTTCATAGCTTGTAAGAAGGTGGATGATGCGTTCAATGTGGCGCAACGTTTTTTTAAGGAAGTGGCTAGATTACATGGTTTGCCTAGAACCATAGTTTCGGATCGTGACACTAAGTTTGTGAGTCATTTTTGGAAGTCCTTATGGAGGCTCGTGGGTACTAAGCTACTTTTCTCAACAAGCCATCATCCACAAACGGATGGTCAAACCGAAGTGGTGAACCGAATTCTTGGTTCTTTGCTTCGTGCCTTAGTGAATAAGGGAGGTAAAGATTGGGACTTGAAGTTAACTCATGCAGAGTTTGCCTACAATAGAACTCCAAGCAAAACTACAAAGTATTCACCTTTTGAAGTTATGTATGGTGTGAATCCTTATGTGCCGATTGATTACATTTCGCTTCCTAAAGATAAGTTCGTGCATGGGACAGCCAAGGAGCATATAGAATTCATGGTTGATGTCCATAAAGAAGTTAGGAAGAACATAGAAAAGGCAAATGAGTCATACAAGAAGCAAGCTAACAAAAACTTGAGAAATATGAAGAAGTTCGAAGTGGGTGATCTTGTGTGGATATTCTTGCGCAAAGAAAGGTTTCCTAAACAAAGGAAACACAAATTGATGCCTAGGGCAGAAGGATCTTTTCAAATCATGGAAAAGATCAATGATAATGCTTACAAAGTGGACCTTGGAGGGCAATTTGGAGTTTCATCAACTTTCAACGTGGGTGACTTGGCTCCTTATCTAGAAGATGATGAGTTGAGGGCAACTCCTTTCGAAGAAGGGGAGGATGATGCAAATCATGACGAGTCCATTAGTCCAATCAAGCATGATCATCCTACAAGTCCAATTCACAAATAAATCATTCTTGCTCAGTCATTTGAAGATCAAGTGTTAGATACTTTTTGTGCGCATGGACCGTTTCTTGCTAACCAAGGGTTTACTTGTTTACATTCTGGTTATGAATGTTAATGGGCATCCTAGGCACGTTTTGAACAGCCTTAGGCATAGGAAAAGGCGTCCTTGAAGCAAGGAGAAACTTCATTGCAAGTCATAAACATTTAGCATGAAGAAAGGCATGAGTCAAGGGGAGGTTACTCCACGTTTTTTCTGGTTCTTTATGGCTGTTTTTAAGCCTTTTTTTCAGCAGTTTTTAAGAGGTTAATTAAGGGTGATTAAAGCCTAAAATCAGTTAAGAAAATCTGTTTAGCTTAGGCGTTATTCTAGGCTAGGTTTTAGCTTTCATGTTTAGTTACAATAAACACACATTAAGCTTGTTTAATGCGTATAGTTTAGTACTAGTTTGTTTTCTTTATTTAAGCTTATGAAATATAAGTGTATGGAAGATTATGATATATGAATTAATAAATTTTTCTCCTTAAAAACTATTTATTCTTGTTGCTAAGATAAATCGTTTTGTTGCCAAGTTTAACTTGACGAATTTGAGTGGTTAAGTGAGTTTTCCTTCCATGCAAATTAAACAACTAGTGGGTTTAAGTGAGTAATCCTTGCCTACATATCTTGTTTGTTTAAGTGAGTAATCCTTACAAACTAACCCTTCTTTCCTCTATAAAACGTTCCTTAACCATTTCCAAAACAACCTACAAACCTTTACCCGTAATTTAACTTAAAACACCAACCTTTTTTTTTTTTCCACTTAAGTTTGATCCATTAAGCTTGTATTAACTAAGACTTTCTATTAATTTTTACATCAGATGGCCTATCAAACACCTACACCATTACTCACCAAGGCAGCAAGAAAGTGTTGCACCCCTTACCACCACAAAAAAGCCTTTCCCAAACACAATCCCCACCACCACAAAAAGAGCCCAAAAGAAAGGACATTTTGTTGCTTTCCTTAAAAGAATTCGAAAACTCTTTGGAGAAGGAAGATGAAGTGTTCTTATTGTTTTCTAAAAAGGAACACGAAGGTTTTGTTCAACAAAACCCTAGGCTAGCCGCATTGATCAAGGAGTATGAAGATGTTTTTCCTAATGAATTACCACAAGGGTTGCCTCCTATTCGTGGTATAGAACATCAAATAGATTTGATTCCGGGAGCCCCCCTTCCGAATAAACCCCCTTATAGATGCAATCCCATGGAAACTAAGGAATTACAAAGACAAATTGAGGAGTTGATGCAAATGGGTTACGTGAGAGAATCCATGAGTCCTTGTGTCGTTCCAGCTTTGTTTGTGCCAAAAAAGGATGGAACATGGAGGATGTGTATTGATAGTAGGGCGGTGAATAATATAACCATTAAGTATAGGTTTCCTATTCCTAGACTTGATGATATGTTAGATGAGTTGAGTGGAGCTCAAGTGTTTTCCAAGATAGATTTGAGGAGTGGATATCACCAAATTAGAATGAGGGAAGGTGATGAATGGAAAACAGCCTTTAAAACTAAGCATGGTTTGTATAAGTGGCTTGTTATGCCATTTGGAGTAACAAATGCTCCAAGCACCTTCATGAGACTTATGAACGAAATGTTGAGACCATTTTTGGGGAAGTTTGTAGTTGTTTACTTAGATGACATTCTCATCTACAGTAAAAATGAGGAGGAGCACTTGAAACACTTGGCAGAGATTTTCAAAACCTTGAGAGAGAAACAATTGTATGGAAAGTTGGAGAAGTGCCATTTTTTGCTAACAGATATTGTTTTCCTTGGTTATATTATTTCAGGTGAAGGAATTAAAGTTGATCCAAGCAAAGTGGAAGCCATTTCTTCATGGCCAATTCCAAAAACAGTCACGGAGGTTCGTTCATTTCATGGACTTACTTCATTCTATAGGCGGTTTATTGAACATTTTAGCACCCTTATGGCTCCCATCACCGAATGTACAAAGAAGGGAAGCTTTCAATGGACTCCACAGGCTCAAAAGGCGTTTGAGTTGGTGTAAAAAAAGATGTGTGAAGCGCCGGTTCTAGCCCTTCCAGATTTAATGAAACCATTTGAAGTTGAGTGTGATGCAAGTGGAAAAGGAATAGGGGATGTCCTAATCCAAGAGAAGAAGCCAATTGCGTATTTTAGTGAGAAATTGAGCCAAGGCAAATTGAATTACTCCACTTATGACAAATAATTCTATGCCATGGTTCGAGCTTTGGATCATTGGTCACATTATTTGAGGCCACAGCCTTTCATCTTACATTCGGATCATGAATCTTTAAGGTTCATTCATGGGCAAAAGAAGTTGAATGCAAGGCATGCTAAGTGGGTGGAATTCCTACAATCTTTCAACTTTGCAACCAAGTACAAGAAAGGCAAAACCAATATTGTGGCGGATGCATTATCAAGAAGGCATAATCTTCTTGGAATCATGGAAACTAAAATTCTTGGTTTCGAGGTCATGAAGGAATCATACAAAGATGATCTTGAACTCAAGGAAATCATGGAGTCTTACAAAAATGGAGTCCACAGTTCATTTGTCATAGTAGATGGTTTCCTTTTCAAAGGGAACAAACTTTGTGTTCCTAAAGGTGCAATTCCAGAGTTGTTGATCAAGGAAGCTCATGGAGGAGGACTTGCTGGTCATATGGGTATACAAAAGACCCTAGAAATCTTACAAAGTCATTTTTATTGGCCAAAAATGTTAGCTAATGTGCACCAAGTTTTGGCTAGGTGTTCTATTTGTCAAAGAGCCAAAATGACGTTTCATAAGGGAGAGTATAAGCCTTTGCCCATTCCCGAAAGACCTTGGGAAGATTTGAGTATGGATTTCATAATGGCTTTGCCTAGAACAGCTCGTGGAAAAGATTCTATCATGGTGGTCGTTGATCGGTTTTCAAAGATGGCTCATTTCATAGCTTGTAAGAAGGTGGATGATGCGTTCAATGTGGCGCAACCTTTTTTTAAGGAAGTGGCTAGATTACATGGTTTGCCTAGAACCATAGTGTCGGATCGTGACACTAAGTTTGTGAGTCATTTTTGGAAGTCCTTATGGAGGCTCGTGGGTACTAAGCTACTTTTCTCAACAAGCCATCATCCACAAACGGATGGTCAAACCGAAGTGGTGAACCGAATTCTTGGTTCTTTGCTTCGTGCCTTAGTGAATAAGGGAGGTAAAGATTGGGACTTGAAGTTAGCTCATGCAGAGTTTGCCTACAATAGAACTCCAAGCAAAACTACAAAGTATTCACCTTTTGAAGTTATGTATGGTGTGAATCCTTATGTGCCGATTGATCACATTTCGCTTCCTAAAGATAAGTTCGTGCATGGGACAGCCAAGGAGCATATAGAATTCATGGTTGATGTCCATAAAGAAGTTAGGAAGAACATAGAAAAGGCAAATGAGTCATACAAGAAGCAAGCTAACAAAAACTTGAGAAATATGAAGAAGTTCGAAGTGGGTGATCTTGTGTGGATATTCTTGCGCAAAGAAAGGTTTCCTAAACAAAGGAAACACAAATTGATGCCTAGGGCAGAAGGACCTTTTCAAATCATGGAAAAGATCAATGATAATGCTTACAAAGTGGACCTTGGAGGGCAATTCGGAGTTTCATCAACTTTCAACGTGGGTGACTTGGCTCCTTATCTAGAAGATGATGAGTTGAGGGCAACTCCTTTCGAAGAAGGGGAGGATGATGCAAACCATGACGAGTCCATTAGTCCAATCAAGCATGATCATCCTACAAGTCCAATTCACAAAGAAATCATTCTTGCTAAGTCATTTGAAGATCAAGTGTTAGATACTTTTTGTGCGCATGGACCGTTTCTTGCTAACCAAGGGTTTACTTGTTTACATTCTGGTTATGAATGTTAATGGGCATCCTAGGCACGTTTTGAACAGCCTTAGGCATAGAAAAAGGCGTCCTTGAAGCAAGGAGAAACTTCATTGCAAGTCATAAACATTTAGCATGAAGAAAGGCATGAGTCAAGGGGAGGTTACTCCACGTTTTTGCTGGTTCTTTATGGCTGTTTTTAAGCCTTTTTTTCAGCAGTTTTTAAGAGGTTAGTTAAGGGTGATTAAAGCCTAAAATCAGTTAAGAAAATCTGTTTAGCTTAGGCGTTATTCTAGGCTAGGTTTTAGCTTTCATGTTTAGTTACAATAAACACACATTAAGCTTGTTTAATGCGTATAGTTTAGTACTAGTTTGTTTTCTTTATTTAAGCTTATGAAATATAAGTGTATGGAAGATTATGATATATGAATTAAGAAATTTTTCTCCTTAAAAACTATTTATTCTTGTTGCTAAGATAAATCGTTTTGTTGCCAAGTTTAACTTGACGAATTTGAGTGGTTAAGTGAGTTTTCCTTCCATGCAAATTAAACAACTAGTGGGTTTAAGTGAGTAATCCTTGCCTACATATCTTGTTTGTTTAAGTGAGTAATCCTTACAAACTAACCCTTCTTTCCTCTATAAAACGTTCCTTAACCATTTCCAAAACAACCTACAAACCTTTACCCGTAATTTAACTTAAAACACCAACCTTTTTTTTTCTTTCCACTTAAGTTTGATCCATTAAGCTTGTATTAACTAAGACTTTCTATTAATTTTTACATCAGATGGCCTATCAAACACCTACACCATTACTCACCAAGGCAGCAAGAAAGTGTTGCACCCCTTACCACCACAAAAAAGCTTTTCCCAAACACAATCCCCACCACCACAAAAAGAGCCCAAAAGAAAGGACATTTTGTTGCTTTCCTTAAAAGAATTCGAAAACTCTTTGGAGAAGGAAGATGAAGTGTTCTTATTGTTTTCTAAAAAGGAACACGAAGGTTTTGTCCAACAAAACCCTAGGCTAGCCGCATTGATCAAGGAGTATGAAGATGTTTTTCCTAATGAATTACCACAAGGGTTGCCTCATATTCGTGGTATAGAACATCAAATAGATTTGATTCCGGGAGCCCCCCTTCCGAATAAACCCCCTTATAGATGCAATCCCATGGAAACTAAGGAATTACAAAGACAAATTGAGGAGTTGATGCAAATGGGTTACGTGAGAGAATCCATGAGTCCTTGTGCCGTTCCAACTTTGTTAGTGCCAAAAAAGGATGGAACATGGAGGATGTGTATTGATAGTAGGGCGGTGAATAACATAACCATTAAGTATAGGTTTCCTATTCCTAGACTTGATGATATGTTAGATGAGTTGAGTGGAGCTCAAGTGTTTTCCAAGATAGATTTGAGGAGTGGATATCACCAAATTAGAATGAGGGAAGGTGATGAATGGAAAACAGCCTTTAAAACTAAGCATGGTTTATATGAGTGGCTTGTTATGCCATTTGGATTAACAAATGCTCCAAGCACCTTCATGAGACTTATGAACGAAATGTTGAGACCATTTTTGGGGAAGTTTGTAGTTGTTTACTTAAATGACATTCTCATCTACAGTAAAAATGAGGAGGAGCACTTGAAACACTTGGAAGAGATTTTCAAAACCTTGAGAGAGCAACAATTGTATGGAAAGTTGGAGAAGTGCCATTTTTTGCTAACAGATATTTTTTTCCTTGGTTATATTATTTCAGGTGAAGGAATTAAAGTTAATCCAAGCAAAGTGGAAGCCATTTCTTCATGGCCAATTCCAAAAACAGTCACGGAGGTTCGTTCATTTCATGGACTTACTTCATTCTATAGGCGGTTTATTGAACATTTTAGCACCCTTATGGCTCCCATCACCGAGTGTACAAAGAAGGGAAGTTTTCAATGGACTCCACAGGCTCAAAAGGCGTTTGAGTTGGTGAAAAAAAAGATGTGTGAAGCGCCTGATGTGGATTTAAACCCCTTAACTTAATAAAGAATCTAAAATCACACAAGTAACACAAGCCCTTCGAATTTCCTAAGAAAATCGAACAACTTAAGAATAACGAACCGGATATGACTTTGAAAACGACCACTCCTGGAACGAATTCAACGCCTCTCAAATTACCTAGACCACTCCTGGAACTAAGTACTTTGATGAACAAAACTTAGACTACTCCTAGAACTAAGAATTGAACGTTCTAATTATCAAAACAACTCCTTGAATTGAAAACTAGCAAAAGAATTTGTAAGCAATTAAGCAAAACAAACAATTAACTTGAATTTTAATGATACTCGAATGTTCTGAAAAATCACGAAAATTACATTATTTATAGACTAAAACTAACTATTCCTAAGTCTATTCGAACTAGGAAAAAAACCCTAGCCTTGATCCCCAAGTATCCTAGATAGAATAGGAGAACCAATTCTAATGGAACTAGGAAACTAGTAATAAGACTAGTTCTAATTAACCTAAAACTTCTTAAAACAATTCCTAATTGACTTAGAAATTATTTTAAACTAAATTAACAGAAATTAAGAAGATTCCTAATTGCTTAAACCAAGAAAAACCCTTTCAAGTGAAAGGTAAAAACTTGCAAGCAAAAACTCTAGAAAAAACTAAGTTAGGAAAATCTTTCTTTTCGTACTGCCGCCGAACCACCACCTCACGCGCCGCCATCATCGACACGCGCCCCACCGCCGTGTATCTGGACTCAGGCCGGAGCTAGGGAGCCGGCGCGTGGCACCCAGATCGGCGCGTCGCCGCCGCTGCCGTCGTCGGAACCCAACTGGACCTTGACTTCTTCTTCAATGGCTGCGCATGTTAACCATTCTTGATTCTTTACTCCAAGCTCAAACCCTATTGGCCTTAAAACCAATATGATTGGCTCTTCAAAAGAATTTCCCTCTTGATCCACATCATTCTCCCCCTCTTCAAAAGAATTTGTCCTCAAATTCACATCATCTAGGTAAGGAGTCAAATCACCAACATTAAAAGTAGCACTTACATTACCATATTCGCTTGGTAAATCAAGTTTGTAAGCAGTATCACCATAAACTTCCAAAACCTCAAAAGGGCCGTCAGCTCTAGGCATGAGCTTGTTCTTCCTTTTGTTTGGAAATCTTTCCTTCCTTAAGTGTAACCAAACAAGATCTCCCGGCTTGAATGTAGGTTGCTTGCGCTTTTTGTTTGACCTTTCTTTGTAGAAGTTATTCATCTTCTCAATCCTTACTTTAACTTGTTCACATGTCCTCTTAAAAACTTCAAGCCGTTTCTTAGCATCAATATGGATGTCCTCTTTGTTCAATGGCAACAAATCAATAGGCAAGAATGGATTAATACCATAAACAACTTCAAATGGAGCTTGTTGTGTAGTTGATGAAGGTGACCGATTATAAGCAAACTCCGCATGGCAAAGTCGCATATCCCAATCCTTTTGAGTCTTACTAACCAACCCTCTAAGTAAAGTACCTAAGGTTCGATTGGTTACCTCAGTTTGACCATCTGTTTGAGGATGATGAGAAGTACTAAACATGAGCTTTATTCCAAGTAGCTTCCACAAACACTTCCAAAAGTGACTAAGGAACTTTGAGTCCCTATCCGAAACTATGCTTCTAGGAACTCCATGAAGTCGAACAATTTCCTTGAAGTATAGATTAGCTACATGTTGCGCATCATCCGTCTTGTGCATTGGAACAAAGTGAGCCATCTTTGAGAATCTATCAACTACAACCATAATAGTATCCTTCCCTCTTTGAGTTCGTGGTAGTCCAACAATGAAGTCCATGCTAACACTATCCCAAGGACAATCTGGAACTGGAAGAGGTGTGTATAAGCCCTTTGAAAAAGAACTCTTTGCCTTTTGACAAGTAGCACATCTTGAAATCACACTTTGAACATCCTTGATCATCTTTGGCCAATAGAAATATTCACTAAGCATATCAACTGTTTTGTGAACACCAAAGTGCCCCGCAATTGCACCACTATGCACTTCTCTAATAAGCAATTCACGCACACCACATTGAGGAATACAAAGTTTGTTACCTTGAAATAAGAAGCCATCTTGAAGTACAAAGTTGCGTGAAGGGTCTTTGTACTCTTTTGCCAAATCCGGACAGGTTGCATACAAATCAAGTATATGGTCAAAACCAATGATCCTAGCATCCACCATGGCTAGCAAATAAGATCTCCTTGATAATGCATCGGCAACCACATTTGCTTTGCCTTCCTTATACTTTGAAGAAAACGTAAAAGACTGTAGGAACTCAACCCACTTGGCGTGTCTATAATTCAACTTTTGTTGTCCATGGATATACTTCAAAGCTTCATGATCCGAATGTAGCACAAAAGGTTTTGGTCTTAAGTAATGAGACCAATGATCCAAAGCACGTACAATAGCATAAAATTCACGATCATAGTTAGAGTAGTTCAACTTTGCACCACGTAGTTTCTCACTAAAGTAAGAGATAGGTCGTGCTTCTTGAATTAGAACCGCGCCTATACCTGCTCCACTTGCATCACATTCAACTTCAAACAATTTATCAAAGTTAGGCAAAGCTAGAACCGGTGTATTGCATAGTCTTTCCTTGATTGTCTCAAATGCTTGTTGCGCCGAATTAGTCCACACAAAGTCCCCTTTCTTCATCAATTCCGTGAAAGGTGCCATGATACTAGAAAAGTTTCTAATGAACCTTCTATAGAACGATGCAAGACCATGAAAACTACGTGCTTCACGAATGTTTTTAGGCGCCACCCAAGTAGAAATAGCAGCCACCTTCTCGGGATCCACTTCAATACCCATTCCCGAAATAATATAGCCAAGAAAAGAAATACTTGGAACCATGAATGAGCACTTTTCAAGTTTGCCATATAGTTGTTGTTCTCTTAAGGTTTCAAATAATCTTCTAAGATGATCAATATGTTCAATATTATCTCGACTATAGACTAATATGTCATCAAGGTAAACGACAATGAACTTATTTAAGAAGGGTCTAAGTACCTCGTTCATGAGCCTCATGAATGAACTTGGCGCATTGCATAGCCCAAAGGGCATGACCATCCATTCATATAATCCTTGCTTAGTTTTGAAAGCAGTCTTCCATTCATCTCCTTCTCTAATTCGCATTTGATGGTAGCCACTTCTAAGATCGATCTTGGAAAATATGATAGAACCATGTAACTCATCAAGCATATCTTCTAGTCGTGGCATAGGAAATCGATACTTGATAGTAATGTTGTTGACCGCTCTTGAATCAATACACATTCTCCATGTACCATCTTTCTTTGGAACTAGTAAAGCTGGAACCGCACAAGGGCTCATGCTTTCACGAACATAGCCTCTTTCAATCAATTCCTCTATTTGTCTTTGAAGCTCTTGGGAAGCCGTAGGATCGCACCTATAGGCTGGTTTATTAGGTAGAGGAGCTCCGGGAATAAGATCAATAGCATGCTCTATTCCACGCAAAGGAGGTAGACCTTTAGGAAGTTCCTCTGGGAACACATCCTTAAATTCATCTAGCAACTCTTCTATGTGCATGTTTGTTGAGGAACTTGTGGATTTCGCCTCTTTTATCACTAAGGCAAAGACCGTGGCTCCCTTTTCTACTTCACTCTCAAGTTCCTTAGCATTCAAAAAGAAATTCGGCACTTGCTTCTCTTTATCTTTGGTATGACCGTAGCTTGAATTAGGGGGTAGAGGATTGAGTTTGAACCTTTTGTTTCCTATTTTGACCGAATAAGTATTTGCCTCACCATCATGTGTAACTTGACGATCAAATTGCCAAGGTCTCCCTAAAAGAAGGTGACAAGCACTCATAGGAATAATATCACACCATAACTTTTCTTTGTATTTGCCAATGGAAAAGCTTACTAAGGCTTGTTTCTTCACATGAAGTCCCTTAGAATCATCAAGCCAACTCAACTTGTAAGGATTCTCATGTACTCTTGTTGGAAGGTTGAGCTTAGTAACCATCTCTGTGGACGCCACATTAGTACATGAACCACTATCAATGATCACCTTGCATGATCTATCTCCTACTTTGCAACGAGTATGGAATAAGTTTTCACGTTGAGATTTGTTAGGGTTTGCTTCGGCATGGAGGATCTTCCTTAACACAAGCACTTTTTCATCATCTTCGGGATCAATCTCATCGTTCTCTTCCTCACTACTTGTTGCCTTAGTTTCGGATTCCTCATCGTCACACCCAAAAACTATGTGTTTCTCTTCTTCTACTTGTTGTTCGTATTGTCTTATTGTGAGAGCTTTCTTGGAAGGACATTGATCCGACCTATGTCCCTTTCCTTGACATTTGAAACACCTAATTCGGGATTCGAACTCTTCTTTAGATATCTTAACAAATTTCTTTTCTCCACTTGTTGAGCTTTCTCCCTTAGACTCGTAGGAACTCGGTTTAGAAGGTTTGAAAGTTTTGCTTGTTTCGGTCCCTTGTGAGGACTTGGTACCAAAACTCTTTGTACTTGTGCTCTTCTTATCTTCGAGCCAATGACTTTCAATTTTTAAAGCTAGTTTGCACACATCATTGAATGACTCATAAGTACTCAATTCAATCTTCTTAGCAATAGGTCGATTAAGACCCTTAAGGAATCGAGCAATCCGCAATGGTTCTTTCTCCTCCAAATCACAAAGAGAGGTTAGTTTATCAAATTCAGCAATATATTCATTAACACTCTTAGTATCTTGTGTCAACATAGTGAGTTTCACATATAGAATTTGTTCGAAATCATGTGGAAGGTATTTAGAACGCATCTTCTTCTTCAAAACTGTCCATGTCTTGATCTTATCCTTCCCTGCTCTAGCACGTCGAGCCTTTAAATTATCGAACCAAATTCCCGCATTCTTAGTGAGTCGTATATAAGCAATTTTGAAACGTTGAGAATCATCAAAACCTTTATAATCTGAAATTTTCTCTAATTGTCTCGCCCACTCAAGAAAATCTTCGGGGCTTCCTAGACCCGTAAAATCATCAAGCTTGATACCTTTATCATCGAACTTTTTATTATAATGGGTATCATCATCACTGCTAGAAGCATCACTATCACTATCATGCCGTTTTTTCTTCTTTTTCTTTTTATCAAGCAATAGTTGTGAAAAAGCATTAAAACGTGCCTCCGTATTATCTTGCAATCTTGCAAATTCATCCATGAGTTTGCTCAAAGATTCCTCCATAATTATAAGACAAAAAAACAGAAATAAAAGAACCCTTATCCACACAGGTATATCCCACAAAAATCGCAACACAACTTGGAACAAAATCGCACACAACGAGCAGTAAGTATTAAATCGGACCAAAACTGACACAGTTGCGGAAAACAGTCCAGTTTAATAGCAAACGAACTCGAAAAATTCCGAAATTTCACAGGCAGAAATTAGACAAAATTTCACCCAAAATCAAAAAAAGAATCACCTGAAAAGACCTTGTAACGAAGGAGAACAAGCCTTCTGAAGTTGACAGAAAAAACTGGTTATCCGAGAACAAGTGCGATTTGATGAACGAAAATAAAGAATCTAAAATCACACAAGTAACACAAGCCCTTCGAATTTCCTAAGAAAATCGAACAACTTAAGAATAACGAACCGGATATGACTTTGAAAACGACCACTCCTGGAACGAATTCAACGCCTCTCAAATTACCTAGACCACTCCTGGAACTAAGTACTTTGATGAACAAAACTTAGACTACTCCTAGAACTAAGAATTGAACGTTCTAATTATCAAAACAACTCCTTGAATTGAAAACTAGCAAAAGAATTTGTAAGCAATTAAGCAAAACAAACAATTAACTTGAATTTTAATGATACTCGAATGTTCTGAAAAATCACGAAAATTACATTATTTATAGACTAAAACTAACTATTCCTAAGTCTATTCGAACTAGGAAAAAAACCCTAGCCTTGATCCCCAAGTATCCTAGATAGAATAGGAGAACCAATTCTAATGGAACTAGGAAACTAGTAATAAGACTAGTTCTAATTAACCTAAAACTTCTTAAAACAATTCCTAATTGACTTAGAAATTATTTTAAACTAAATTAACAGAAATTAAGAAGATTCCTAATTGCTTAAACCAAGAAAAACCCTTTCAAGTGAAAGGTAAAAACTTGCAAGCAAAAACTCTAGAAAAAACTAAGTTAGGAAAATCTTTCTTTTCGTACTGCCGCCGAACCACCACCTCACGCGCCGCCATCATCGACACGCGCCCCACCGCCGTGTATCTGGACTCAGGCCGGAGCTAGGGAGCCGGCGCGTGGCACCCAGATCGGCGCGTCGCCGCCGCTGCCGTCGTCGGAACCCAACTGGACCTTGACTTCTTCTTCAATGGCTGCGCATGTTAACCATTCTTGATTCTTTACTCCAAGCTCAAACCCTATTGGCCTTAAAACCAATATGATTGGCTCTTCAAAAGAATTTCCCTCTTGATCCACATCAGCGCCGGTTCTAGCCCTTCCAGATTTCATGAAACCATTTGAAGTTGAGTGTGATGCAAGTGGAAAAGGAATACGGGATGTCCTAATCCAAGAGAAGAAGCCAATTGCGTATTTTAGTGAGAAATTGAGCCAAGGCAAATTGAATTACTCCACTTATGACAAAGAATTCTATGCCATGGTTCGAGCTTTGGATCATTGGTCACATTATTTGAGGCCACAGCCTTTCATCTTACATTCGGATCATGAATCTTTAAGGTTCATTCATGGGCAAAAGAAGTTGAATGCAAGGCATGCTAAGTGGGTGGAATTCCTACAATCTTTCAACTTTGCAACCAAGTACAAGAAAGGCAAAACCAATATTGTGGCGGATGCATTATCAAGAAGGCATAATCTTCTTGGAATCATGAAAACTAAAATTCTTGGTTTCTAGGTCATGAAGGAATCATAAAAAGATGATCTTGAACTCAAGGAAATCATGGAGTCTTGCAAAAATGGAGTCCACGGTTCATTTGTCATAGTAGATGGTTTCCTTTTCAAAGGGAACAAACTTTGTGTTCCTAAAGGTGCAATTCCAGAGTTGTTGATCAAGGAAGCTCATGGAGGAGGACTTGCTGGTCATATGGGTATACAAAAGACCCTAGAAATCTTACAAAGTCATTTTTATTGGCCAAAAATGTTAGCTAATGTGCACCAAGTTTTGGCTAGGTGTTCTATTTGTCAAAGAGCCAAAATGACGTTTCATAAGGGAGAGTATAAGCCTTTGCCCATTCCCGAAAGACCTTGGGAAGATTTGAGTATGGATTTCATAATGGCTTTGCCTAGAACAGCTCGTGGAAAAGATTCTATCATGGTGGTCGTTGATCGGTTTTCAAAGATGGCTCACTTCATAGCTTGTAAGAAGGTGGATGATGCGTTCAATGTGGCGCAACTTTTTTTTAAGGAAGTGGCTAGATTACATGGTTTTCCTAGAACCATAGTTTCGGATCGTGACACTAAGTTTGTGAGTCATTTTTGGAAGTCCTTATGGAGGCTCGTGGGTACTAAGCTACTTTTCTCAACAAGCCATCATCCACAAACGGATGGTCAAACCGAAGTGGTGAACCGAATTCTTGGTTCTTTGCTTCATGCCTTAGTAAATAAGGGAGGTAAAGATTGGGACTTGAAGTTAGCTCATGCAGAGTTTGCCTACAATAGAACTCCAAGCAAAACTACAAAGTATTCACCTTTTTAAGTTATGTATGGTGTGAATCCTTATGTGCCGATTGATTACATTTCGCTTCCTAAAGATAAGTTCGTGCATGGGACAGCCAAGGAGCATATAGAATTCATGGTTGATGTCCATAAAGAAGTTAGGAAGAACATAGAAAAGGCAAATGAGTCATACAAGAAGCAAGCTAACAAAAACTTGAGAAATATGAAGAAGTTCGAAGTGGGTGATCTTGTGTGGATATTCTTGCGCAAAGAAAGGTTTCCTAAACAAAGGAAACACAAATTGATGCCTAGGGAAGAAGGACCTTTTCAAATCATGGAAAAGATCAATGATAATGCTTACAAAGTGGACCTTGGAGGGCAATTCGGAGTTTCATCAACTTTCAACGTGGGTGACTTGGCTCCTTATCTAGAAGATGATGAGTTGAGGGCAACTCCTTTCGAAGAAGGGGAGGATGATGCAAATCATGACGAGTCCATTAGTCCAATCAAGCATGATCATCCTACAAGTCCAATTCACAAAGAAATCATTCTTGCTAAGTCATTTGAAGATCAAGTGTTAGATACTTTTTGTGCGCATGGACCGTTTCTTGCTAACCAAGGGTTTACTTGTTTACATTCTGGTTATGAATGTAAATGGGCATCCTAGGCACGTTTTGAACAGCCTTAGGCATAGGACAAGGCGTCCTTGAAGCAAGGAGAAACTTCATTGCAAGTCATAAACATTTAGCATGAAGAAAGGCATGAATCAAGGGGAGGTTACTCCACGTTTTTTGCTGGTTCTTTATGGCTGTTTTTAAGCTTCTTTTCAGCAGTTTTTAAGAGGTTAATTAAGGGTGATTAAAGCCTAAAATAAGTTAAGAAAATATGCTTAGCTTAGGCGTGATTCTAGGCTAGGTTTTAGCTTTCATGTTTAGTTACAATAAACACACGTTAAGCTTGTTTAATGCGTGTAGTTTAGTACTAGTTTGTTTTCTTTATTTAAGCTTATGAAATGTAAGTGTATGGCGGATGATGATATATGAATTAAGAAAGATTTCTCCTTAAAAACTATTTATTCTTGTTACTAAGATAAATCGTTTTTGTTGCCAAGTTTAACTTGACGAATTTGAGTGGTTAAGTGAGTTTTCTTTCCATGCAAATTAAACAAATAGTGGGTTTTAAGTGAGTAATCCTTGCCTACATATCTTGTTTGTTTAAGTGAGTAATCCTTACAAACTAATCCTTCTTTCCTCTAAAAAATGTTCCTTAACCATTTCCAAAACAACCTACAAACCTTTTCCCGTAATTTGACTTAAAACACCAGCCTTTTTTTTTTCTCTCCACTTAAGTTTGATCCATTAAGCTTGTATTAACTAAGACTTTCTATTAGTTTTTACATCAGAATCAAATGAGAGTCAAATGCATTCAACAAAGCTAATTGAACCAAATGAAATTAAAATGTATTCTACCAAGCTAATTGAATCAAATGAAAGTCAAACACATTCAAACAAAGCTAATTGAATCAAATGAAATTCAAACACATTCAAACAAAGCTTTTGAATCTAAGTTAAGTTAAACACATTCAAACAAAGCTAATAGAATCAAATTAAAGTCAAATGCAATCAAACAAAGCTTTTTGAATAAAATAAATGTCAAAGGCATTTAACAAAGGTAAATAAATCAAATGAAAGTCAAATGCATTCTACAAAGCTAGTTGAATAAAATGAAAGTCAAATGCATTCTACAAAGCTATTTGAGTTAAATGAAAGTCAAACACATTCAAACAAAGCTTTTCGAATCAAATTAAAGTCAAATGCATTCAACAAAGCTAATTGAATCAAATGAAATTTAAATACATTCAAACAAAGCTTTTTAAATCAAATGAAAGTCAAATGCATGGAATAAAGCAATTAGAATCAAATGAAAGTCAAATGCATTCTACAAAGCTAATTTAACCAAATAAAAGTCAAACACATTCAAATAAAGCTTTTTCAATCAAATTAAAGTCTAATGCATTCAACAAAGCTAATTAAATCAAATGAAAGTCAAACAAATTAAAACAAAGTTAATTGATTCAAATGAAAGTCAAACACAATCAAACAAAGCTTTTCGAATCCAAATAAAGTCTAATGCGTTCAACAAACCTAATTTAATCAAATGAAAGTCAAAAGCATTCTACAAAGCTAATCTAATCAAATGAAAGTCAAACACATTCAAACAAAGCTAATTGAATCATATGAAAGTCAAACACATTCAAACAAAGCTTTTTAATCAAATGAAAGTCAAATGCATTCAACAAAGCTAAATGAATCAAATGAAAATCAAATGCATTCTACAAAGCTAATTGAATCAAAGAAAGTCAAACACATTAAAGCTTTTTTGATTAAATGAAAGTCAAATGCATTCTACAAAGCTAATTGAATCAAATGAAAATAAAACATATTCAAACAAATCTTTTTGAATTAAATTAAAGTCAAACACATTCTAACAAAGCTAATTAAGTCAAATGAAAGTCAAACACATTTGAACAAAGCTTTTTGAGTCAAATGAAAGTTAAATGCATTCAATAAAGCTAATTGAATCAAATGAAAGTCAAACACAATCAAACAAAGCTTTTTTAATCAAATGAAAGTCAAATGCATTCAACAAAGCTAATTGAATAAAATGAAAGTCAAATGCATTATACAAACCTAATTGAATTATATGAAAGTCAAACACATCTTTTTGAATCAAATTAAAGTCAAATGCATTCAAAAAAGCTAATTGAATCAAATGAAATTCAAATGTATTCTACCAAGCTAATTGAATTAAATGAAAGTCAAACACATTCAAACAAAGCTAATTGAATCATTTGAAATATAAACACATTCAAACAAAGCTTTTGAATCTAAGTTAAGTTAAACACATTTAAACTAAGCAAATTAATTCAAATGAAAGTCAAACACATTCAAACAAAGCTTTTTTTATAAAATAAATGTCAAACGCATTTAACAAAGGTAAATAAATCAAATGAAAGTCAAATGCAATCTACAAAGATAGTTGAATAAAATGAAAGTCAAATGCATTCTACAAAGCTATTTGAGTTAAATGAAAGTCAAACACATTCAAACAAAGCTTTTTGAATCAAATTAAACTCAAATGCATTCAACAAAGCTAATTGAATCAAATGAAATTTAAATGCATTCTATCAAGCTAATTGCATCAAATGAAAGTCAAACACATTCAAATAAAGCTAATTGAATCAAATGAAAGTCAAACACATTCAAACAAAGCTTTTAAATCAAAGTTAAGTTAAATACATATAAACAAAGCTAATTGAATCAAATGAAAGTCAAATGCAATCAACAAAGGTAACTGAATCAAATGAAAGTTAAACTCATTAAAACAAAACTTTTTTAATCAAATGAAAGTCAAATGCATTCAACAAAGCTAGTTGAATCAAATGAAAGTCAAACACATTCAAACAAAGCTTTTTGAATCAAATTAAAGTCAAATGCGTTCAACAAAGCTAATTGAATCAAATGAAAGTCAAAAACATTCAAACAAAGCTAATTGAATCAAATGAAAGTCAAACACATTCAAACAGACTTTTTGAATCAAACTAAAGTCTAATGCATTCAATTAAGCTAATTGAGTCAAATGAAAGTCAAATGCATTCTCCAAAGCTAATTGAATCAAATGAAAGTCAAATGCATTCTACAAAGCTAATTGAATTAAATGAAAGTCAAACACATTTAAACAAAGCTTTTTGAATCAAATTAAAGTCAAATGCATTCAACAAAGCTAAGTGAATCAAATGAAATTCAAATTCGTTCTACCAATCTAATTGAACTAAATGAGTGTCAAACACATTCAAATAAAGCTAATTGAATCAAAATGAAAGTCAAACACATTCAAACAATGCTTTTGAAACAAATTTAAGTTAAACACATTCAAACAAAGCTAATTGAATCAATTGAAAGTCAAATGCAATCAACAAAGGTAATTGAATCAAATGAAAGTTAAACACATTAAATCAAAACTTTTTGAATCAAATGAAAGTCAAATGCATTCAACAAAGCTAGTTGAATCAAATTAAAGTCAAACACATTCAAATAAAGCTTTTTGTATCAAATGAAAGTCAAATGCATGCAGCAAAGCAAATAGAATCAAATGAAAGTCAAACACATTCAAATAAAGCTTTTTAAATCAAAGTAAAGTCTAATGCATTCAACAAAGCTAATTGAATCAAATGAAAGTCAAATGCATTCTACAAAACTAATTAAATTAAATAAAAGTCAAACACCTTCAAACAAAGCTTTTTGAATCAAATTAAAGTCAAATGCATTCAACAAAGCTAATTGAATCAAATGAAATTCAAATTCATTCTACCAAGCTAATTGAACCAAATGAGTGTCAAACACATTCAAATAAAGTTAATTGAATCAAATGAAAGTTAAAAACATTCAAACAATGCTTTTGAAACAAAGTTAAGTTAAACACATTCAAATAAAGCTAATTGAATCAATTGAAAGTTAAACGCAATCAACAAAGATAATTGAATCAAATGAAAGTTAAACACATTAAATCAAAACTTTTTGAATCAAATGAAAGTCAAATGCATTCAACAAAGCTAATTGAATCAAATGAGAGTCAAACAAAATCAAACAAAGCTTTTCGAATCCTATTAAAGTTTAATGCGTTCAACAAAACTAATTTACTCAAATGAAAGTTAAATGCATTCTACAAAGCTAATTTAATCAAATGAAAGTCAAACACTTTCAAACAAAGCTAAATGAATCCATTGAAAGTCAAACAAATTTAAACAAAGCTTATTGAATCAAATTAAAGTCTAATGCATTCAACAAACCTAATTAAATCAAATGAAAGTCAAACACATTCAAACAAAGCTTTTTAAATCAAATTAAAGTCAAACGCATTCAACAAAGCTAACTGAATCAAATGAAAGTCAAATGCATTCTACAAAGCTAACTGAATCAAATGAAAGTCAAACACATTCAAACAAAGCTAATTAAATCAAATGAAAGTCAAACACATTCAAACAAAGCTTATTGAATCAAATGAAGGTCAAATGCATGGAGCAAAGCTAATAGAATCAAATGAAAGTCAAACACATTTATATAAAGCTTTTTAAATCAAATAAAAGTCTAATGCATTCAACAAAGCTAATTAAATCAAATGAAAGTCAAATAAATTCAAACAAAGCTAATTGATTGAAATGAAAGTTAAACACATTCAAATAAGCTTTATGAAACAAATGAAAGCCAAATGCATTCAACAATGCTAATTGAATCAAATGAAAGAAAAATGCAATTTACAAAGCTAAATGAATCAAAAGAAAGTCAAACACATTCAAACAAAGCTTTTTGAATCAAATGAAAGTCAAATGCATTCATTAAAGCTAATTGAATCAAATGAAAGTCAAACACAATTAAACAAAGCTTTTCGAATCCAATTAAAGTCTAATGCATTCAACAAAGCTAATTTAATCAAATGAAAGTCAAATGCATTCTACAAAGCTAATTTAATAAAATGAAAGTCAAACACATTCAAACAAAGCTAATTGAATCCAATGAAAGTCAAACACATTTAAATAAAGCCTTTTGAATCAAATGAAAGTCAAATGCATTCAACAAAGCTAAGAATCAAGTGAAAGTCAAACACAATCAAACAAAGCTTTCTAAATCAAATTAAAGTCAAATGCATATAATAAAGCTAACTGAATCAAATGAAAGTCAAATGCGTTCAACAAAGCTAATTTAATCAAATGAAAGTCAAATGCATTCAACAAAACTAATTGAATAAAATGAAAGTCAAACACAATCAAACAAAGCTTTTCGAATCTAATTAAAGTCTAATGCGTTCAACAAAGCTAATTTAATCAAATGAAAGTCAAATGCATTCTACAAAGCTAATTTAATCATATTAAAGTCAAAGACATTCAAACAAAGCTAATTGAATCAAATGAAAGTCTAACACATTCAAACAAAGCTTTTTAATCAAATGAAAGTGAAATGCATTCAACAAAGCTAAATGAATCAAATGAAATTTAAATGCATTCTACAAAGATAATTGAATCAAAGAAAGTCAAACACATTAATGCTTTTTTGATTAAATGAAAGTCAAATGCATTCAACAAATCTATTTGAATAAAATGAAAGTCAAACACATTCAAACAAAACTAATTGAATCAAATGAAAGTGATAACTTGCTATTTTATGCGGTTTTAGGGCGTATTTGAACCTAGTTTACCCGAACAAATTTGTGTTTTGGTTCACTTTTACCCTATTATTATGCAATTTTTGTGTATCCTATGCTTCACGGGTTGTTAGTGTTTTTGTTGAGATTTTAGGTCCAAAGACGACCAAATGAAGCCCATGGTTACCAAACCGAGGTTAGAAGCAAGGAAATGATGGAAAGAATCCAAGTATAAGAGCATCGTAGAAGAAAACATGAAGAAAAGGGCCCAGAAGACCCTGCACGGCCGTGCAAGATGTTGCACGTCCGTGCAGGAGTGCAGACCTGAAGCCATCTTTCTGCCAAGGCCTGCACGGACGTGCCAAATATTGCACGTCCGTGCAGATGATGCAGCACGGACGTGCTTCCGTGATTATGAGGCAGCACGGCCGTGCAAGATGTTGCACGTCCGTGCAGGAGTGCAGACCTGAAGCCATCTTTCTGCCAAGGCCTGCACGGACGTGCCAAATATTGCACGTCCGTGCAGATGATGCAGCACGGACGTGCCAAAGGTGCACTCCCGTGCTGCAGCAGGTCGTCTTAAAACTGAGTTTCTGCTTTGGTCTGCACGGACGTGCCAACTTCAGCACGTCCGTGCAGACCTACAGTTTACCCGTTTCTTGTTTTCACCGTCCTCTTATTTGGGGGGGTAATATAAATAGCCCCTTTGGACCATTTTAGGGGGGCTCCCAATTTTTCCAGATTTTCATACTCCTCTTAGTTTGAAACACAAAAATCCTCAAATTAGCATAGATTTTAGTTCTTGTTTTGAAGGTTTTTCAATCCAATCATTGTAGAAGACAAGTTCCACCATTGTTAGTCAATTATTGAAGCTTCTAGTAATTTTTCTTACTCTTTCTTTCTCTCTTCTATCTTTAATTCTTGCTTTTTATTAATTGTTTGGTTGTTCTTTGCATGTTTAATTGTTAGATTCTACTTAATTCTTAGTTTTAATTTGTTCATGAATTCCTTGAAATCTTTAATTGCTTTAACCTCCATGGATTGTGAGTAGTCTAATTTCTAGGGTTTGGGTGAACCCTCAATGTAATCACCAACACTTGTTGCATGAACTAATTTGTTAATTGTGGGGTGTTAATTAGTTGAGTTTAAGAGGTTTCATTGTTAATTCTTGTAATTGGCCATTGCTTGAATTATTTATCTAGCTTCCTCAACGAAAGATCGAGAGATGAACTTGAGGAAGCTCCCTTATGCTTGATTGACTTGATTTGCCATGAGAATAGGAATTTCTAGTCAAGGGAATTTGCATGTTATCGTGAGGATGTTTTAACACTTGTTTCTTGCCCATAATCACGAGAGTAGGTTATGGTTTTGATGTCAAGTAATCCCTCTAGCTTGAGAGAGTAGTTGGGTGCATTTGATAACTTCCCCTAATTTATCCCCTAAATCACCATTTCTATGCATGCTACTTGTGGTCCGTGATGAAGTTTAGTGGTGAACCCATGCCCTAGGCCTTCTTAATATTGTTAATCACCTCTTAGAATTAGTTGATTTGAATTAGAATAGTGTGACGTAATACCAACTTAAAACCCCCGACTTAATCTAGCTTGTTTAAACAATAACATTTGGTGGTTGATTCAACGCCTCTCATGGGTTCGACCCTTTCTTGCCCTTGCTACTAGTTGAGTAGGATCGAGTTAGGTCTTATTTCTTGATAGGTTGACGACGTCTTATCAAGTTTTGGCGCCGTTGCCGGGGAGGCAAAGTCACATTGAATAAGTTATTGTTGAATGAGTCTAGATTTGTGTATATGTATATAATCTTCTTATTTTGTTTTTGTTTAAGCGTGTTTACTTTGTGATAGTCATTGCTAACGTTTTCCTTAGCCTTGTTTGACTGTGCATGACACGGAGGAGTAAGCAATCACCGCTTATCCCCATAGATCCGGAGTTAAATAGAACTTTGAGGAACGTAAGAAGGCTCCTACAAGGCACGCCGGAATTTTCTCTAGCTTATACGGATTCCGAGTCGGAGGATAATCTTGACAACGAGCAAGAGATGGCCAACCCACCGCCTCCTCCACTTCTACAAGACTATGACCACCCCGATGCATTCCAACTTCGGAGTGGCATACTTCTTCCCACCACCAATGCAAACAACTATGAGTTCTCTCCTCAACTCATAAGGATGATCCAAAGTGAACAGTTCGGGGGGAGTGCAAATGAGTGCCCTCTAGCTCATTTAGACAACTTCCTTGAGTTGTTGATGTGGATTTAAACCCCTTAACTTAATAAAGAATCTAAAATCACACAAGTAACACAAGCCCTTCGAATTTCCTAAGAAAATCGAACAACTTAAGAATAACGAACCGGATATGACTTTGAAAACGACCACTCCTGGAACGAATTCAACGCCTCTCAAATTACCTAGACCACTCCTGGAACTAAGTACTTTGATGAACAAAACTTAGACTACTCCTAGAACTAAGAATTGAACGTTCTAATTATCAAAACAACTCCTTGAATTGAAAACTAGCAAAAGAATTTGTAAGCAATTAAGCAAAACAAACAATTAACTTGAATTTTAATGATTTTCGAATGTTCTGAAAAATCACGAAAATTACATTATTTATAGACTAAAACTAACTATTCCTAAGTCTATTCGAACTAGGAAAAAAACCTAGCCTTGATCCCCAAGTATCCTAGATAGAATAGGAGAACCAATTCTAATGGAACTAGGAAACTAGTAATAAGACTAGTTCTAATTAACCTAAAACTTCTTAAAACAATTCCTAATTGACTTAGAAATTATTTTAAACTAAATTAACAGAAATTAAGAAGATTCCTAATTGCTTAAACCAAGAAAAACCCTTTCAAGTGAAAGGTAAAAACTTGCAAGCAAAAACTCTAGAAAAAACTAAGTTAGGAAAATCTTTCTTTTCGTACTGCCGCCGAACCACCACGTCACGCGCCGCCATCATCGACACGCGCCCCACCGCCGTGTAGCTGGACTCAGGCCGGAGCTAGGGAGCCGGCGCGTGGCACCCAGATCGGCGCGTCGCCGCCGCTGCCGTCGTCGGAACCCAACTGGACCCTGACTTCTTCTTCAATGGCTGCGCATGTTAACCATTCTTGATTCTTTACTCCAAGCTCAAACCCTATTGGCCTTAAAACCAATATGATTGGCTCTTCAAAAGAATTTCCCTCTTGATCCACATCATTCTCCCCCTCTTCAAAAGAATTTGTCCTCAAATTCACATCATCTAGGTAAGGAGTCAAATCACCAACATTAAAAGTTGATGTGGATCAAGAGGGAAATTCTTTTGAAGAGCCAATCATATTGGTTTTAAGGCCAATAGGGTTTGAGCTTGGAGTAAAGAATCAAGAATGGTTAACATGCGCAGCCATTGAAGAAGAAGTCAAGGTCCAGTTGGGTTCCGACGACGGCAGCGGCGGCGACGCGCCGATCTGGGTGCCACGCGCCGGCTCCCTAGCTCCGGCCTGAGTCCAGCTACACGGCGGTGGGGCGCGTGTCGATGATGGCGGCGCGTGAGGTGGTGGTTCGGCGGCAGTACGAAAAGAAAGATTTTCCTAACTTAGTTTTTTCTAGAGTTTTTGCTTGCAAGTTTTTACCTTTCACTTGAAAGGGTTTTTCTTGGTTTAAGCAATTAGGAATCTTCTTAATTTCTGTTATTTTAGTTTAAAATAATTTCTAAGTCAATTAGGAATTGTTTTAAGAAGTTTTAGTTTAATTAGAACTAGTCTTATTACTAGTTTCCTAGTTCCATTAGAATTGGTTTTCCTATTCTATCTAGGATACTTGGGGATCAAGGCTAGGGTTTTTTTCCTAGTTCGAATAGACTTAGGAATAGTTAGTTTAGTCTATAAATAAGGGATTTTTCGTGGCTTTGGATACACAACCAAAACCAGAAAATTCAATACAAGTTTATTGTTTGTTTTGCTTAATTGCTTACAAATTCTTTTGCTAGTTTTCAATTCAAGGAGTTGTTTTGATAATTAGAACGTTCAATTCTTAGTTCTAGGAGTAGTCTAAGTTTTGTTCATCAAAGTACTTAGTTCCAGGAGTGGTCTAGGTAATTTGAGAGGCGTTGAATTCGTTCCAGGAGTGGTCGTTTTCAAAGTCATATCCGGTTCGTTATTCTTAAGTTGTTCGATTTTCTTAGGAAATTCGAAGGGCTTGTGTTACTTGTGTGATTTTAGATTCTTTATTAAGTTAGGGGGTTTAAATCCACATCAAATTGGTATCAGAGCTTGTGTGATACCACATCAAATTGGTATCAGATTTCAGGGGTTTTTGATCGTTCAACAATTCGTTCATCAAATCGCACTTGTTCTCGGATAACCAGTTTTTCTGTCAACTTCAGAAGGCTCGTTCTCCTTCGTTACAAGGTCTTTTCAGGTGATTCTTTTTTTGATTTTGGGTGAAATATTGTCTACTTTCTGCCTGTGAAATTTCGGAATTTTTCGAGTTCGTGTGCTATTAAACTGGACTGTTTTCCGCAACTGTGTCAGTTTTGGTCCGATTTAATACTTACTGCTCTTTGTGTGCGATTTTCTTCCAAGTTGTGTTGCGATTTTTGAGGGTTATTCCTGTGTGTTTTGGGGTCTTTTAAGTCTGTTTTTGTCTTATAATTATGGAGGAAGCTTTGAGCAAATATATGGATGAATTTGCAAAGTTACTTCAAGGTCATAAAAAGAAGAAAAAACATGAAGATGATAACGTAGATTTTTGCTTTGGTAACAAACATATGCTTATGGAGCGACTGAATTTACATGAAGAAATTATTTTTCAAGGTCAACAAGATAGTTTGTTTCATACTCGATGCAAAGTTGTTGATAGAACTTGTAGGGTGATCATTGATAGTGGTTCGTGTACCAATGTAGCGTCTACAGAGATGGTTACTAAACTCCAACTTCCTACAAGAGATCATGAAAAACCATATAAGTTGGGTTGGCTAGATAATTCTATGGGTTTTCATGTAGAACAACAAGCTTTGGTGAATTTCTCCATTGGCAATTACAAGGAAGAATTATGGTGCGATGTGATTCCTATGAGTGCTTGTCACGTTCTTTTAGGAAGACCATGGCAATTTGATCGACATGTTAAACATGATGGTGTGGCCAACACATATTCGGTCAAGGTGGGAAACAAGAGGTTCAAACTTATTCCTTTAACTATTATTCCATGCCGCGTTAAAGTTAAAGAGATGGAGGAAGATTGTCAAAAGGATAAGGAAGAGGAACATGTAGGTGCTAAAGAGCTCGAAGAAAAGGTGAGTGAAACAATTGATGTTCCAATTGTGTGTGACGTTGTTCAAGATCAGATTATTCATAATGATCTACCAATGGTGGTGTCGGAAAAGGTTTTTGATACTATTGAGGAGCCATTCGTGAATCAAGATAATAATTTAATGGTTTCTTTAGAAGTGGTGGATTCATTAGGCATGCATAAAGAGAAGAAATTGTTAGTCATACATGAGAAAAATATCATGAAGCCTAAAGTGTTCTTATGGTCAACTTCGAAGACCAAGGACCAAATTGAGAATTGGTTGTTTCTAAAATATTGCCTTGCTCGTGGTGATGTTGTTACATTGCTTAAAATTGCTAGCGTTGAGGTAATAGTTCTTTTGGCTTGTATTCGTCGAATTTGGATGGTTTCATGGAATTGTTCTCCTTACATGGATGATGCGAATTTGAGGACAAATTCTTTTGAAGAGGGGGAGAATGATGTGGATCAAGAGGGAAATTCTTTTGAAGAGCCAATCATATTGGTTTTAAGGCCAATAGGGTTTGAGCTTGGAGTAAAGAATCAAGAATGGTTAACATGCGCAGCCATTGAAGAAGAAGTCAAGGTCCAGTTGGGTTCCGACGACGGCAGCGGCGGCGACGCGCCGATCTGGGTGCCACGCGCCGGCTCCCTAGCTCCGGCCTGAGTCCAGCTACACGGCGGTGGGGCGCGTGTCGATGATGGCGGCGCGTGAGGTGGTGGTTCGGCGGCAGTACGAAAAGAAAGATTTTCCTAACTTAGTTTTTTCTAGAGTTTTTGCTTGCAAGTTTTTACCTTTCACTTGAAAGGGTTTTTCTTGGTTTAAGCAATTAGGAATCTTCTTAATTTCTGTTATTTTAGTTTAAAATAATTTCTAAGTCAATTAGGAATTGTTTTAAGAAGTTTTAGTTTAATTAGAACTAGTCTTATTACTAGTTTCCTAGTTCCATTAGAATTGGTTTTCCTATTCTATCTAGGATACTTGGGGATCAAGGCTAGGGTTTTTTTCCTAGTTCGAATAGACTTAGGAATAGTTAGTTTAGTCTATAAATAAGGGATTTTTCGTGGCTTTGGATACACAACCAAAACCAGAAAATTCAATACAAGTTTATTGTTTGTTTTGCTTAATTGCTTACAAATTCTTTTGCTAGTTTTCAATTCAAGGAGTTGTTTTGATAATTAGAACGTTCAATTCTTAGTTCTAGGAGTAGTCTAAGTTTTGTTCATCAAAGTACTTAGTTCCAGGAGTGGTCTAGGTAATTTGAGAGGCGTTGAATTCGTTCCAGGAGTGGTCGTTTTCAAAGTCATATCCGGTTCGTTATTCTTAAGTTGTTCGATTTTCTTAGGAAATTCGAAGGGCTTGTGTTACTTGTGTGATTTTAGATTCTTTATTAAGTTAGGGGGTTTAAATCCACATCAAAAGTAGCACTTACATTACCATATTCGCTTGGTAAATCAAGTTTGTAAGCACTATCACCATAAACTTCCAAAACCTCAAAAGGGCCGTCAGCTCTAGGCATGAGCTTGTTCTTCCTTTTGTTTGGAAATCTTTCCTTCCTTAAGTGTAACCAAACAAGATCTCCCGGCTTGAATGTAGGTTGCTTGCGCTTTTTGTTTGACCTTTCTTTGTAGAAGTTATTCATCTTCTCAATCCTTACTTTAACTTGTTCACATGTCCTCTTAAAAACTTCAAATGGAGCTTGTTGTGTAGTTGATGAAGGTGACCGATTATAAGCAAACTCCGCATGGCAAAGTCGCATATCCCAATCCTTTTGAGTCTTATTAACCAACCCTCTAAGTAAAGTACCTAAGGTTCGATTGGTTACCTCAGTTTGACCATCTGTTTGAGGATGATGAGAAGTACTAAACATGAGCTTTGTTCCAAGTAGTTTCCACAAACACTTCCAAAAGTGACTAAGGAACTTTGAGTCCCTATCCGAAACTATGCTTCTAGGAACTCCATGAAGTCGAACAATTTCCTTGAAGTATAGATTAGCTACATGTTGCGTATCATCCGTCTTGTGCATTGGAACAAAGTGAGCCATCTTTGAGAATCTATCAACTACAACCATAATAGCATCCTTCCCTCTTTGAGTTCGTGGTAGTCCAACAATGAAGTCCATGCTAACACTATCCCAAGGACAATCTGGAACTGGAAGAGGTGTGTATAAGCCCTTTGAAAAAGAACTCTTTGCCTTTTGACAAGTAGCACATCTTGAAATCACACTTTGAACATCCTTGAATACCTTTTCCCTTAGAAACAAACTTGAACTTCGATTAACATTGGAGCAATTACTATGTCCTTTATGAGACAAAGGTTGTAGACTAAAACGTTTGTTTCCATCCTTCACGGAATACACATTGGTCTTGCCATCATGTTTAACCTTTCTATCAAATTGCCATGGTCTTCCCAAAAGTAAGTGACAAGCACTCATTGGAATCACATCACACCATATTTCATCTTTGTAATTTCCTATGGAGAAATTTACTAGTGCTTGCTTCTTAATTTGAAAACCCTTTGAATCATCAAGCCAGTTTACTTTATATGGTTTTGAATGATCACGAATAGAGAGGTTAATTTTACTCACCATGCTAGTTGAAGCAACATTCGTGCAAGAGCCACTATCAATGATCACGTTGCAAGTACTTTCACCAACTTTGCATCGAGTATGGAACAAATTCTCACGTTGATCTTGAATAGAAGTGACTTCGGTGTGTAATATCTTCCTTAAAACAAGCAGCTTATCTTCATCTTCGGCATAGACAACCTCATCCTCTTCTTCCGAGTCAACAACCTTTTCCTCCTTATTATGAATTGACTCCTCTTCACACTCAAAGGTTATGTGTTCCTCTTCTTCTTCCATTTGTTGATATTGTTTGATTGTAAGAGCTTTCTTAGTAGGACATTGATCTGACCTATGTCCCTTTCCTTGACACTTGAAGCACCTAATTCGACTTTCAAATTCCTCTTTAGACACCTTGACAACCTTCTTTTCTCCACTCGTCGAACTTTCTCCCTTGTGCTCGTTAGAAAAATTTGTGGAACTAGGCTTGAAAGGTTTCGAAAAACTTTTATTTGCCTCGGTTTTTTTCTTATCCTCGAGCCAATGACTTTCAATCTTCAAAGCTAATTTGCACACATCATTGAATGACTCATAAGTACTCAAATCAATCTTCTTAGCAATAGGTCGATTAAGACCCTTAAGGAATCGAGCAATCCGCAATGGTTCTTTCTCCTCCAAATCACAAAGAGAGGTTAGTTTATCAAATTCAGCAATATATTCATTAACACTCTTAGTATCTTGTGTCAACATAGTGAGTTTCACATATAGAATTTGTTCGAAATCATGTGGAAGGTATTTAGAACGCATCTTCTTCTTCAAAACTGTCCATGTCTTGATCTTATCCTTCCCTGCTCTAGCACGTCGAGCCTTTAAATTATCGAACCAAATTCCCGCATTCTTAGTGAGTCGTATATAAGCAATTTTGAAACGTTGAGAATCATCAAAACCTTTATAATCTGAAATTTTCTCTAATTGTCTCGCCCACTCAAGAAAATCTTCGGGGCTTCCTAGACCCGTAAAATCATCAAGCTTGATACCTTTATCATCGAACTTTTTATTATAATGGGTATCATCATCACTGTTAGAAGCATCACTATCACTATCATGCCGTTTTTTCTTCTTTTTCTTTTTATCAAGCAATAGTTGTGAAAAAGCATTAAAACGTGCCTCCGTATTATCTTGCAATCTTGCAAATTCATCCATGAGTTTGCTCAAAGATTCCTCCATAATTATAAGACAAAAAAACAGAAATAAAAGAACCCTTATCCACACAGGTATATCCCACAAAAATCGCAACACAACTTGGAACAAAATCGCACACAACGAGCAGTAAGTATTAAATCGGACCAAAACTGACACAGTTGCGGAAAACAGTCCAGTTTAATAGCAAACGAACTCGAAAAATTCCGAAATTTCACAGGCCGAAATTAGACAAAATTTCACCCAAAATCAAAAAAAGAATCACCTGAAAAGACCTTGTAACAAAGGAGAACGAGCCTTCTGAAGTTGACAGAAAAACTGGTTATCCGAGAACAAGTGCGATTTGATGAACGAATTGTTGAACGATCAAAACCCCTGAAATCTGATACCAATTTGATGTGGATTTAAACCCCTTAACTTAATAAAGAATCTAAAATCACACAAGTAACACAAGCCCTTCGAATTTCCTAAGAAAATCGAACAACTTAAGAATAACGAACCGGATATGACTTTGAAAACGACCACTCCTGGAACGAATTCAACGCCTCTCAAATTACCTAGACCACTCCTGGAACTAAGTACTTTGATGAACAAAACTTAGACTACTCCTAGAACTAAGAATTGAACATTCTAATTATCAAAACAACTCCTTGAATTGAAAACTAGCAAAAGAATTTATAAGCAATTAAGCAAAACAAACAATTAACTTGAATTTTAATGATTTTCGAATGTTCTGAAAAATCACGAAAATTACATTATTTATAGACTAAAACTAACTATTCCTAAGTCTATTCGAACTAGGAAAAAAAACCTAGCCTTGATCCCCAAGTATCCTAGATAGAATAGGAGAACCAATTCTAATGGAACTAGGAAACTAGTAATAAGACTAGTTCTAATTAACCTAAAACTTCTTAAAACAATTCCTAATTGACTTAGAAATTATTTTAAACTAAATTAACAGAAATTAAGAAGATTCCTAATTGCTTAAACCAAGAAAAACCCTTTCAAGTGAAAGGTAAAAACTTGCAAGCAAAAACTCTAGAAAAAACTAAGTTAGGAAAATCTTTCTTTTCGTACTGCCGCCGAACCACAACCTCACGCGCCGCCATCATCGACACGCGCCCCACCTCCGTGTAGCTGGACTCAGGCCTGAGCTAGGGAGCCGGCGCGTGGCACCCAGATCGGCGCGTCGCCGCCGCTGCCGTCGTCGGAACCCAACTGGACCTTGACTTCTTCTTCAATGGCTGCGCATGTTAACCATTCTTGATTCTTTACTCCAAGCTCAAACCCTATTGGCCTTAAAACCAATATGATTGGCTCTTCAAAAGAATTTCCCTCTTGATCCACATCAGTTGTGCACTACCATCAAGCTAAACAACCTCACGGAGGAATTCATTTGGATGCACATGTTTCGGTTCTCTCTTAGGGACAAGGCTAAGTGTTGGTTGAGGTCCGTGAAAGAAGGATCCTTAACAACATGGGAAGAGGTTACCAAAGCATTTCTTGGGAAGTTTTGTCCGCCCGAAAAGACTGCGGAATTGAGAAGGAAGATTACAAGCTTCACTCAAGAGGATGATGAAACCTTAGGTGAAGCATGGGAAAGATTCAAGGATCTAAAGAGGAAGTGTCCACACCATGGGTTGCCTTTATGGATGATTATTCAAAGCTTCTACGACGGTCTCACTCCTACCTCAAGGGCCAATCTTGACAACGGAGCCGGTGGTAGTCTTAAAAAGCTACCGGTGCAAGAAGCCGAGAATATGATTGAAGAAGTTGCAAGGCATTACGCCTATAGATATGATAGAAGAGAAAGTCAACCGAAGAAGAAAGGTATGCATGAGTTGAGTGCAATATATCTCATTGCCTCAAAGTTTGATATGCTAGCTCACAAGCTAGACCAAGCAACCTCCTCAAGCGGTACCTCCTCTTCACAACCACAACCACAAGTCATGTCTTGTGAGACTTGTGGGGGTAATGATCACATGGCTTCATATTGCAATGCTACTAATGAGCAAGTTGCGGCCATGAACCAAAGAAATGAGCAACCTTTCAATCAAGGTTGGAGGCAACAAAACCAAGGGTGGAGACAACCCAATCAAAACCAACAATCCAACTACAACAACCCTCCTCAAAACATCTACAACCAAAATCAACAAAATCACCAAGCCCCATACCGCCATCCAAACCAACAAAGACAGCAATTCAACCAACAACCTCCTCCACCCCAAAAGACTTCCCTTGAGGCCGCTCTTGAGTCTTTCATAAATCAACAAGGGAAGAGCAATGCAGAAATGAGCTCCAACATCCAAAAACTTCAAGCGCACAACAAAATAATTGAGAATCAACTAGCTCAAATTGCACAACAAGTTGGGAGTTCTACCTCCAATGCTAGTGGTCAATTTCCAAGCTCAACGGTTGTGAACCCAAAGGAGCATGTCAAGGCTATCACATTGAGGTCCGGGAGAGGGTATGAAGGTCCGGTAATGAGTGAAGATGTGCCACAAAAGAGAGATGAGGGTGTGGAGGTGAGAAGTGAGAATGATGTTGAAAATGAGGTGGTAGAAGTTGAGAGAAAAGAAAAAGAAAAGAGTGTTGAGGGAGACACAAAGAAAGGAGAGGGAGTTGAAGTTGAAGTGGAGAAACCCCCAATGAGAGTCTACAAGCCACCTATTCCTTTCCCTCATAGGTTGGTAGAGAAAAAATTGAATGAGAAGTTTTCAAAGTTCCTTGAGGTCATGAGAGGGCTCCAAGTGAACATTCCCTTTCTTCATGCTATGTCACAAATGCCTACATATGCGAAATTTTTAAAAGATCTCTTGTCCAACAAAAGTAGGCTTGAAGAGAGTGCAACCATCTCCCTTCCAATGGAGGTGAGCGCAATCATTCAAAACAAGCTTCCCCGAAAGCTTGGTGACCCGGGTAGCTATGCAATTCCGGTGAAGATTGGGGATATGGAAGCCATGGATGCTCTTTGTGATCTTGGGGCAAGTGTAAGCTTGATGCCCTTCTCAATTGCGAAAAATTTAAAAGTTGGTGAGATGAAGCCAACAAGAATCTCAATACAATTAGCCGATCGTTCGGTTAGGTTACCAATGGGAATACTTGAAGATGTACCGGTACAAGTGGGAAGAGTTTTTGTACCTTGTGACTTTGTGGTGATGGAAATGGAGGAGGACAACAAGGTTCCTCTCATTTTGGGAAGGCCGTTCTTGAACACGGCGGGAGTGGTAATTGATATGAAACAAGGCAAGCTAACATTGAATGTGGGAGATGAGAAAATTTCTTTCTCATTCTCGCAAGCCATGAGGAAGCCTATGTATGAGGATATCAATAGAATCGATACTCTTGACCGAGAAGTGGAGGAATTGAAGATGATGAAAAATAGCAAAGATACTCTACAAGCGATCCTCACGGAAAGTTTGTACAATGATGATGATGTAGCTAAGGGGTACAAGTTGTTGCTAGACCAACCCCTACATGGCAAGGCAAGGGAGTTTGAAGCACTTAAGGTGGAGGTAAAAGAGGAGAGGTCTACGCCTCCTCCTAAGGTTGAACTTAAACCCCTTCCCCCTTCACTTAAATACGTTTTTCTTGATGATAATGAGACTTATCCTGTTATTGTCAATACCAACCTTGATGACACTTCCCTTGAGAAACTCCTAGTTGTGTTGAGGGAGTATAGGAGTGTCATTGGGTATGCCATTGATGACATTAAGGGGATAAGTCCCACGATATGCATGCACAAGATTTTGCTTGATAATGATCATGACTCCTCAATTGAGCACCAAAGAAGGCTCAACCCCAACATGAAAGAAGTTGTTAAAAAAGAGGTTTTGAAACTTCTTGAAGCGGGCATAATCTACCCTATCTCCGATAGCAAGTGGGTTAGCCCGGTTCAAGTTGTTCCAAAAAAAAGGGGGCATGACCATTATCAAGAACGATAAGGGTGAGACCATTTCTACAAGGTCGGTCACCGGGTGGAGAATGTGCATAGACTATCGAAAATTGAACAAATCCACTCAGAAGGACCACTTCCCTCTCCCCTTTATCGATCAAATCTTGGAAAGGTTGGCATCACATAGTCACTATTGCTTCTTGGATGGGTATTCGGGATTCCTCCAAATCCCTATCCTACCCGAGGATCAAGAGAAGACTACATTCACATGCCCTTTTGGCACCTTTGCTTATCGAAGGATGCCATTTGGATTATGTAATGCACCTTCTACATTTCAAAGGTGTATGATGTCTATCTTTTCCGACATGCTTGAATCATCAATCGAGGTATTTATGGATGACTTTTCTGTTTGCGGTTCATCTTTTGACACTTGCCTAAGTAATTTGATTAAAGTGTTAAAAAGATGTCAAGAGGTGAACCTTGTGCTTAATTGGGAAAAATGTCATTTCATGGTTGAAGAGGGTATTGTGTTGGGACATGTTGTTTCTAGTAGGGGCATTGAGGTTGATCGTGCCAAAATTGAGGTTATTGAGCGCCTCCCTCCCCCCACTAATGTGAAGGGTATAAGGAGTTTTCTTGGACACGCGGGTTTTTACCGCCGGTTCATTAAAGATTTTTCCAAAATCGCTAAGCCGCTCACTCAATTGTTGGTAAAGGATGCCCCTTTTGTGTTTTCTAATGATTGTTTGCTAGCCTTTGATAGGTTGAAGGAAGCTTTGATCACGGCTCCCATCATTCAACCACCGAATTGGGAGCTCCCTTTTGAACTCATGTGTGATGCTTCGGACTATGCCGTTGGATCTGTGCTTGGGCAAAGGAAGGATAAAAAGCTCCATGCCATCTATTACACTAGCAAAACTCTTGATGAAGCACAAAGAAACTACACAACGACTGAAAAAGAGCTCCTAGCCATCGGCCATGCTATCGAAAAGTTTAGGTCTTACTTGGTGGGCTCCAAAGTTATAGTCTTCACCGACCATGCGGCTTTGAAGTACTTGCTGTCCAAGAAGGACGCTAAACCAAGGTTGATTAGGTGGGTCTTGCTCTTACAAGACTACGATATACAAATTCGGGACAAGAAGGGTGCCGAGAATGTAGTGGCCGATCATCTCTCACGGCTACCGATCGTAGAAGGTGAAATTGAAGCTTTGCCAATTGATGATTCATTCCCGGATGATCAATTATTCGCAATCATTCAAGCCCCGGCCCCATGGTTTGCGGATATTGTGAATTACTTGGCTTGCTCCATCCTTCCTCCCGACCTCACCTATCAACAAAAGCGGAAGTTCCTCCATGATGTCCGCCAATACTTTTGGGATGACCCCTTGCTCTTCAAACAAGGTGTTGATGGTCTTTTTAGAAGGTGTGTCCCCGACGATGAAATTCATGAAGTTATCACAATGTGTCACTCCTCATCTTGTGGAGGACATATGAGTGCTAACAAGACATTGGCGAGAGTATTGCAATGCGGTTTCTATTGGCCCTCTATGTTCAAGGACGTATGGGGAGTTGTTAAAGCTTGTGACCGGTGTCAAAGGACCGGTAATTTGTCAAGAAAGAACGAAATGCCTTTGAATAACATTTTAGAGCTGGAAATTTTCGATGTGTGGGGAATAGATTTTATGGGACCTTTCCCATCCTCTTTTGGGAACAAATACATTTTGGTGGCCGTCGACTATGTATCAAAGTGGGTTGAAGCGGTTGCATCTCCTACAAATGATGCTAAGGTAGTAGTCAAGTTGTTCAAGAAAGTCATTTTCCCTAGGTTTGGTGTGCCACGTGCCGTAATAAGTGATGGAGGATCGCACTTTGCAAAGCGATCTTTCAAGGCTCTCCTTGAAAAATACGGAGTGAGGCACAAGGTGTCAATGGCTTACCACCCTCAAACAAGTGGTCAAGCTGAAATTTCAAATAGGGAGATTAAGTTGATACTAGAGAAGACGGTGAATAGGTCAAGGAAGGATTGGTCATCAAGGTTGGATGATGCTCTATGGGCCTACCGCACCGCCTTCAAGACTCCTATTGGCACCACCCCTTACAAGCTCGTTTATGGGAAGTCATGCCATCTACCGGTGGAACTGGAACATCGTGCGCACTGGGCTATCAAAACCTTGAATTTTGATATCCAATCCGCCGGAGAAAAGAGGATGCTTGACCTCCATGCCTTGGAAGAGTTGAGGTTAGATGCATATGAGAGTGCAAAGATCTACAAGGAGAAGACCAAAGCATGGCACGACAAGCACATCAACAAGAGAGAGTTCAAGGAGGGTGACAAGGTCTTGCTATTTAACTCCCGGTTGAAGTTGTTTCCGGGAAAGCTAAAATCAAGATGGAGTGGCCCTTTCACCATTACAAAGATATTCCCATATGGCGCCATTGAGATTTCCAACGACAAAGGTGAACCATTCAAAGTTAATGGCCAAAGGTTGAAAGCATACTTCGATGGTTTCGTGCAAGAAGAAACAAAGGTAGTTCATTTAGATGAATTTGATATCCCTCGTGATTGAAAACGTAATATGGTCAAGCTAGTGACAATAAAGAAGCGCTTCCGGGAGGCAACCCGAGTATTTTAGTAATTTTACTTAGTAAAAAAAAAAAAAAAAAAAAAGAGAAAAAAAAAGGAGAGTAAACGTGCCAAAAGCAGCAAGTATTCTGCCAAGCAGCACGTCCGTGCCGATAATGGCACGTCCGTGCTTTTACAGGCAGAAAGTTGAGAAGTATTCTGCCAAGTTAAGCACGTCCGTGCCAAAAGCAGCACGTCCGTGCCAAAAGCAGCACGTCCGTGCCAAAAGCAGCACGTCCGTGCCGATAATGGCACGTCCGTGCTTTTACAGGCAGAAAGTTAAGCACGTTCTGACTTGAGCTGCACGTCCGTGCCAATGATGCACGTCCGTGCATACCAAGTATTTAAGGCCGAAACTGCTCGAAAAAAAGAAAAAAATCCACAATTTTTTGTTCTTCCTCTCAAACCCACGGTTCTCCTCCTTCTCTCTAACCCCTCTTACTCCTCCTCTCAACCCTCAAACACTCAAATTCTCACCCAAAATTCAACATTTCCCACCATAATCAACACTCCTTTTCAACAAAAACGCAAAATACTACTCCTTTCTCCAATCTTCAACCCAAAAATCACCCATTAACCGAAACCCTAAGAAGAAAAAAATCAATTTGGGGGTTTTCTTTTGGATTGAAATTTTAACAATTGGTTGAAGGAAAAGGTTCAAGCAAGGGAAAGGAAGGCTAGGAAGGTTCATTGGCGGGTTTTACACCCACGTTAAGCTCGGTATAATCGTTCCTTCCACTTACTATTTCCATACTTGAAACTTGTTGTTTTGTGCTTATTTTTGCTTGCAATCTTGGTTGAATTGATAGTTGTTGAGTATTTGTGCTTTTATGTAAAGCATTATGGGTTTAATTGAATATTGTGAGGATTAATTGTTTAGGTTTTGTGAGTTTTTGTGATTGTGTGGATTATTCTTTGTGGTGTCCTTTGGTGTGGCTAAGTCTTGGGTTTTTGACCTTAAAATTGCTTGGTGAATTGGTTTAGTGTCTTGATCTCTTTGTGTGGCGGGTTTAGTCATTCTAAAAAAAACAAAATAAAAACAACCATGCCAAGAAGAAACCAATCCCGAAACACCTCTTCCCTTAGATTTAGGAACCCATCGCCTCCTCCTCCCGTTGATCCACCGCAAGTGGACACAATGGGAATAGTTTTCGCTGACCAGGCCTTTTCGGCCAATTTCCTTAAAATCAGTTGGAGGCGGGTCAAGCCCACCAAATTCTATGATAGTGAGGTGGCGGACGCCTTAGGGGTAGGAGCTGACACCACAATGTTATTCGAGGGAGCCGACCTAGGTTCTTGGCTAGAGTTACATGCCTTAACCTATAGGAGACTGACCCTAGAATTCCTCTCCTCCCTTTGTGTGCACCGTGACACCACAAGATCCCCCCGTTACATGACCTTCCAGCTCATGAATGCCCAACATAGAATGTCCGTAGCGAGAGTTAACCAAGCTTTCGGGTGGCCTGTTTCTGGAACTATGGGGCCTAAGGATAGGCAACCCCGTAACTATATGGCGGGTGAATTTTGGAGAAGAATCACAGGGCTGTTTGGGTATAACCCTAGAACTGATTAGGCCACATCCATTATTCACCCTGCCTTTAGGATCGCCCAGCGTACCATAGCGAACACAGTTTTTGCTAGGGGAGACAGTTCAGGGGTCGTGTCTACTCGAGAGCTTTACTTTCTATGGCATCTGAGTGAGGGTAGTACGAGTTTAAATGTGGGGTCTTGGTTTATGGACCACCTAGAAGATGTTGCCACAGGATCAGGCAACATCACCATAGGTGGTATGATTACTATAATTGTTGCTGCTCTTAACCTTGATTTTGCAGAAGAGCAGGTTGTTCCAGGTCCAACACAGTTGGATATGCAGTCGCTGAGAGCCATGAAATGGCTCACGGATGTAGAGGGGAACCACCCCTATTTGTGGTTGGTGAGTAGGCGCCCCTATGCCTACTTACCCGACCCCGAGGCCACCGCCATCTACAACCAGGCGAACTGGATCTTTGAGAGGGACTTCCCTTGGGCTCCCGGTCAAGAGGGAGAGGAACAAGGGCAAGAGCAGCAAGAGCAACAACAACATCATCTACAACAACAATTTCAGCAACAACCAGAATTTCACCAGCAGTACGAGTTCCAACAAGGGTACCAAGAGGGGTACCAAGGTCAGGGCATGGGTGAAGGCAACCCATTCCTCACCTTCGAGCAGCAGATGGCTAATATGAATGCGAACTTCGCCCGCATGAATTCCGAGTTTGAGACCATGAGGAAGTCAAATGAAGACTTGAGGACTTCTTTTGACGGAATGAGGTCAAGCTTTGAAGGTCTTCGATCGGAATTGGGCGACTTCCACAATGTATATCACCATCTCTACCCCGGGGGTTCGAGCTCCCAAGGGGGCCCGAACCAATGAGTTAGTATCTCCTTCCCCTTCTCTTAGTGCTTATATTGTTTCAACATTGGGGACAATGTTTATGATAGCTTGGGGGGGAGTATTTTCTCATTTACCATTGGTTCATGCTGTGTTCTCGTACGTATATGTTGATTTGCATGCCCCTATTCTCATTTCCCTAACATCCAAACCCTTTGAATCCAAATTGCTTCCTTTGAAATCCAAATCCCTTGCATTGTGAATACTTCTCCTATCCCTTATTTAGATGTATAGTTATTTTATGCCTAAAAAAAAAAAAAAAAAAAAAAAAGAGAGGAAAAAAAGAGAAAAAAAAATGATGAAAAAGTGCCCAAGGATGAAACTCATATGACGATTATATGTTTCGCTTGCTTGACTCTTGAGTGATGAGTAAAAGTTTTTTTTTAGAAGAGTGTGTGCACGAGTTGGGGGTCATTTAGAGGTCTATTAATCTTGATTGCATTGGAGTATATGAAATGAAAGCCAATGAATGCTCAATTGCACGCCTAGTATAAGATATTGTCTAATTTGCTCAAGTAGGATATGTTTGAATAAATTTGTGGTCCCTTGTGCCCTTGATGTGTCCCCTTTCCTCCCCGAAATGAAACTCTATTAGGGAATTGGTTCTACTTGTATCATGTGTAATAAGTGGCGTAATAAGCCACACGTTCTCAATAAAGAAAGAGCCGCTCACAGTTAAAAGAGGCGAGGGCATTGAAAATTGAAAAAAAAAGAAGAGCATAAAAAAGGGGAGAACAAAAACTACCCCAAAACTTCTTAAAAAAAAAAAAAAAAAAAAAAAAAATTCTCTTCTTTAGAGGTCAACTCGTGGATGCCTCCCACACCTTGTTTGCATTGTTGTTTCTTATGAAATTCCCGAGTTAGAGTGTAGTTAAGGGGCCTTGGGTGTGCATTTTGGGAGGTGGACTAGCATTTTGAGATTTTATAACCGAAAGAGGGCTTGTTACAACTTTGGAATATCTAGGTGTGCTCTAATGAAATAGTAAAAGGCCAAAGGAAGTATCCTAGTGCAACCTTGTTTAGTTCTCCTCTCTACCCCCAACTCATGTGTACATTTGTATGATTGGTAATTCTTGAAAGTTGTTCACTTGTCTTGTTTTTGAATCACATCCCGATGAGTTGACTTGGGCTATAAAAAAATCGTGTGTTGTTTTTGTGGGAGTTGTGGGTGATTCTCTTTGGAAACCCTCACGAGAGATGGACTCGTCCTACTAGGCGACTTGTAGGTTTAAACGGCTTCTCACTTTTGCTAAAAGTGATCGTTCGGTTTATTGTGTATGCCTACCCTTTCTTGGTTTAACTTTTGCTTCAACCTTCTATAACAAGTTAGTTCCCTCTATTTGTTTTGTCATGACTAGTTTGCTCGAGGACGAGCAAAAGCTTAGCTTGGGGGGATTTGATAACTTGCTATTTTATGCGGTTTTAGGGCGTATTTGAACCTAGTTTACCCGAACAAATTTGTGTTTTGGTTCACTTTTACCCTATTATTATGCAATTTTTGTGTATCCTATGCTTCACGGGTTGTTAGTGTTTTTGTTGAGATTTTAGGTCCAAAGACGACCAAATGAAGCCCATGGTTACCAAACCGAGGTTAGAAGCAAGGAAATGATGGAAAGAATCCAAGTATAAGAGCATCGTAGAAGAAAACATGAAGAAAAGGGCCCAGAAGACCCTGCACGGCCGTGCAAGATGTTGCACGTCCGTGCAGGAGTGCAGACCTGAAGCCATCTTTCTGCCAAGGCCTGCACGGACGTGCCAAATATTGCACGTCCGTGCAGATGATGCAGCACGGACGTGCTTCCGTGATTATGAGGCAGCACGGCCGTGCAAGATGTTGCACGTCCGTGCAGGAGTGCAGACCTGAAGCCATCTTTCTGCCAAGGCCTGCACGGACGTGCCAAATATTACACGTCCGTGCAGATGATGCAGCACGGACGTGCCAAAGGTGCACTCCCGTGCTGCAGCAGGTCGTCTTAAAACTGAGTTTCTGCCTTGGTCTGCACGGACGTGCCAACTTCAGCACGTCCGTGCAGACCTACAGTTTACCCGTTTCTTGTTTTCACCGTCCTCTTATTTGAGGGGGTAATATAAATAGCCCCTTTGGACCATTTTAGGGGGGCCCCCAATTTTTCCAGATTTTCATACTCCTCTTAGTTTGAAACACAAAAATCCTCAAATTAGCATAGATTTTAGTTCTTGTTTTGAAGGTTTTTCAATCCAATCATTGTAGAAGACAAGTTCCACCATTGTTAGTCAATTATTGAAGCTTCTAGTAATTTTTCTTACTCTTTCTTTCTCTCTTCTATCTTTAATTCTTGCTTTTTATTAATTGTTTGGTTGTTCTTTGCATGTTTAATTGTTAGATTCTACTTAATTCTTAGTTTTAATTTGTTCATGAATTCCTTGAAATCTTTAATTGCTTTAACCTCCATGGATTGTGAGTAGTCTAATTTCTAGGGTTTGGGTGAACCCTCAATGTAATCACCAACACTTGTTGCATGAACTAATTTGTTAATTGTGGGGTGTTAATTAGTTGAGTTTAAGAGGTTTCATTGTTAATTCTTGTAATTGGCCATTGCTTGAATTATTTATCTAGCTTCCTCAACGAAGGATCGAGAGATGAACTTGAGGAAGCTCCCTTATGCTTGATTGACTTGATTTGCCATGAGAATAGGAATTTCTAGTCAAGGGAATTTGCATGTTATCGTGAGGATGTTTTAACACTTGTTTCTTGCCCATAATCACGAGAGTAGGTTATGGTTTTGATGTCAAGTAATCCCTCTAGCTTGAGAGAGTAGTTGGGTGCATTTGATAACTTCCCCGAATTTATCCCCTAAATCACCATTTCTATGCATGCTACTTGTGGTCCGTGATGAAGTTTAGTGGTGAACCCATGCCCTAGGCCTTCTTAATATTGTTAATCACCTCTTAGAATTAGTTGATTTGAATTAGAATAGTGTGACGTAATACCAACTTAAAACCCCCGACTTAATCTAACTTGTTTAAACAATAACATTTGGTGGTTGATTCAACGCCTCTCATGGGTTCGACCCTTTCTTGCCCTTGCTACTAGTTGAGTAGGATCGAGTTAGGTCTTATTTCTTGATAGGTTGACGACGTCTTATCAGAAAGTCAAACACATTCAAACAAAGCTTTTTGATACACATTGACGTCTTATGCATTCAACAAAGATAATTGAATCAAATGAAAGTCAAATGCATTCTACAAAGCTAATTGAATCAAATGAAAATCAAACAAATTCAAACAAATCTTTTTAAATCAAGTTAAAGTCAAACACATTCAAACAAAGCTAATTAAATCAAATGAAAATCAAACACATTCGAACAAAGCTTTTTGAATCAAATGAAAGTTAAATGTATTCAACAAAGCTAATTGAATCAAATGAAATTCAAACACAATCTAACAAAGCTTTTTTAATCAAATGAAAGTCAAATGCATTCAACAATGCTAATTGAATAAAATGACAGTCAAATGCATTCTACAAAGCTAATTGAACTAAATGAAAGTCAAACACATTCAAACAAAGCTTTTTGAATCAAATGAAAGTCAAATGCATTCAACAAAGCTAATTGAACCAAATGAAATTCAAATGTATTCTACCAAGCTAATTGAATCAAATGAAAGTCAAACACATTCAAACAAAGCTAATTGAATCAAATGAAATTCAAACACATTCAAACAAAGCTTTTGAATCTAAGTTAAGTTAAACACATTCAAACAAAGCTAATAGAATCAAATTAAAGTCAAACGCAATCAAACAAAGCTTTTTGAATAAAATAAATGTCAAACGCATTTAACAAAGGTAAATAAATCAAATGAAAGTCAAATGCATTCTACAAAGCTAGTTGAATAAAATGAAAGTCAAATGCATTCTACAAAGCTATTTGAGTTAAATGAAAGTCAAACACATTCAAACAAAGCTTTTTGAATCAAATTAAAGTCAAATGCATTCAACAAAGCTAATTGAATCAAATGAAATTTAAATCCATTCAAACAAAGCTTTTTAAATCAAATGAAAGTCAAATGCATGGAATAAAGCTATTAGAATCAAATGAAAGTCAAATGCATTCTACAAAGCTAATTTAACCAAATAAAAGTCAAACACATTCAAATAAAGCTTTTTCAATCAAATTAAAGTCTAATGCATTCAACAAACCAAATTTAATCAAATGAAAGTCAAAAGCATTCTACAAAGCTAATCTAATCAAATGAAAGTCAAACACATTCAAACAAAGCTAATTGAATCATATGAAAGTCAAACACATTCAAACAAAGCTTTTTAATCAAATGAAAGTCAAATGCATTCAACAAAGCTAAATGAATCAAATGAAAATCAAATGCATTCTACAAAGCTAATTGAATCAAAGAAAGTCAAACACATTAAAGCTTTTTTGATTAAATGAAAGTCAAATGCATTCTACAAAGCTAATTGAATCAAATGAAAATAAAACATATTCAAACAAATCTTTTTGAATTAAATTAAAGTCAAACACATTCTAACAAAGCTAATTAAGTCAAATGAAAGTCAAACACATTTGAACAAAGCTTTTTGAGTCAAATGAAAGTTAAATGCATTCAATAAAGCTAATTGAATCAAATGAAAGTCAAACACAATCAAACAAAGCTTTTTTAATCAAATGAAAGTCAAATGCATTCAACAAAGCTAATTGAATAAAATGAAAGTCAAATGCATTATACAAACCTAATTGAATTAAATGAAAGTCAAACACATCTTTTTGAATCAAATTAAAGTCAAATGCATTCAAAAAAGCTAATTGAATCAAATGAAATTCAAATGTATTCTACCAAACTAATTAAATTAAATGAAAGTCAAACACATTCAAACAAAGCTAATTGAATCATTTGAAATTTAAACACATTCAAACAAAGCTTTTGAATCTAAGTTAAGTTAAACACATTTAAACTAAGCAAATTAATTCAAATGAAAGTCAAACACATTCAAACAAAGCTTTTTTTATAAAATAAATGTCAAACGCATTTAACAAAGGTAAATAAATAAAATGAAAGTCAAATGCATTCTACAAAGCTAGTTGAATAAAATGAAAGTCAAATGCATTCTACAAAGCTATTTGAGTTAAATGAAAGTCAAACACATTAAAACAAAGCTTTTTGAATCAAATTAAAGTCAAATGCATTCAACAAAGCTAATTGAATCAAATGAAATTTAAATGCATTCTATCAAGCTAATTGAATCAAATGAAAGTCAAACACATTCAAATAAAGTTAATTGAATCAAATGAAAGTCAAACACATTCAAACAAAGCTTTTAAATCAAAGTTAAGTTAAATACATATAAACAAAGCTAATTGTATAAAATGAAAGTCAAATGCAATCAACAAAGGTAACTCAATCAAATGAAAGTTAAACTCATTAAAACAAAACTTTTTTAATCAAATGAAAGTCAAATGCATTCAACAAAGCTAGTTGAATCAAATGAAAGTCAAACACATTCAAACAAAGCTTTTTGAATCAAATTAAAGTCAAATGCGTTCAACAAAGCTAATTGAATCAAATGAAAGTCAAACACAATCAAACAAAGGTTTTCGAATCTAATTAAAGTCTAATGCGTTCAACAAAGCTAATTTTATGAAATGAAAGTAAAACGCATTCTACAAAGCTAATTGAATCAAATGAAATTCAAACACATTCAAACAAAGCTTTTGAATCTAAGTTAAGTTAAACACATTCATACAAACAAATTAATTCAAATGAAAGTCAAACACATTCAAGTAAAGCTTTTTGAATAAAATAAATGTCAAATGCATTTAACAAAGGTAAATGAATCAAATGAAAGTCAAATGCATTCTACAAAGCTAGTTAAATCAAATGAAAGTTAATTGCATTCTACAAAGCTAATTGAATTAAATGAAAGTCAAACACATTCAAACAAAGCTTTTTGAATCAAATTAAAGTCAAATGCATTCAACAAAGCTAATTGAATCAAATGAAATTTAAATGCATTCTATCCAGCTAATTGAATCAAATGAAAGTCAAACACATTCAAATAAAGCTAATTGAATCAAATGAAAGTCAAACACATTCAAACAAAGCTTATAAATCAAAGTTAAGTTAAATACATATAAACAAAGCTAATTGAATCAAATGAAAGTCAAATGCAATCAACAAAGGTAACTGAATCAAATGAAAGTTAAACTCATTAAAACAAAACTTTTTTAATCAAATGAAAGTCAAATGCATTCAACAAAGCTAGTTGAATCAAATGAAAGTCAAACACATTCAAACAAAGCTTTTTGAATCAAATTAAAGTCAAATGCGTTCAACAAAGCTAATTGAATCAAATGAAAGTCAAACACATTCAAACAAAGCTTTTTGAATCAAATTAAAGTCTAATGCATTCAACAAAGCTAATTTTATCAAATGAAAGTCAAATGCATTCTACAAAGCTAATTGAATCAAATGAAATTCAAACACATTCAAACAAAGCTTTTGAATCTAAGTTAAGTTAAACACATTCATACAAACAAATTAATTCAAATGAAAGTCAAACACATTCAAGTAAAGCTTTTTGAATAAAATAAATGTCAAATGCATTTAACAAAGGTAAATGAATCGAATGAAAGTCAAATACATTCTACAAAGCTAGTTGAATCAAATGAAAGTCAATTGCATTCTACAAAGCTAATTGAATTAAATGAAAGTCAAACACATTCAAACAACGCTTTTTGAATCAAATTAAAGTCAAATGCATTCAACAAACCTAATTGAATCTAATGAAATTCAAATGCAATCTACCAAGCTAATTGAATGAAATGAAAGTCAAACACATTCAAATAAAGCTAATTGAATCAGTCAAACACATTCAAACAAAGCTTTTGAATCAAAGTTAAGTTAACTACATTCAAACAAAGCTAATTGAATCAAATGAAAGTCAAATACAATCAATAAAGGAAATTGAATCAAATGAAAGTTAAACTCATTAAAACAAAACTTTTTGAATCAAATGAAAGACAAATGCATTCAACAAAGCTAGTTGAATCAAATGAAAGTCAAACACATTCAAACAAAGCTTTTTAAATCAAATTAAAGTCAAATGTAATCAACAAAGCTAAATTAATCAAATGAAAGTCAAATGCATTCAACAATGCTACTTGAATCAAATGAAAGTAAAATGCATTTTACAAAGCTAATTGAATCAAATGAAAGTCAAATGCATTCAACAAAGCTAGTTGAATCAAATGAAAGTCAAACACATTCAAACAAAGCTTTTTGAATCAAATTAAAGTCAAATGTATTCAACAAAGCTAATTTAATCAAATGAAAGTCAAACAAATTCAACAAAGCTAATTAAATACAATGAAAGTCAAACACATTCAAATAATGCTTTTTAAATCAAATTAAAGTCAAACACAATCAAACAAAGCTACTTGAATCAAATGAAAGTCAAACACATTCAAACAAGCTTTATGAATCATATTTAAGCCAAACACATTCAAACAAAGCTAATAAAATCAAATGAAAGTCAAACACATTCAAACAATGCTTTTTGAATCAAATTAAAGTCTAATGCATTCAACAAAGCTAGTTCAATCAAATGAAAGTCAAACACATTCAACTAAAGCAAATTGAATCAAAGGAAAGTCAAACACATTCGAACAAAGCTTTTTGAATCAAATGAAAGTCAAATGCATTCAACCAAGCTAATTAAATCAAATGAAAGTCTAATGCATTCTACAAAGCTAATTGAATCAAACGAAAGTCAAACACATTCAAATAAAGCTTTTTGAATCAAATTAAAGTCTAATGCATTCAACAAACCTAATTAAATCAAATGAAAGTCAAACACATTCAAACAATGCTTTTTGAATCAAATTAAAGTCTAATGCATTCAACAAAGCTAGTTCAATCAAATGAAAGTCAAACACATTCAACTATAGCAAATTGAATCAAAGGAAAGTCAAACACATTCAAACAAAGCTTTTTGAATCAAATGAAAGTAAAATGCATTCAACCAAGCTAATTTAATCAAATGAAAGTCTAATGCATTCTACAAAGCTAATTGAATCAAACGAAAGTCAAACACATTCAAATAAAGCTTTTTAAATCAAATTTAAGTCTAATGCATTAAACAAAGCTAATTAAATCAAATGAAAGTCAAACACATTCAAACAAAGCTAATTGATTCAAATGAAAGTTAAACACATTCAAATAAGCTTTCTGAATTAAATGAAAGCCAAATGCTTTCAACAATGCTAATTGAATCAAATGAAAGTAAAATGCATTTTACAAAGCTAATTGAATCAAATGAAAGTCAAATGCATTCAACAAAGCTAGTTGAATCAAATGAAAGTCAAACACAATCAAACAAAGGTTTTCGAATCCAATTAAAGTCTAATGCGTTCAACAAAGCTAATTTTATCAAATGAAAGTCAAATGCATTCTACAAAGCTAATTGAATCAAATGAAATTCAAACACATTCAAACTAAGCTTTTGAATCTAAGTTAAGTTAAACACATTCATACAAACAAATTAATTCAAATGAAAGTCAAACACAGTCAAGTAAAGCTTTTTGAATAAAATAAATGTCAAATGCATTTAACAAAGGTAAATGAATCAAATGAAAGTCAAATGCATTCTACAAAGCTAGTTGAATCAAATGAAAGTCAATTGCATTCTACAAAGCTAATTGAATTAAATGAAAGTCAAACACATTCAAACAAAGCTTTTTGAATCAAATTAAAGTCAAATGCATTCAACAAAGCTAATTGAATCAAATGAAATTCAAATGCAATCTACCAAGCTAATTGAATGAAATGAAAGTCAAACACATTCAAATAAAGCTAATTGAATCAGTCAAACACATTCAAACAAAGCTTTTGAATCAAAGTTAAGCTAACTACATTCAAACAAAGCTAATTGAATCAAATGAAAGTCAAATACATTCAACAAAGGAAATTGAATCAAATGAAAGTTAAACTCATTAAAACAAAACTTTTTGAATTAAATGAAAGTCAAATGCATTCAACAAAGCTAGTTGAATCAAATGAAAGTCAAACACATTCAAACAAAGCTTTTTAAATCAAATTAAAGTCAAATGTATTCAACAAAGCTAAATTAATCAAATGAAAGTAAAATGCATTCAACAATGCTACTTGAATCAAATGAAAGTAAAATGCATTTTACAAAGCTAATTGAATCAAATGAAAGTCAAATGCATTCAACAAAGCTAGTTGAATCAAATGAAAGTCAAACACATTCAAACAAAGCTTTTTGAATCAAATTAAAGTCAAATATATTCAACAAAGCTAATTTAATCAAAAGAAAGTCAAACAAATTCAACAAAGCTAATTAAATACAATGAAAGTCAAACACATTCAAATAATGCTTTTTAAATCAAATTAAAGTCAAACACATTCAAACAAAGCTAATTGAATCAAATGAAAGTCAAACACATTCAAACAAGCTTTATGAATCATATTTAAGCCAAACACATTCAAACAAAGCTAATAAAATCAAATGAAAGTCAAACACATTCAAACAATGCTTTTTGAATCAAATTAAAGTCTAATGCATTCAACAAAGCTAGTTCAATCAAATGAAAGTCAAACACATTCAACTAAAGCAAATTGAATCAAAGGAAAGTCAAACACATTCAAACAAAGCTTTTTGAATCAAATGAAAGTCAAATGCATTCAACCAAGCTAATTAAATCAAATGAAAGTCTAATGCATTCTACAAAGCTAATTGAATCAAACGAAAGTCAAACACATTCAAATAAAGCTTTTTGAATCAAATTAAAGTCTAATGCCTTCAACAAACCTAATTAAATCAAATGAAAGTCAAACACATTCAAACAATGCTTTTTGAATCAAATTAAAGTCTAATGCATTCAACAAAGCTAGTTCAATCAAATGAAAGTCAAACACATTCAACTAAAGCAAATTGAATCAAAGGAAAGTCAAACACATTCAAACAAAGCTTTTTGAATCAAATGAAAGTCAAATGCATTCAACCAAGCTAATTAAATCAAATGAAAGTCTAATGCATTCTACAAAGCTAATTGAATCAAACGAAAGTCAAACACTTTCAAATAAAGCTTTTTTAATCAAATTAAAGTCTAATGCATTCAACAAACCTAATTAAATCAAATGAAAGTCAAACACATTCAAACAATTCTTTTTGAATCAAATTAAAGTCTAATGCATTCAACAAAGCTAGTTCAATCAAATGAAAGTCAAACACATTCAACTAAAGCAAATTGAATCAAAGGAAAGTCAAACACATTCAAACAAAGCTTTTTGAATCAAATGAAAGTCAAATGCATTCAACCAAGCTAATTAAATCAAATGAAAGTCTAATGCATTCTACAAAGCTAATTGAATCAAACGAAAGTCAAACACATTCAAATAAAGCTTTTTAAATCAAATTTAAGTCTAATGCATTCAACAAAGCTAATTAAATCAAATGAAAGTCAAACACATTCAAACAAAGCTAATTGATTCAAATGAAAGTTAAACACATTCAAATAAGCATTATGAATTAAATGAAAGCCAAATGCATTCAACAATGCTAATTGAATCAAATGAAAGTAAAATGCATTTTACAAAGCTAATTGAATCAAATGAAAGTCAAATGCATTCAACAAAGCTAGTTGAATCAAATGAAAGTCAAACACAATCAAATAATGCTTTTTAAATCAAATTAAAGTCAAACACATTCAAACGAAGCTAATTGAATCAAATGAAAGTCAAACACATTCAAACAAACTTTATGAATCAAATTTAAGCCAAACACATTCAAACAAAGCTAATAAAATCAAATGAAAATCAAACACATTCAAACAATGCTTTTTGAATCAAATTAAAGTCTAATGCATTCAAGAAAGCTAATTAAATCAAATGAAAGTCAAACACATTCAACTAAAGCAAATTGAAACAAAGGAAAGTCAAACACATTGAAACAAAGCTTTTTGAATCAAATGAAAGTCAAATGCATTCAACCATGCTAATTAAATCAAATGAAAGTCTAATGAATTCTACAAAGCTAATTGAGTCAAACGAAAGTCAAACACATTCAAATAAAGCTTTTTAAATCAAATTAAAGTCAAATGCATTCTACAAAGCTAGTTGAATCAAATGAAAGTCAATTGCATTGTACAAAGCTAATTGAATTAAATGAAAGTCAAACACATTCAAACAAAGCTTTTTGAATCAAATTAAAGTCAAATGCATTCATCAAAGCTAATTGAATCAAATGAAATTCATATGCAATCTACCAAGCTAATTGAATGAAATGAAAGTCAAACACATTCAAATAAAGCTAATTGAATCAGTCAAATACATTCAAACAAAGCTTTTGAATTAAAGTTAAGTTAACTACATTCAAACAAAGCTAATTGAATCAAATGAAAGTCAAATACAATCAACAAAGGAAATTGAATCAAATGAAAGTTAAACTCATTAAAACAAAACTTTTTGAATCAAATGAAAGTCAAATGCATTCAACAAAGCTAGTTGAATCAAATGAAAGTCAAACACATTCAAACAAAGCTTTTTAAATCAAATTAAAGTCAAATGTATTCAACAAAGCTAAATTAATCAAATGAAAGTCAAATGCATTCAACAATGCTACTTGAATCAAATGAAAGTAAAATGCATTTTACAAAGCTAATTGAATCAAATGAAAGTCAAATGCATTCAACAAAGCTACTTGAATCAAATGAAAGTCAAACACAATCAAATAATGCTTTTTAAATCAAATTAAAGTCAAACACATTCAAACGAAGCTAATTGAATCAAATGAAAGTCAAACACATTCAAACAAACTTTATGAATCAAATTTAAGCCAAACACATTCAAACAAAGCTAATAAAATCAAATGAAAATCAAACACATTCAAACAATGCTTTTTGAATCAAATTAAAGTCTAATGCATTCAAGAAAGCTAATTAAATCAAATGAAAGTCAAACACATTCAACTAAAGCAAATTGAAACAAAGGAAAGTCAAACACATTGAAACAAAGCTTTTTGAATCAAATGAAAGTCAAATGCATTCAACCATGCTAATTAAATCAAATGAAAGTCTAATGCATTCTACAAAGCTAATTGAGTCAAACGAAAGTCAAACACATTCAAATAAAGCTTTTTAAATCAAATTAAAGTCAAATGCATTCTACAAAGCTAGTTGAATCAAATGAAAGTCAATTGCATTGTACAAAGCTAATTGAATTAAATGAAAGTCAAACACATTCAAACAAAGCTTTTTGAATCAAATTAAAGTCAAATGCATTCATCAAAGCTAATTGAATCAAATGAAATTCATATGCAATCTACCAAGCTAATTGAATGAAATGAAAGTCAAACACATTCAAATAAAGCTAATTGAATCAGTCAAATACATTCAAACAAAGCTTTTGAATTAAAGTTAAGTTAACTACATTCAAACAAAGCTAATTGAATCAAATGAAAGTCAAATACAATCAACAAAGGAAATTGAATCAAATGAAAGTTAAACTCATTAAAACAAAACTTTTTGAATCAAATGAAAGTCAAATGCATTCAACAAAGCTAGTTGAATCAAATGAAAGTCAAACACATTCAAACAAAGCTTTTTAAATCAAATTAAAGTCAAATGTATTCAACAAAGCTAAATTAATCAAATGAAAGTAAAATGCATTCAACAATGCTACTTGAATCAAATGAAAGTAAAATGCATTTTACAAAGCTAATTGAATCAAATGAAAGTCAAATGCATTCAACAAAGCTAGTTGAATCAAATGAAAGTCAAACACATTCAAACAAAGCTTTTTGAATCAAATTAAAGTCAAATATATTCAACAAAGCTAATTTAATCAAAAGAAAGTCAAACAAATTCAACAAAGCTAATTAAATACAATGAAAGTCAAACACATTCAAATAATGCTTTTTAAATCAAATTAAAGTCAAACACATTCAAACAAAGCTAATTGAATCAAATGAAAGTCAAACACATTCAAACAAGCTTTATGAATCATATTTAAGCCAAACACATTCAAACAAAGCTAATAAAATCAAATGAAAGTCAAACACATTCAAACAATGCTTTTTGAATCAAATTAAAGTCTAATGCATTCAACAAAGCTAGTTCAATCAAATGAAAGTCAAACACATTCAACTAAAGCAAATTGAATCAAAGGAAAGTCAAACACATTCAAACAAAGCTTTTTGAATCAAATGAAAGTCAAATGCATTCAACCAAGCTAATTAAATCAAATGAAAGTCTAATGCATTCTACAAAGCTAATTGAATCAAACGAAAGTCAAACACATTCAAATAAAGCTTTTTGAATCAAATTAAAGTCTAATGCATTCAACAAACCTAATTAAATCAAATGAAAGTCAAACACATTCAAACAATGCTTTTTGAATCAAATTAAAGTCTAATGCATTCAACAAAGCTAGTTCAATCAAATGAAAGTCAAACACATTCAACTAAAGCAAATTGAATCAAAGGAAAGTCAAACACATTCAAACAAAGCTTTTTGAATCAAATGAAAGTCAAATGCATTCAACCAAGCTAATTAAATCAAATGAAAGTCTAATGCATTCTACAAAGCTAATTGAATCAAACGAAAGTCAAACACTTTCAAATAAAGCTTTTTTAATCAAATTAAAGTCTAATGCATTCAACAAACCTAATTAAATCAAATGAAAGTCAAACACATTCAAACAATTCTTTTTGAATCAAATTAAAGTCTAATGCATTCAACAAAGCTAGTTCAATCAAATGAAAGTCAAACACATTCAACTAAAGCAAATTGAATCAAAGGAAAGTCAAACACATTCAAACAAAGCTTTTTGAATCAAATGAAAGTCAAATGCATTCAACCATGCTAATTAAATCAAATGAAAGTCTAATGCATTCTACAAAGCTAATTGAGTCAAACGAAAGTCAAACACATTCAAATAAAGCTTTTTAAATCAAATTAAAGTCAAATGCATTCTACAAAGCTAGTTGAATCAAATGAAAGTCAATTGCATTGTACAAAGCTAATTGAATTAAATGAAAGTCAAACACATTCAAACAAAGCTTTTTGAATCAAATTAAAGTCAAATGCATTCATCAAAGCTAATTGAATCAAATGAAATTCATATGCAATCTACCAAGCTAATTGAATGAAATGAAAGTCAAACACATTCAAATAAAGCTAATTGAATCAGTCAAATACATTCAAACAAAGCTTTTGAATTAAAGTTAAGTTAACTACATTCAAACAAAGCTAATTGAATCAAATGAAAGTCAAATACAATCAACAAAGGAAATTGAATCAAATGAAAGTTAAACTCATTAAAACAAAACTTTTTGAATCAAATGAAAGTCAAATGCATTCAACAAAGCTAGTTGAATCAAATGAAAGTCAAACACATTCAAACAAAGCTTTTTAAATCAAATTAAAGTCAAATGTATTCAACAAAGCTAAATTAATCAAATGAAAGTAAAATGCATTCAACAATGCTACTTGAATCAAATGAAAGTAAAATGCATTTTACAAAGCTAATTGAATCAAATGAAAGTCAAATGCATTCAACAAAGCTAGTTGAATCAAATGAAAGTCAAACACATTCAAACAAAGCTTTTTGAATCAAATTAAAGTCAAATATATTCAACAAAGCTAATTTAATCAAAAGAAAGTCAAACAAATTCAACAAAGCTAATTAAATACAATGAAAGTCAAACACATTCAAATAATGCTTTTTAAATCAAATTAAAGTCAAACACATTCAAACAAAGCTAATTGAATCAAATGAAAGTCAAACACATTCAAACAAGCTTTATGAATCATATTTAAGCCAAACACATTCAAACAAAGCTAATAAAATCAAATGAAAGTCAAACACATTCAAACAATGCTTTTTGAATCAAATTAAAGTCTAATGCATTCAACAAAGCTAGTTCAATCAAATGAAAGTCAAACACATTCAACTAAAGCAAATTGAATCAAAGGAAAGTCAAACACATTCAAACAAAGCTTTTTGAATCAAATGAAAGTCAAATGCATTCAACCAAGCTAATTAAATCAAATGAAAGTCTAATGCATTCTACAAAGCTAATTGAATCAAACGAAAGTCAAACACATTCAAATAAAGCTTTTTGAATCAAATTAAAGTCTAATGCATTCAACAAACCTAATTAAATCAAATGAAAGTCAAACACATTCAAACAATGCTTTTTGAATCAAATTAAAGTCTAATGCATTCAACAAAGCTAGTTCAATCAAATGAAAGTCAAACACATTCAACTAAAGCAAATTGAATCAAAGGAAAGTCAAAAACATTCAAACAAAGCTTTTTGAATCAAATGAAAGTTAAATGCATTCAACCAAGCTAATTAAATCAAATGAAAGTCTAATGCATTCTACAAAGCTAATTGAATCAAACGAAAGTCAAACACATTCAAATAAAGCTTTTTAAATCAAATTTAAGTCTAATGCATTCAACAAAGCTAATTAAATCAAATGAAAGTCAAACACATTCAAACAAAGCTAATTGATTCAAATGAAAGTTAAACACATTCAAATAAGCATTATGAATTAAATGAAAGCCAAATGCATTCAACAATGCTAATTGAATCAAATGAAAGTAAAATGCATTTTACAAAGCTAATTGAATCAAATGAAAGTCAAATGCATTCAACAAAGCTAGTTGAATCAAACGAAAGTCAAACACATTCAAATAATGCTTTTTAAATCAAATTAAAGTCAAACACATTCAAACGAAGCTAATTGAATCAAATGAAAGTCAAACACATTCAAACAAGCTTTATGAATCAAATTTAAGCCAAACACATTCAAACAAAGCTAATAAAATCAAATGAAAATCAAACACATTCAAACAATGCTTTTTGAATCAAATTAAAGTCTAATGCATTCAACAAAGCTAATTGAATCAAATGAAAGTCGAACACATTCAACTAAAGCAAATTGAATCAAAGGAAAGTCAAACACATTCAAACAAAGCTTTTTGAATCAAATGAAAGTCAAATGCATTCAACCAAGCTAATTAAATCAAATGAAAGTCTAATGCATTCTACAAAGCTAATTGAATCAAACGAAAGTCAAACACATTCAAATAAAGCTTTTTAAATCAAATTTAAGTCTAATGCATTCAACAAAGCTAATTAAATCAAATGAAAGTCAAACACATTCAAACAAAGCTAATTGATTCAAATGAAAGTTAAACACATTCAAATAAGCTTTATGAATTAAATGAAAGCCAAATGCATTCAACAATGCTAATTGAATAAAATGAAAGTAAAATGCATTTTACAAAGCTAATTGAGACAAATGAAAGTCAAACACATTCAAACAAAGCTTTTTGAATCAAATGAAAGTCAAATGCATTCAACAAAACTAATTGAATAAAATGAAAGTCAAACACAATCAAACAAAGCTTTTCGAATCTAATTAAAGTCTATGCGTTCAACAAAGCTAATTTAATCAAATGAAAGTCAAATGCATTTTACAAAACTAATTTAATCAAATAAAACTCAAACACATTCAAACAAAGCTAATTGAATCCAATGAAAGTCAAACACATTTAAACAAACCTTTTTGAATCAAATTAAAGTCTAATGCATTGAACAAACCTAATTGAATCAAATGAAAGTCAAACACATTCAAACAAAGCTTTTTAAATCAAATGAAAGTCAAATGCATGGAATAAAGCTATTAGAATCAAATGAAAGTCAAATGCATTCTACAAAGCTAATTTAACCAAATAAAAGTCAAACACATTCAAATAAAGCTTTTTCAATCAAATTAAAGTCTAATGCATTCAACAAAGCTAATTAAATCAAATGAAAGTCAAACAAATTAAAACAAAGTTAATTGATTCAAATGAAAGTCAAACACAATCAAACAAAGCTTTTCGAATCCAATTAAAGTCTAATTCGTTCAACAAACCTAATTTAATCAAATGAAAGTCAAAAGCATTCTACAAAGCTAATCTAATCAAATGAAAGTCAAACACATTCAAACAAAGCTTTTTGAATAAAATAAATATCCAACGCATTTAACAAAGGTAAATGAATCAAATGAAAGTCAAATGCATTCTACAAAGCTTGTTGAATCAAATGAAAGTCAAATGCATTCTACAAAGATAATTGAATTAAATGAAAGTCAAACACATTCAAACAAAGCTTTTTGAATCAAATTAAAGTCAAATGCATTCAACAAAGCTAATTGAATCAAATGAAAGTCAAATGCATTCTACAAAGCTAATTGAATCTAATGAAAGTCAAACACATTCAAATAATGCTTTTTGAATCAAATTAAAGTCTTATGCATTCAACAAAGCTAATTGAATCAAATGAAAGTCAAACGCATTAAAACAAAGCTAATTGAATCAAATGAAAGTCAAAAACATTCAAACAAAGCTAATTGAATCAAATGAAAGTCAAACACATTCAAACAAACTTTTTAAATCAAACTAAAGTCTAATGCCTTCAATAAAGCTAATTGAGTCAAATGAAAGTCAAATGCATTCTCCAAAGCTAATTGAATCAAATGAAAGTCAAATGCATTCTACAAAGCTAATTGAATTAAATGAAAGTCAAACACATTCAAACAAAGGTTTTTGAATCAAATTAAAGTCAAATGCATTCAACAAAGCTAAGTGAATCTAATGAAATTGAAATTCATTCTACCAATCTAATTGAACCAAATGAGTGTCAAACACATTCAAATAAAGCTAATTGAATCAAAATGAAAGTCAAACACATTCAAACAATGCTTTTGAAACAAATTTAAGTTAAACACATTCAAACAAAGCTAATTGAATCAATTGAAAGTCAAATGCAATCAACAAATGTAATTGAAATCAAATGAAAGTTAAACAAAGTAAATCAAAACTTTTTGAATCAAATGAAAGTCAAATGCATTCAACAAAGCTAGTTGAATCAAATTAAAGTCAAACACATTCAAATAAAGCTTTTTGTATCAAATGAAAGTCAAATGCATGCAGCAAAGCAAATAGAATCAAATGAAAGTCAAACACATTCAAATAAAGCTTTTTAAATCAAAGTAAAGTCTAATGCATTCAACAAAGCTAATTGAATCAAATGAAAGTCAAATGCATTCTACAAAGCTAATTGAATCAAATAAAAGTCAAACACATTCAAACAAAGCTAATTAAATCAAATGAAAGTCAAACACATTCAAACAAAGCTTTTTGAATCAAATGAAAGTCTAATGCCTGGAGCAAAGCTAATAGAATCAAATGAAAGTCAAATGTATTCTACAAAGCTAAATAAATCAAATGAAAGTCAAACATTCAAATAAAGCTTTTTAAATCAAATTAAAGTCTAATGCATTCAACAAAGCTAATTAAATCAAATGAAAGTCAAACAAATTCAAACAAAGCTAATTGATTCAAATGAAAGTTAAACACATTCAAATAAGCTTTATGAATCTAATGAAAGCCAAATGCATTCAACAATGCTAATTGAATCGAATGAACGAAAAATGCAATTTACCAAGCTAATTGGGTCAAATGAAAGTCAAACACAATAAAAAAAAGCTTTTTGAATCAAATGAAAGTTAAATGCAAGTTAAATGCATTCAACAAAGCTAATTGAATCAAATGAAAGTCTAATGCGTTCAACAAAGCTAATTTAATCAAATGAAAGTCAAATGCATTCTACTAAGCTAATTTAATCATATGAAAGTCAAACACATTCGAACAAAGCTTTTTGAATCAAATGAAAGTTAAATGCATTCAATAAAGCTAATTGAATCAAATGAAAGTAAAACACATTCTAACAAAGCTTTTTAATCAAATGAAAGTCAAATGCATTCAACAAAGCTAAATGAATCAAATGAAAGTCAAATGCATTCTACAAAGCTAATTGAATCAAAGAAAGTCAAACACATTAATGCTTTTTTTATTAAATGAAAGTCAAATGCATTGAACAAAGCTATTTGAATAAAATGAAAGTCAAACACATTCAAACAAAACTAATTGAATCAAATGAAAGTCAATCACATTCAAACAAAGCTTTTTGAATCACATTGAAGTCTAATGCAGTCAACAAAGCTAATTGAATGAAATGAAAGTCAAATGCATTCTACAAAGCTAATTGAATCAAATCAAAATCAAACAAATTCAAACAAATCTTTTAGAATCGAATTAAAGTTAAACACATTCAAACAAAGCTAATTAAATCAAATGAAAGTCAAACACATTCAAATAAATCTAACTGAATCAAATGAATGTCAAACACATTCAAATAAAGCTTTTTAAATCAAAGTAAAGTCTTATTCATTCAACAAAGCTAATTGAATCAAATGAAAGTCAAACACAATCAAACAAAGCTTTTCGATTCCAATTAAAGTCTCATGTGTTCAACAAAGCTAATTTCATCAAATGAAAGTCAAATGCATTCTACAAAGCTAATTTAATCAAATGAAAGTCAAACACATTCAATCAAAGCTAATTGAATCAAATGAAAGTCAAACACATTCAAAAAAAGCTTTTTGAATCAAATGAAAGTCAAATGCATTCTATAAAGCTAATTGAATCAAAGAAAGTCAAACACATTAAAGCTTTTTTGATTAAATGAAAGTCAAATGCATTCAACAAAGCTATTTGAATAAAATGAAAGCCAAACACATTCAAACAAAACTATTTGAATCAAATGAAAGTCAAACACATTCAAACAAAGCTTTTTGAATCACATTGAAGTCTAATGCATTCAACAAAGCTAATTGAATGAAATGAAAGTCAAATGCATTCTACAAAGCTAATTGAATCAAATGAAAATCAAACAAATTCAAACAAATCTTTTTGAATCAAATTAAAGTCAAACACATTCAAACAAAGCTTATTAAATCAAATGAAAGTCAAACACATTCGAACAAAGCATTTTGAATCAAATGAAAGTTAAATGCATTCAACAAAGCTAATTGAATCAAATGAAATTCAAACACAATCAAACAAAGCTTTTATAATCAAATGAAAGTCAAATACATTCAACAAAGCTAATTGAATCAAATGAAAATCAAATGCATTAACAAAGCTAATTGAACTAAATGAAATTCAAATGTATTCTACCAATATAATTGAATCAAATGAAATTCAAACACATTCAAACAAAGCATTTGAATCTAAGTTAAGTTAAACACATTCAAACAAAGCTAATTGAATCAAATGAAAGTCAAATGCAATCAAACAAAGCTACCTAAATCAAATGAAAGTAAAACACATTCAAACAAAGCTTTTTGAATAAAATAAATATCCAACGCATTTAACAAAGGTAAATGAATCAAATGAAAGTCAAATGCATTCTACAAAGCTAGTTGAATAAAATGAAAGTCAAATGCTATCTACAAAGCTATTTGAGTTAAATGAAAGTCAAACACATTCAAACAAAGCTTTTTGAATCAAATTAAAGTCAAATGCATTCAACAAAGCTAATTGAATCAAATGAAATTTAAATGCATTCTATCAAGCTAATTGAATCAAATGAAAGTCAAACACATTCAAATAAAGCTAATTGAATCAAATGAAAGTCAAATACATTCAAACAAAGCTTTTAAATCAAAGTTAAGTTAAATACATATAAACAAAGCTAATTGAATCAAATGAAAGTCAAATGCAATCAACAAAGGTAACTCAATCAAATGAAAGTTAAACTCATTACAACAAAACTTTTTTAATCAAATGAAAGTCAAATGCATTCAACAAAGCTAGTTGAATCAAATGAAAGTCAAACACATTCAAACAAAGCTTTTTGAATCAAATGAAAGTAAAATGCATTTGACAAAGCTAATTGAGACAAATGAAAGTCAAACACATTCAAACAAAGCTTTTTGAATCAAACGAAAGTCAAATGCATTCAACAAAACTAATTGAATAAAATGAAAGTCAAACATAATCAAACAAAGCTTTTCGAATCTAAGTAAAGTCTAATGCGTTCAACAAAGCTAATTTAATCAAATGAAAGTCAAATGCATTCTACAAAACTATTTTAATCAAATAAAACTCAAACACATTCAAACAAAGCTAATTGAATCCAATGAAAGTCAAACACATTTAAACAAACCTTTTTGAATCAAATTAAAGTCTAATGCATTGAACAAACTTAATTGAATCAAATGAAAGTCAAACACATTCAAACAAAGCTTTTTGAATCAAATGAAAGTCAAATGCATGGAATAAAGCTATTAGAATCAAATGAAAGTCAAATGCATTCTACAAAGCTAATTTAACCAAATAAAAGTCAAACAAATTCAAATAAAGCTTTTTCAATCAAATTAATGTCTAATGCATTCAACAAAGCTAATTAAATCAAATGAAAGTCAAACAAATTAAAACAAAGTTAAGTGATTCAAATGAAAGTCAAACACAATCAAACAAAGCTTTTAAAATCCAATTAAAGTCTAATTCGTTCAACAAACCTAATTTAATCAAATGAAAGTTAAAAGCATTCTACAAAGCTAATCTAATCAAATGAAAGCCAAACACATTCAAACAAAGCTTTTTGAATAAAATAAATATCCAACGCATTTAACAAAGCTAAATGAATCAAATGAAAGTCAAATGCATTCTACAAAGCTTGTTGAATCAAATGAAAGTAAAATGCATTCTACAAAGATAATTGAATTAAATAAAAGTCAAACACATTCAAACAAAGCTTTTTGAATCAAATTAAAGTGAAATGCATTCAACAAAGCTAATTGAATCAAATGAAAGTCTAATGCGTTCAACAAAGCTAATTTAATCAAATGAAAGTCAAATGCATTCTACAAAGCTTGTTGAATCAAATGAAAGACAAATGCATTCTACAAAGATAATTGAATTAAATAAAAGTCAAACACATTCAAACAAAGCTTTTTGAATCAAATTAAAGTGAAATGCATTCAACAAAGCTAATTGAATCAAATGAAAGTCAAATGCATTCTACAAAGCTAATTGAATCTAATGAAAGTCAAACACATTCAAATAATGCTTTTTGAATCAAATTAAAGTCTTATGCATTCAACAAAGCTAATTGAATCAAATGAAAGTCAAACACATTAAAACAAAGCTAATTGAATCAAATGAAAGTAAAAAACATTCAAACAAAGGTAATTGAATCAAATGAAAGTCTAATGCGTTCAACAAAGCTAATTTAATCAAATGAAAGTCAAATGCATTCTACTAAGCTAATTTAATCATATGAAAGTCAAACACATTCGAACAAAGCTTTTTGAATCAAATGAAAGTTAAATGCATTCAATAAAGCTAATTGAATCAAATGAAAGTAAAACACATTCTAACAAAGCTTTTTAATCAAATGAAAGTCAAATGCATTCAACAAAGCTAAATGAATCAAATGAAAGTCAAATGCATTCTACAAAGCTAATTGAATCAAAGAAAGTCAAACACATTAATGCTTTTTTTATTAAATGAAAGTCAAATGCATTGAACAAAGCTATTTGAATAAAATGAAAGTCAAACACATTCAAACAAAACTAATTGAATCAAATGAAAGTCAATCACATTCAAACAAAGCTTTTTGAATCACATTGAAGTCTAATGCAGTCAACAAAGCTAATTGAATGAAATGAAAGTCAAATGCATTCTACAAAGCTAATTGAATCAAATCAAAATCAAACAAATTCAAACAAATCTTTTTGAATCGAATTAAAGTTAAACACATTCAAACAAAGCTAATTAAATCAAATGAAAGTCAAACACATTCAAATAAATCTAACTGAATCAAATGAATGTCAAACACATTCAAATAAAGCTTTTTAAATCAAAGTAAAGTCTTATTCATTCAACAAAGCTAATTGAATCAAATGAAAGTCAAACACAATCAAACAAAGCTTTTCGATTCCAATTAAAGTCTCATGTGTTCAACAAAGCTAATTTCATCAAATGAAAGTCAAATGCATTCTACAAAGCTAATTTAATCAAATGAAAGTCAAACACATTCAATCAAAGCTAATTGAATCAAATGAAAGTCAAACACATTCAAAAAAAGCTTTTTGAATCAAATGAAAGTCAAATGCATTCTATAAAGCTAATTGAATCAAAGAAAGTCAAACACATTAAAGCTTTTTTGATTAAATGAAAGTCAAATGCATTCAACAAAGCTATTTGAATAAAATGAAAGCCAAACACATTCAAACAAAACTATTTGAATCAAATGAAAGTCAAACACATTCAAACAAAGCTTTTTGAATCACATTGAAATCTAATGCATTCAACAAAGCTAATTGAATGAAATGAAAGTCAAATGCATTCTACAAAGCTAATTGAATCAAATGAAAATCAAACAAATTCAAACAAATCTTTTTGAATCAAATTAAAGTCAAACACATTCAAACAAAGCTTATTAAATCAAATGAAAGTCAAACACATTCGAACAAAGCATTTTGAATCAAATGAAAGTTAAATGCATTCAACAAAGCTAATTGAATCAAATGAAATTCAAACACAATCAAACAAAGCTTTTATAATCAAATGAAAGTCAAATACATTCAACAAAGCTAATTGAATCAAATGAAAATCAAATGCATTAACAAAGCTAATTGAACTAAATGAAATTCAAATGTATTCTACCAATATAATTGAATCAAATGAAATTCAAACACATTCAAACAAAGCATTTGAATCTAAGTTAAGTTAAACACATTCAAACAAAGCTAATTGAATCAAATGAAAGTCAAATGCAATCAAACAAAGCTACCTAAATCAAATGAAAGTAAAACACATTCAAACAAAGCTTTTTGAATAAAATAAATATCCAACGCATTTAACAAAGGTAAATGAATCAAATGAAAGTCAAATGCATTCTACAAAGCTAGTTGAATAAAATGAAAGTCAAATGCTATCTACAAAGCTATTTGAGTTAAATGAAAGTCAAACACATTCAAACAAAGCTTTTTGAATCAAATTAAAGTCAAATGCATTCAACAAAGCTAATTGAATCAAATGAAATTTAAATGCATTCTATCAAGCTAATTGAATCAAATGAAAGTCAAACACATTCAAATAAAGCTAATTGAATCAAATGAAAGTCAAATACATTCAAACAAAGCTTTTAAATCAAAGTTAAGTTAAATACATATAAACAAAGCTAATTGAATCAAATGAAAGTCAAATGCAATCAACAAAGGTAACTCAATCAAATGAAAGTTAAACTCATTACAACAAAACTTTTTTAATCAAATGAAAGTCAAATGCATTCAACAAAGCTAGTTGAATCAAATGAAAGTCAAACACATTCAAACAAAGCTTTTTGAATCAAATGAAAGTAAAATGCATTTGACAAAGCTAATTGAGACAAATGAAAGTCAAACACATTCAAACAAAGCTTTTTGAATCAAACGAAAGTCAAATGCATTCAACAAAACTAATTGAATAAAATGAAAGTCAAACATAATCAAACAAAGCTTTTCGAATCTAAGTAAAGTCTAATGCGTTCAACAAAGCTAATTTAATCAAATGAAAGTCAAATGCATTCTACAAAACTATTTTAATCAAATAAAACTCAAACACATTCAAACAAAGCTAATTGAATCCAATGAAAGTCAAACACATTTAAACAAACCTTTTTGAATCAAATTAAAGTCTAATGCATTGAACAAACTTAATTGAATCAAATGAAAGTCAAACACATTCAAACAAAGCTTTTTGAATCAAATGAAAGTCAAATGCATGGAATAAAGCTATTAGAATCAAATGAAAGTCAAATGCATTCTACAAAGCTAATTTAACCAAATAAAAGTCAAACAAATTCAAATAAAGCTTTTTCAATCAAATTAATGTCTAATGCATTCAACAAAGCTAATTAAATCAAATGAAATTCAAACAAATTAAAACAAAGTTAAGTGATTCAAATGAAAGTCAAACACAATCAAACAAAGCTTTTAAAATCCAATTAAAGTCTAATTCGTTCAACAAACCTAATTTAATCAAATGAAAGTTAAAAGCATTCTACAAAGCTAATCTAATCAAATGAAAGCCAAACACATTCAAACAAAGCTTTTTGAATAAAATAAATATCCAACGCATTTAACAAAGCTAAATGAATCAAATGAAAGTCAAATGCATTCTACAAAGCTTGTTGAATCAAATGAAAGTAAAATGCATTCTACAAAGATAATTGAATTAAATAAAAGTCAAACACATTCAAACAAAGCTTTTTGAATCAAATTAAAGTGAAATGCATTCAACAAAGCTAATTGAATCAAATGAAAGTCTAATGCGTTCAACAAAGCTAATTTAATCAAATGAAAGTCAAATGCATTCTACAAAGCTTGTTGAATCAAATGAAAGACAAATGCATTCTACAAAGATAATTGAATTAAATAAAAGTCAAACACATTCAAACAAAGCTTTTTGAATCAAATTAAAGTGAAATGCATTCAACAAAGCTAATTGAATCAAATGAAAGTCAAATGCATTCTACAAAGCTAATTGAATCTAATGAAAGTCAAACACATTCAAATAATGCTTTTTGAATCAAATTAAAGTCTTATGCATTCTCCAAAGCTAATTGAATCAAATGAAAGTCAAATGCATGCTACAAAGCTAATTGAATTAAATGAAAGTCAAACACATTCAAACAAAGCTTTTTGAATCAAATTAAACTCAAATGCATTCAACAAAGCTAAGTGAATCAAATGAAATTCAAATTCATTCTACCAATCTAATTGAACCAAATGAGTGTCAAACACATTCAAATAAAGTTAATTGAATCAAAATGAAAGTCAAACACATTCAAACAATGCTTTTGAAACAAATTTAAGTTAAACACATTCAAACAAAGCTAATTGAATCAATTGAAAGTCAAATGCAATCAACAAAGGTAATTGAATCAAATGAAAGTTAAACACAATAAATCAAATTTTTTTGAATCAAATGAAAGTCAAATGCATTCAACAAAGCTAGTTGAATCAAATTAAAGTCAAACACATTCAAATAAAGCTTTTTAAATCAAATTAAAGTCAAACACATTCAAACGAAGCTAATTGAATCAAATGAAAGTCAAACACATTCAAACAAGCTTTATGAATCAAATTTAAGCCAAACACATTCAAACAAAGCTAATAAAATCAAATGAAAATCAAACACATTCAAACAATGCTTTTTGAATCAAATTAAAGTCTAATGCATTCAACAAAGCTAATTAAATCAAATGAAAGTCTAATGCATTCTACAAAGCTAATAGAATCAAAAGAAAGTCAAACACATTCAAATAAAGCTTTTTAACTCAAAGTAAAGTCTAATGCATTCAACAAAGCTAATTGAATCAAATGAAAGTCAAATGCATTCTACAAAGCTAATTGAATTAAATAAAAGTCAAACACATTCAAACAAAGCTTTTTGAATCAAATTAAAGTTAAATGCATTCAACAAAGCTAATTGAATCAAATGAAATTCAAATTCATTCTACCAAGCTAATTGAACCAAATGAGTGTCAAACACATTCAAATAAAGCTAATTGAATCAAATGAAAGTCAAAAACATTCAAAAAATGCTTTTGAAACAAAGTTAAGTTAAACACATTCAAATAAAGCTAATTGAATCAATTGAAAGTCAAATGCAATCAACAAAGGTAATTGAATCAAATGAAAGTTAAACACATTAAATCAAAACTTTTTGAATCAAATGAAAGTCAAATGCATTCAACAAAGCTAATTGAATCAAATGAGAGTCAAACAAAATCAAACAAAGCTTTTCTAATCCTATTTAAGTTTAATGCGTTCAACAAAGCTAATTTACTCAAATAAAAGTTAAATGCATTCTACAAAGCTAGTTTTATCAAATGAAAGTTAAACACATTCAAACAAAGCTAATTGAATCCATTGAAAGTCTAACACATTTAAACAAAGCTTATTGAATCAAATTAAAGTCTAATGCATTCAACAAACCTAATTAAATCAAATGAAAGTCAAACACATTCAAACAAAGCTTTTTAAATCAAATTAAAGTCAAACGCATTCAACAAAGCTAACTGAATCAAATGAAAGTCAAATGCATTCTAGAAAGCTAAATGAATCAAATGAAAGTCAAACACATTCAAACAAAGCTAACTAAATCAAATGAAAGTCAAACACATTCAAACAAAGCTTTTTGAATCAAATGAAAGTCAAATGCATGGAGCAAAGCTAATAGATTCAAATGAAAGTCAAACACATTTATATAAAGCTTTTTAAATCAAATTAAAGTCTAATGCATTCAACAAAGCTAATTAAATCGAATGAAAGTCAAATAAATTCAAACAAAGCTAATTGATTCAAATGAAAGTTAAACACATTCAAATAAGCTTTATGAATCAAATGAAAGCCAAATGAATTCAACAATGCTAATTGAATCAAATGAAAGAAAAATGCAATTTACAAAGCTAAATGAATCAAAAGAAAGTCAAACACATTCAAACAAAGCTTTTTGAATCAAATGAAAGTCAAATGCATTCATTAAAGCTAATTGAATCAAATTAAAGTCAAACACATTCAAACAAAGCTTTTTGAATCAAACGAAAGTCAAATGCATGGAATAAAGCTATTAGAATCAAATGAAAGTCAAATGCATTCTACAAAGCTAATTTAACCAAATAAAAGTCAAACACATTCAAATAAAGCTTTTTCAATCAAATTAAAGTCTAATGCATTCAACAAAGCTAATTAAATCAAATGACAGTCAAACAAATTAAAACAAAGTTAATTGATTCAAATGAAAGTCAAACACAATCAAACAAAGCTTTTCGAATCCAAATAAAGTCTAATTCGTTCAACAAACCTAATTTAATCAAATGAAAGTCAAAAGCATTCTACAAAGCTAATCTAATCAAATGAAAGTCAAACACATTCAAACAAAGATTTTTGAATAAAATAAATATCCAACGCATTTAACAAAGGTAAATGAATCAATTGAAAGTCAAATGCATTCTACAAATCTTGTTGAATCAAATGAAAGTCAAATGCATTCTACAAAGATAATTGAATTAAATGAAAGTCAAACACATTCAAACAAAGCTTTTTGAATCAAATTAAAGTGAAATGCATTCAACAAAGCTAATTGAATCAAATGAAAGTCAAATGCATTCTACAAAGCTAATTGAATCTAATGAAAGTCAAACACATTCAAATAATGCTTTTTGAATCAAATTAAAGTCTTATGCATTCAACAAAGCTAATTGAATCAAATGAAAGTCAAACACAATAAAACAAAGCTAATTGAATCAAATGAAAGTCAAAAACATTCAAACAAAGCTAATTGAATCAAATGAAAGTCAAACACATTCAAACAAACTTTTTGAATCAAACTAAAGTCTAATGCATTTAATTAAGCTAATTGAGTCAAATGAAAGTCAAATGCATTCTCCAAAGCTAATTGAATCAAATGAAAGTCAAATGCATTCTACAAAGCTAATTGAATTAAATGAAAGTCAAACACAATTAAACAAAGCTTTTTGAATCAAATTAAAGTCAAATGCATTCAACAAAGCTAAGTGAATCAAATGAAATTCAAATTCATTCTACCAATCTAATTGAACCAAATGAGTGTCAAACACATTCAAATAAAGCTAATTGAATCAAAATGAAAGTCAAACACATTCAAACAATGCTTTTGAAACAAATTTAAGTTAAACACATTCTAACAAAGCTAATTGAATCAATTGAAGGTCAAATGCAATCAACAAAGGTAATTGAATCAAATGAAAGTTAAACACATTAAATCAAAACTTTTTGAATCAAATGAAAGTCAAATGCATTCAACAAAGCTAGTTGAATCAAATTAAAGTCAAACACATTCAAATAAAGCTTTTTGTATCAAATGAAAGCCAAATGCATGCAGCAAAGCAAATAGAATCAAATGAAAGTCAAACACATTCAAATAAAGCTTTTTAAATCTAAGTAAAGTCTAATGCATTCAACAAAGCTAATTGAATCAAATGAAAGTCAAATGCATTCTACAAAGCTAATTAAATTAAATAAAAGTCAAACAACATCAAACAAAGCTTTTTGAATAAAATTAAAGTCAAATGCATTCAACAAAGCTAATTGAATCAAATGAAATTCAAATTCATTCTACCAAGCTAATTGAACCAAATGAGTGTCAAACACATTCAAATAAAGCTAATTGAATCAAATGAAAGTTAAAAACATTCAAACAATGCTTTTGAAACAAAGTTAAGTTAAACACATTCAAATAAAGCTAATTGAATCAATTGAAAGTCAAACGCAATCAACAAAGATAATTGAATCAAATGAAAGTTAAACACATTAAATCAAAACTTTTTGAATCAAATGAAAGTCAAATGCATTCAACAAAGCTAATTGAATCAAATGAGAGTCAAACAAAATCAAACAAAGCTTTTCGAATCCTATTAAAGTTTAATGCGTTCAACAAAGCTAATTTACTCAAATGAAAGTTAAATGCATTCTACAAAGCTAATTTAATCAAATGAAAGTCAAACACTTTCAAACAAAGCTAATTGAATCCATTGAAAGTCAAACAAATTTAAACAAAGCTTATTGAATCAAATTAAAGTCTAATGCATTCAACAAACCTAATTAAATCAAATGAAAGTCAAACACATTCAAACAAAGCTTTTTAAATCAAATTAAAGTCAAACGCATTCAACAAAGCTAACTGAATCAAATGAAAGTCAAATGCATTCTACAAAGCTAACTGAATCAAATGAAAGTCAAACACATTCAAACAAAGCTAATTAAATCAAATGAAAGTCAAACACATTCAAACAAAGCTTTTTGAATCAAATGAAGGTCAAATGCATGGAGCAAAGCTAATAGAATCAAATGAAAGTCAAACACATTTATATAAAGCTTTTTAAATCAAATTAAAGTCTAATGCATTCAACAAAGCTAATTAAATCAAATGAAAGTCAAATAAATTCAAACAAAGCTAATTGATTGAAATGAAAGTTAAACACATTCAAATAAGCTTTATGAAACAAATGAAAGCCAAATGCATTCAACAATGCTAATTGAATCAAATGAAAGAAAAATGCAATTTACAAAGCTAAATGAATCAAAAGAAAGTCAAACACATTCAAACAAAGCTTTTTGAATCAAATGAAAGTCAAATGCATTCATTAAAGCTAATTGAATCAAATGAAAGTCAAACACAATCAAACAAAGCTTTACGAATCCAATTAAAGTCTAATGCATTCAACAAAGCTAATTTAATCAAATGAAAGTCAAATGCATTCTACAAAGCTAATTTAATCAAATGAAAGTCAAACACTTTCAAACAAAGCTAATTGAATCCAATGAAAGTCAAACACATTTAAATAAAGCCTTTTGAATCAAATGAAATTCAAATGCATTCAACAAAGCTAAGAATCAAGTGAAAGTCAAACACAATCAAACAAAGCTTTCTGAATCAAATTAAAGTCAAATGCATATAATAAAGCTAACAGAATCAAATGAAAGTCAAATGCGTTCAACAAAGCTAATTTAATCAAATGAAAGTCAAATGCATTCTACAAAGCTAATTTAATCATATTAAAGTCAAAGACATTCAAACAAAGCTAATTGAATCAAATGAAAGTCTAACACATTCAAATAAAGCTTTTTAATCAAATGAAAGTGAAATGCATTCAACAAAGCTAAATGAATCAAATGAAATTTAAATGCATTCTACAAAGATAATTGAATCAAAGAAAGTCAAACACATTAATGCTTTTTTTATTAAATGAAAGTCAAATGCATTCAACAAAGCTATTTGAATAAAATGAAAGTCAAACACATTCAAACAAAACTAATTGAATCAAATGAAAGTCAAACACATTCAAACAAAGCTTTTTGATACACATTGAAGTCTTATGCATTCTGTTTCGGGGTTTTCTGATGTCCTGCGGGAGAGTTACAATTCCGAGACTGGAACCGGACGCCTGTACCTTCAAAATAACGGAGACTCCTATGAGCTCCGCCTCCAACGGTCAAGTTAGTACCTGATTAAGGAGTAGTTAATGCGGAAATTAAAGTAATAAGGTCTCTCTAGGTGAGAGTGTTTAATGTAGGTAATCTGCTTTGTTAGCGAGATCAGCCGGTTATTAGTGTGTTCCGTAATGTTTTTCGCGTGTCCCCTTAATGAGGATTAAGGGAGGTATTTATAACCTTGGGAAACGTGTCCATCCTAGGTTTAGGTAAACCTAGGGCTGATTGGGCTTCCCTCAGAAGTTGGGCCTAGGTGGCCGGGTTCTCCATTAGGCATGGAGTATGCCACATGTCGTGACATAACAGGTCCAAGGTGGACGAATAAGCGCGTGCCACTTGGCAAGTCCTGACAGTTCCAACTAGGAGACACTTGGCAGGACCTGATTGGTCCACTTGGCGCATTCCGATTGGTGGGAGCAAAATCCCCTAATCACATTCAACAAAGATAATTGAATCAAATGAAAGTCAAATGCATTCTACAAAGCTAATTGAATCAAATGAAAATCAAACAAATTCAAACAAATCTTTTTAAATCAAGTTAAAGTCAAACACATTCAAACAAAGCTAATTAAATCAAATGAAAATCAAACACATTCGAACAAAGCTTTTTGAATCAAATTAAAGTCAAATGCATTCAACAAAGCTAATTGAATCAAATGAAATTCAAATTCATTCTACCAAGCTAATTGAACCAAATGAGTGTCAAACACATTCAAATAAAGCTTATTGAATCAAATGAAAGTTAAAAACATTCAAACAATGCTTTTGAAACAAAGTTAAGTTAAACACATTCAAATAAAGCTAATTGAATCAATTGAAAGTCAAACGCAATCAACAAAGATAATTGAATCAAATGAAAGTTAAACACATTAAATCAAAACTTTTTGAATCAAATGAAAGTCAAATGCATTCAACAAAGCTAATTGAATCAAATGAGAGTTAAACAAAATCAAACAAAGCTTTTCGAATCCTATTAAATTTTAATGCGTTCAACAAAGCTAATTTACTCAAATGAAAGATAAATGTATTCTACAAAGCTAATTTAATCAAATGAAAGTCAAACACTTTCAAACAAAGCTAATTGAATCCATTGAAAGTCAAACAAATTTAAACAAAGCTTATTGAATCAAATTAAAGTCTAATGCATTCAACAAACCTAATTAAATCAAATGAAAGTCAAACACATTCAAACAAAGCTTTTTAAATCAAATTAAAGTCAAACGCATTCAACAAAGCTACTGAATCAAATGAAAGTCAAATGCATTCTACAAAGCTAACTGAATCAAATGAAAGTCAAACACATTCAAACAAAGCTAATTAAATCAAATGAAAGTCAAACACATTCAAACAAAGCTTTTTGAATCAAATGAAGGTCAAATGCATGGAGCAAAGCTAATAGAATCAAATGAAAGTCAAACACATTTATATAAAGCTTTTTAAATCAAATTAAAGTCTAATGCATTCAACAAAGCTAATTAAATCAAATGAAAGTCAAATAAATTCAAACAAAGCTAATTGATTGAAATGAAAGTTAAACACATTCAAATAAGCTTTATGAAACAAATGAAAGCCAAATGCATTCAACAATGCTAATTGAATCAAATGAAAGAAAAATGCAATTTACAAAGCTAAATGAATCAAAAGAAAGTCAAACTCATTCAAACAAAGCTTTTTGAATCAAATGAAAGTCAAATGCATTCATTAAAGCTAATTGAATCAAATGAAAGTCAAACACAATCAAACAAAGCTTTTCGAATCCAATTAAAGTCTAATGCATTCAACAAAGCTAATTTAATCAAATGAAAGTTAAATGCATTCTACAAAGCTAATTTAATCAAATGAAAGTCAAACACATTCAAACAAAGATAATTGAATCCAATGAAAGTCAAACACATTTAAATAAAGCCTTTTGAATCAAATGAAAGTCAAATGCATTCAACAAAGCTAAGAATCAAGTGAAAATCTAATGCATTCAAACAAAGCTTTCTGAATCAAATTAAAGTCAAATGCATATAATAAAGCTAACAGAATCAAATGAAAGTCAAATGCGTTCAACAAAGCTAATTTAATCAAATGAAAGTCAAATGCATTCTACAAAGCTAATTTAATCATATTAAAGTCAAAGACATTCAAACAAAGCTAATTGAATCAAATGAAAGTGAAATGCATTCAACAAAGCTAAATGAATCAAATGAAATTTAAATGCATTCTACAAAGATAATTGAATCAAAGAAAGTCAAACACATTAATGCTTTTTTGATTAAATGAAAGTCAAATGCATTCAACAAAGCTATTTGAATAAAATGAAAGTCAAACACATTCAAACAAAACTAATTGAATCAAATGAAAGTCAACCACATTCAAACAAAGCTTTTTGATACACATTGAAGTCTTATGCATTCAACAAAGATAATTGAATCAAATGAAAGTCAAATGCATACTACAAAGCTAATTGAATCAAATGAAAATCAAACAAATTCAAACAAATCTTTTTAAATCAAGTTAAAGTCAAACACATTCAAACAAAGCTAATTAAATCAAATGAAAATCAAACACATTCGAACAAAGCTTTTTGAATCAAATGAAAGTTAAATGCATTCAACAAACCTAATTGAATCAAATGAAATTCAAACACAATCTAACAAAGCTTTTTTAATCAAATGAAAGTCAAATGCATTCAACAATGCTAATTGAATCAAATGACAGTCAATTGCATTCTACAAAGCTAATTGAACTAAATGAAAGTCAAACATATTCAAACAAAGCTTTTTGAATCAAATGAAAGTCAAATGCATTCAACAAAGCTAATTGAACCAAATGAAATTCAAATGTATTCTACCAAGCTAATTGAATCAAATGAAAGTCAAACACATTCAAACAAAGCTAATTGAATCAAATGAAATTCAAACACATTCAAACAAAGCTTTTGAATCTAAGTTAAGTTAAACACATTCAAACAAAGCTAATAGAATCAAATTAAAGTCAAACGCAATCAAACAAAGGTTTTTCGAATAAAATAAATGTCAAACGCATTTAACAAAGGTAAATAAATCAAATGAAAGTCAAATGCATTCTACAAAGCTAGTTGAATAAAATGAAAGTCAAATGCATTCTACAAAGCTATTTGAGTTAAATGAAAGTCAAACACATTCAATAAAAAGCTTTTTGAATCAAATTAAAGTCAAATGCATTCAACAAAGCTAATTGAATCAAATGAATTTTAAATGCATTCAAACAAAGCTTTTTAAATCAAATGAAAGTCAAATGCATGGAATAAAGCTATTAGAATCAAATGAAAGTCAAATGCATTCTACAAAGCTAATTTAACCAAATAAAAGTCAAACACATTCAAATAAAGCTTTTTCCATCAAATTAAAGTCTAATGCATTCAACAAAGCTAATTAAATCAAATGAAAGTCAAACAAATTAAAACAAAGGTAATTGATTCACATGAAAGTCAAACACAATCAAACAAAGCTTTTCGAATCCAATTAAAGTCTAATGCGTTCAACAAACCTAATTTAATCAAATGAAAGTCAAAAGCATTCTACAAAGCTAATCTAATCAAATGAAAGTCAAACACATTCAAACAAAGCTAATTGAATCATATGAAAGTCAAACACATTCAAACAAAGCTTTTTAATCAAATGAAAGTCAAATGCATTCAACAAAGCTAAATGAATCAAATGAAAATCAAATGCATTCTACAAAGCTAATTGAATCAAAGAAAATAAAAATAATTCAAACAAATCTTTTTGAATTAAATTAAAGTCAAACACATTCTAACAAAGCTAATTAAGTCAAATGAAAGTCAAACACATTTGAACAAAGCTTTTTGAGTCAAATGAAAGTTAAATGCATTCAATAAAGCTAATTGAATCAAATGAAAGTCAAACACAATCAAACAAAGCTTTTTTAATCAAATGAAAGTCAAATGCATTCAACAAAGCTAATTGAATAAAAAGAAAGTCAAATGCATTATACAAACCTAATTGAATTAAATGAAAGTCAAACACATTTAAACGTAGCTTTTTGAATCAAATTAAAGTCAAATGCATTCAAAAAAGCTAATTGAATCGAATGAAATTCAAATGTATTTTACCAAGCTAATTGAATTAAATGAAAGTCAAACACATTCAAACAAAGCTAATTGAATCATTTGAAATTTAAACACATTCAAACAAAGCTTTTGAATCTAAGTTAAGTTAAACACATTTAAACTAAGCAAATTAATTCAAATGAAAGTCAAACACATTCAAACAAAGCTTTTTTTATAAAATAAATGTCAAACGCATTTAACAAAGGTAAATAAATCAAATGAAAGTCAAATGCATTCTACAAAGCTAGTTGAATAAAATGAAAGTCAAATGCATTCTACAAAGCTATTTGAGTTAAATGAAAGTCAAACACATTCAAACAAAGCTTTTTGAATCAAATTAAAGTCAAATGCATTCAACAAAGCTAATTGAATCAAATGAAATTTAAATGCATTCTATCAAGCTAATTGTATTAAATGAAAGTCAAACACATTCAAATAAAGCTAATTGAATCAAATGAAAGTCAAACACATTCAAACAAAGCTTTTAAATCAAAGTTAAGTTAAATACATATAAACAAAGCTAATTGAATTAAATGAAAGTCAAATGCAATCAACAAAGGTAACTGAATCAAATGAAAGTTAAACTCATTAAAACAAAACTTTTTTAATCAAATGAAAGTCAAATGCATTCAACAAAGCTAGTTGAATCAAATGAAAGTCAAACACATTCAAACAAAGCTTTTTGAATCAAATTAAAGTCAAATGCGTTCAACAAAGCTAATTGAATCAAATGAAAGTCAAACACAATCAAACAAAGGTTTTCGAATCCAATTAAAGTCTAATGCGTTCAACAAAGCTAATTTTATCAAATGAAAGTCAAATGCATTCTACAAAGCTAATTGAATCAAATGAAATTCAAACACATTCAAACAAAGCTTTTGAATCTAAGTTAAGCTAAACACATTCATACAAACAAATTAATTCAAATGAAAGTCAGACACATTCAAGTAAAGCTTTTTGAATAAAATAAATGTCAAATGCATTTAACAAAGGTAATTGAATCGAATGAAAGTCAAATGCATTCTACAAAGCTAGTTGAATCAAATGAAAGTCAATTGCATTCTACAAAGCTAATTGAATTAAATGAAAGTCAAACACATTCAAACAAAGCTTTTTGAATCAAATTATAGTCAAATGCATTCAACAAAGCTAATTTAATCAAATGAAATTCAAATGCATTCTACCAAGCTAATTGAATGAAATGAAAGTCAAACACTTTCAAATAAAGCTAATTGAATCAGTCAAACACATTCAAACAAAGCTTTTGAATCAAAGTTAAGTTAACTACATTCAAACAAAGCTAATTGAATCAAATGAAAGTCAAATACAATCAACAAAGGAAATTGAATCAAACGAAAGGCAAACACATTCAAATAAAGATTTTTAAATCAAATTTAAGTCAAATGCATTCAACAAAGCTAGTTGAATCAAATGAAAGTCAAACACATTCAAACAAAGCTTTTTAAATCAAATTAAAGTCAAATGTATTCAACAAAGCTAAATTAATCAAATGAAAGTCAAATGCATTCAACAATGCTACCTGAATCAAATGAAAGTAAAATGCATTTTACAAAGCTAATTGAATCAAATGAAAGTCAAATGCATTCAACAAAGCTAGTTGAATCAAATGAAAGTCAAACACATTCAAACAAAGATTTTTGAATCAAATTAAAGTCAAATGTATTCAACAAAGCTAATTTAATCAAATGAAAGTCAAACAAATTCAACAAAGATAATTAAATACAATGAAAGTCAAACACATTCAAATAATGCTTTTTAAATCAAATTAAAGTCAAACACATTCAAACAAAGCTAATTGAATCAAATGAAAGTCAAACACATTCAAACAAGCTTTATGAATCATATTTAAGCCAAACACATTCAAACAAAGCTAATAAAATCAAATGAAAGTCAAACACATTCAAACAATGCTTTTTGATCAAATTAAAGTCTAATGCATTCAACAAAGCTAGTTCAATCAAATGAAAGTCAAACACATTCAACTAAAGCAAATTGAATCAAAGGAAAGTCAAACACATTCAAACAAAGCTTTTTGAATCAAATGAAAGTCAACTGCATTCAACCAAGCTAATTAAATCAAATGAAAGTCTAATGCATCTACAAAGCTAATTGAATCAAACGAAAGTCAAACACATTCAAATAAAGCTTTTTGAATCAAATTAAAGTCTAATGCATTCAACAAACCTAATTAAATCAAATGAAAGTCAAACACATTCAAACAAAGCTAATTGATTCAAATGAAAGTTAAACACATTCAAATAAGCTTTATGAATTAAATGAAAGCCAAATGCATTCAACAATGCTAATTGAATCAAAGGAAAGTCAAACACATTCAAACAAAGCTTTTTGAATCAAATGAAAGTCAAATGCATTCAACCAAGCTAATTAAATCAAATGAAAGTCTAATGCATTCTACAAAGCTAATTGAATCAAACGAAAGTCAAACACATTCAAATAAAGCTTTTTGAATCAAATTAAAGTCTAATGCATTCAACAAACCTAATTATATCAAATGAAAGTCAAACACATTCAAACAATGCTTTTTGAATCAAATTAAAGTCTAATGCATTCAACAAAGCTAGTTCAATCAAATGAAAGTCAAACACATTCAACTAAAGCAAATTGAATCAAAGGAAAGTCAAACACATTCAAACAAAGCTTTTTGAATCAAATGAAAGTAAAATGCATTCAACCAAGCTAATTAAATCAAATGAAAATCTAATGCATTCTACAAAGCTAATTGAATCAAACGAAAGGCAAACACATTCAAATAAAGCTTTTTAAATCAAATTTAAGTCTAATGCATTCAACAAAGCTAATTAAATCAAATGAAAGTCAAACACATTCAAACAAAGCTAATTGATTCAAATGAAAGCTAAACACATTCAAATAAGCATAATGAATTAAATGAAAGCCAAATGCATTCAACAATGCTAATTGAACCAAATGAAAGTAAAATGCATTTTACAAAGCTAATTGAATCAAATGAAAGTCAAATGCATTCAACAAAGCTAGTTGAATCAAATGAAAGTCAAACACAATCAAACAAAGGTTTTCGAATCAAATTAAAGTCTAATGCGTTCAACAAAGCTAATTTTATCAAATGAAAGTCAAATGCATTCTACAAAGCTAATCGAATCAAATGAAATTCAAACACATTCAAACAAAGCTTTTGAATCTAAGTTAAGTTAAACACATTCATACAAACAAATTAATTCAAATGAAAGTCAAACACATTCAAGTAAAGCTTTTTGAATAAAATAAATGTCAAATGCATTTAAAAAAGGTAAATGAATCAAATGAAAGTCAAATGCATTCTACAAAGCTAGTTGAATCAAATGAAAGTCAATTGCATTCTACAAAGCTAATTGAATTAAATGAAAGTCAAACACATTCAAACAAAGCTTTTTGAATCAAATTAAAGTCAAATGCATTCAACAAAGCTAATTGAATCAAATGAAATTCAAATGCATTCTACCAAGCTAATTGAATCAAATGAAAGTCAAACACATTCAAATAAAGCTAATTGAATCAGTCAAACACAATCAAACAAAGCTTTTGAATCAAAGTTAAGTTAACTACATTCATACAAAGCTAATTGAATCAAATGAAAGTCAAATACAATCAACAAAGGAAATTGAATCAAATGAAAGTTAAACTCATTAAAACAAAACTTTTTGAATCAAATGAAAGTCAAATGCATTCAACAAAGCTAGTTGAATCAAATGAAAGTCAAACACATTCAAACAAAGCTTTTTAAATCAAATTAAAGTCAAATGTATTCAACAAAGCTAAATTAATCAAATGAAAGTCAAATGCATTCAACAATGCTACTTGAATCAAATGAAAGTAAAATGCATTTTACAAAGCTAATTGAATCAAATGAAAGTCAAATGCATTCAACAAAGCTAGTTGAATCAAATGAAAGTCAAACACATTCAAACAAAGCTTTTTGAATCAAATTAAAGTCAAATGTATTCAACAAAGCTAATTTAATCAAATGAAAGTCAAACAAATTCAACAAAGCTAATTAAATACAATGAAAGTCAAACACATTCAAATAATGCTTTTTAAATCAAATTAAAGTCAAACACATTCAAACAAAGCTAATTGAATCAAATGAAAGTCAAACACATTCAAACAAGCTTTATGAATCATATTTAAGCCAAACACATTCAAACAAAGCTAATAAAATCAAATGAAAGTCAAACACATTCAAACAATGCTTTTTGATCAAATTAAAGTCTAATGCATTCAACAAAGCTAGTTCAATCAAATGAAAGTCAAACACATTCAACTAAAGCAAATTGAATCAAAGGAAAGTCAAACACATTCAAACAAAGCTTTTTGAATCAAATGAAAGTCAACTGCATTCAACCAAGCTAATTAAATCAAATGAAAGTCTAATGCATTCTACAAAGCTAATTGAATCAAACGAAAGTCAAACACATTCAAATAAAGCTTTTTGAATCAAATTAAAGTCTAATGCATTCAAACAAACCTAATTAAATCAAATGAAAGTCAAACACATTCAAACAAAGCTAATTGATTCAAATGAAAGTTAAACACATTCAAATAAGCTGTATGAATTAAATGAAAGCCAAATGCATTCAACAATGCTAATTGAATCAAAGGAAAGTCAAACACATTCAAACAAAGCTTTTTGAATCAAATGAAAGTCAAATGCATTCAACCAAGCTAATTAAATCAAATGAAAGTCTAATGCATTCTACAAAGCTAATTGAATCAAACGAAAGTCAAACACATTCAAATAAAGCTTTTTGAATCAAATTAAAGTCTAATGCATTCAACAAACCTAATTAAATCAAATGAAAGTCAAACACATTCAAACAATGCTTTTTGAATCAAATTAAAGTCTAATGCATTCAACAAAGCTAGTTCAATCAAATGAAAGTCAAACACATTCAACTAAAGCAAATTGAATCAAAGGAAAGTCAAACACATTCAAACAAAGCTTTTTGAATCAAATGAAAGTAAAATGCATTCAACCAAGCTAATTAAATCAAATGAAAATATAATGCATTCTACAAAGCTAATTGAATCAAACGAAAGGCAAACACATTCAAATAAAGCTTTTTAAATTGAATTTAAGTCTAATGCATTCAACAAAGCTAATTAAATCAAATGAAAGTCAAACACATTCAAACAAAGCTAATTGATTCAAATGAAAGCTAAACACATTCAAATAAGCTTTATGAATTAAATGAAAGCCAAATGCATTCAACAATGCTAATTGAATCAAATGAAAGTAAAATGCATTTTACAAAGCTAATTGAATCAAATGAAAGTCAAATGCATTCAACAAAGCTAGTTGAATCAAATGAAAGTCAAACACAATCAAACAAAGGTTTTCGAATCCAATTAAAGTCTAATGCGTTCAACAAAGCTAATTTTATCAAATGAAAGTCAAATGCATTCTACAAAGCTAATCGAATCAAATGAAATTCAAACACATTCAAACAAAGCTTTTGAATCTAAGTTAAGTTAAACACATTCATACAAACAAATTAATTCAAATGAAAGTCAAACACATTCAAGTAAAGCTTTTTGAATAAAAGAAATGTCAAATGCATTTAACAAAGGTAAATGAATCAAATGAAAGTCAAATGCATTCTACAAAGCTAGTTGAATCAAATGAAAGTCAATTGCATTCTACAAAGCTAATTGAATTAAATGAAAGTCAAACACATTCAAACAAAGCTTTTTGAATCAAATTAAAGTCAAATGCATTCAACAAAGCTAATTGAATCAAATGAAATTCAAATGCATTCTACCAAGCAAATTGAATCAAATGAAAGTCAAACACATTCAAATAAAGCTAATTGAATCAGTCAAACACAATCAAACAAAGCTTTTGAATCAAAGTTAAGTTAACTACATTCAAACAAAGCTAATTGAATCAAATGAAAGTCAAATACAATCAACAAAGGAAATTGAATCAAATGAATGTTAAACTCATTAAAACAAAACTTTTTGAATCAAATGAAAGTCAAATGCATTCAACAAAGCTAGTTGAATCAAATGAAAGTCAAACACATTCAAACAAAGCTTTTTAAATCAAATTAAAGTCAAATGTATTCAACAAAGCTAAATTAATCAAATGAAAGTCAAATGCATTCAACAATGCTACTTGAATCAAATGAAAGTAAAATGCATTTTACAAAGCTAATTGAATCAAATGAAAGTCAAATGCATTCAACAAAGCTAGTTGAATCAAATGAAAGTCAAACACATTCAAACAAAGCTTTTTGAATCAAAATAAAGTCAAATGTATTCAACAAAGCTAATTTAATCAAATGAAAGTCAAACAAATTCAACAAAGCTAATTAAATACAATGAAAGTCAAACACATTCAAATAATGCTTTTTGAATCAAATTAAAGTCAAACACATTCAAACAAAGCTAATTGAATCAAATGAAAGTCAAACACATCCTAACAAGCTTTATGAATCATAATTAAGCCAAACACATTCAAACAAAGCTAATAAAATCAAATGAAAGGCAAACACATTCAAACAATGCTTTTTGAATCAAATTAAAGTCAAATGCATTTAACAAAGCTAATTGAATCAAATGAAATTCAAATGCATTCTACCAAGCTAATTGAATCAAATGAAAGTCAAACACATTCAAATAAAGCTAATTGAATCAGTCAAACACATTCAAACAAAGCTGTTGAATCAAAGTTAAGTTAACTACATTCAAACAAAGCTAATTGAATCAAATGAAAGTCAAATACAATCAACAAAGGAAATTGAATCAAATGAAATTTAAACTCATTCAAAACAAAACTTTTTGAATCAAATGAAAGTCAAATGCATTCAACAAAGCTAGTTGAATCAAATGAAAGTCAAACACATTCAAACAAAGCTTTTTAAATCAAATTAAAGTCAAATGTATTCAACAAAGCTAAATTAATCAAATTAAAGTCAAATGTAATCAACAAAGCTAAATTAATCAAATGAAAGTCAAATGCATTCAACAATGCTACTTGAATCAAATGAAAGTAAAATGCATTTTACAAAGCTAATTGAATCAAATGAAAGTTAAACACATTCAAACAAAGCTAATTTAAACAAATAAAAGTCAAACACATTCAAATAAAGCTTTTTCAATCAAATTAAAGTCTAAAGCATTCAACAAAGCTAATTAAATCAAATGAAAGTCAAACAAATTAAAACAAAGTTAATTGATTCACATGAAAGTCAAACACAATCAAACAAAGCTTTTCGAATCCAATTAAAGTCTAATGCGTTCAACAAACCTAATTTAATCAAATGAAAGTCAAAAGCATTCTACAAAGCTAATCTAATCAAATGAAAGTCAAACACATTCAAACAAAGCTAATTGAATCATATGAAAGTCAAACACATTCAAACAAAGCTTTTTAATCAAATGAAAGTCAAATGCATTCAACAAAGCTAAATGAATCAAATGAAAATCAAATGCATTCTACAAAGCTAATTGAATCAAAGAAAGTCAAACACATTAAAGCTTTTTTGATTAAATGAAAGTCAAATGCATTCTACAAATCTAATTGAATCAAATGAAAATAAAAATAATTCAAACAAATCTTTTTGAATTAAATTAAAGTCAAACACATTCTAACAAAGCTAATTAAGTCAAATGAAAGTCAAACACATTTGAACAAAGCTTTTTGAGTCAAATGAAAGTTAAATGCATTCAATAAAGCTAATTGAATCAAATGAAAGTCAAACACAATCAAACAAAGCTTTTTTAATCAAATGAAAGTCAAATGCATTCAACAAAGCTAATTGAATAAAATGAAAGTCAAATGCATTATACAAACCTAATTGAATTAAATGAAAGTCAAACACATTCAAACGTAGCTTTTTGAATCAAATTAAAGTCTAATGCATTCAAAAAAGCTAATTGAATCGAATGAAATTCAAATGTATTCTACCAAGCTAATTGAATTAAATGAAAGTCAAACACATTCAAACAAAGCTAATTGAATCATTTGAAATTTAAACACATTCAAGCAAAGCTTTTGAATCTAAGTTAAGTTAAACACATTTAAACTAAGAAAATTAATTAAAATGAAAGTCAAACACATTCAAACAAAGCTTTTTTTATAAAATAAATGTCAAACGCATTTAACAAAGGTAAATAAATCAAATGAAAGTCAAATGCATTATACAAAGCTAGTTGAATAAAATGAAAGTCAAATGCATTCTACAAAGCTATTTGAGTTAAATGAAAGTCAAACACATTCAAACTAAGCTTTTTGAATCAAATTAAAGTCAAATGCATTCAACAAAGCTAATTGAATCAAATGAAATTTAAATGCATTCTATCAAGCTAATTGTATCAAATGAAAGTCAAACACATTCAAATAAAGCTAATTGAATCAAATGAAAGTCAAACACATTCAAACAAAGCTTTTAAATCAAAGTTAAGTTAAATACATATAAACAAAGCTAATTGAATCAAATGAAAGTCAAATGCAATCAACAAAGGTAACTGAATCAAATGAAAGTTAAACTCATTAAAACAAAACTTTTTTAATCAAATGAAAGTCAAATGCATTCAACAAAGCTAGTTGAATCAAATGAAAGTCAAACATATTCAAACAAAGCTTTTTGAATCAAATTAAAGTCAAATGCGTTCAACAAAGCTAATTGAATCAAATGAAAGTCAAACACAATCAAACAAAGGTTTTCGAATCCAATTAAAGTCTAATGCGTTCAACAAAGCTAATTTTATCAAATGAAAGTAAAATGCATTCTACAAAGCTAATTGAATCAAATGAAATTCAAACACATTCAAACAAAGCTTTTGAATCTAAGTTAAGTTAAACACATTCATACAAACAAATTAATTCAAATGAAAGTCAAACACATTCAAGTAAAGCTTTTTGAATAAAATAAATGTCAAATGCATTTAACAAAGGTAAATGAATCAAATGAAAGTCAAATGCATTCTACAAAGCTAGTTAAATCAAATGAAAGTCAATTGCATTCTACAAAGCTAATTGAATTAAATGAAAGTCAAACACATTCAAACAAAGCTTTTTGAATCAAATTAAAGTCAAATGCATTCAACAAAGCTAAATAAATCAAATGAAATTTAAATGCATTCTATCAAGCTAATTGAATCAAATGAAAGTCAAACACATTCAAATAAATCTAATTGAATCAAATGAAAGTCAAACACATTCAAACAAAGCTTATAAATCAAAGTTAAGTTAAATACATATAAACAAAGCTAATTGAATCAAATGAAAGTCAAATGCAATCAACAAAGGTAACTGAAACAAATGAAAGTTAAACTCATTAAAACAAAACTTTTTTAATCAAATGAAAGTCAAATGCATACAACAAAGCTAGTTGAATCAAATGAAAGTCAAACACATTCAAACAAAGCTTTTTGAATCAAATTAAAGTCAAATGCGTTCAACAAAGCTAATTGAATCAAATGAAAGTAAAACACAATCAAACAAAGGTTTTCGAATCCAATTAAAGTCTAATGCGTTCAACAAAGCTAATTTTATCAAATGAAAGTCAAATGCATTCTACAAAGCTAATTGAATCAAATGAAATTCAAACACATTCAAACAAAGCTTTTGAATCTAAGTTAAGTTAAACACATTCATACAAACAAATTAATTCAAATGAAAGTCAAACACATTCAAGTAAAGCTTTTTGAATAAAATAAATGTCAAATGCATTTAACAAAGGTAAATGAATCGAATGAAAGTCAAATGCATTCTACAAAGCTATTTGAATCAAATGAAAGTCAATTGCATTCTACAAAGCTAATTGAATTAAATGAAAGTCAAACACATTCAAACAAAGCTTTTTGAATCAAATTAAAGTCAAATGCATTCAACAAAGCTAATTGAATCAAATGAAATTCAAATGCATTCTACCAAGCTAATTGAATGAAATGAAAGTCAAACACTTTCAAATAAAGCTAATTGAATCAGTCAAACACATTCAAACAAAGCTTTTGAATCAAAGTTAAGTTAACTACATTCAAACAAAGCTAATTGAATCAAATGAAAGTCAAATACAATCAACAAAGGAAATTGAATCAAATGAAAGTTAAACTCATTAAAACAAAACTTTTTGAATCAAATGAAAGTCAAATGCATTCAACAAAGCTAGTTGAATCAAATGAAAGTCAAACACATTCAAACAAAGCTTTTTAAATCAAATTAAAGTCAAATGTATTCAACAAAGCTAAATTAATCAAATAAGAGTCAAATGCATTCAACAATGCTACTTGAATCACATGAAAGTAAAATGCATTTTACAAAGCTAATTGAATCAAATGAAAGTCAAATGCATTCAACAAAGCTAGTTGAATCAAATGAAAGTCAAACACATTCAAACAAAGCTTTTTGAATCAAATTAAAGTCAAATGTATTCAACAAAGCTAATTTAATCAAATGAAAGTCAAACAAATTCAACAAAGCTAATTAAATACAATGAAAGTCAAACACATTCAAATAACGCTTTTTAAATCAAATTAAAGTCAAACACATTCAAACAAAGCTAATTGAATCAAATGAAAGTCAAACACATTCAAACAAGCTTTATGAATCATATTTAAGCCAAACACATTCAAACAAAGCTAATAAAATCAAATGAAAGTCAAACACATTCAAACAATGCTTTTTGAATCAAATTAAAGTCTAATGCATTCAACAAAGCTAGTTCAATTAAATGAAAGTCAAACACATTCAACTAAAGCAAATTGAATCAAAGGAAAGTCAAACACATTCAAACAAAGCTTTTTGAATCAAATGAAAGTAAAATGCATTCAACCAAGCTAATTAAATCAAATGAAAGTCTAATGCATTCTACAAAGCTAATTGAATCAAACGAAAGTCAAACACATTCAAATAAAGCTTTTTAAATCAAATTTAAGTCTAATGCATTCAACAAAGCTAATTAAAACAAATGAAAGTCAAACACATTCAAACAAAGCTAATTGATTCAAATGAAAGTTAAACACATTCAAATAAGCTTTATGAATTAAATGAAAGCCAAATGCATTCAACAATGCTAATTGAATCAAATGAAAGTAAAATGCATTTTACAAAGATAATTGAATCAAATGAAAGTCAAATGCATTCAACAAAGCTAGTTGAATCAAATGAAAGTCAAACACAATCAAACAAAGGTTTTCGAATCCAATTAAAGTCTAATGCGTTCAACAAAGCTAATTTTATCAAATGAAAGTCAAATGCATTCTACAAAGCTAATCGAATCAAATGAAATTCAAACACATTCAAACAAAGCTTTTGAATCTAAGTTAAGTTAAACACATTCATACAAACAAATTAATTCAAATGAAAGTCAAACACATTCAAGTAAAGCTCTTTGAATAAAATAAATGTCAAATGCATTTAACAAAGGTAAATGAATCAAATGAAAGGCAAATGCATTCTACAAAGCTAGTTGAATCAAATGAAAGTCAATTGCATTCTACAAAGCTAATTGAATTAAATGAAAGTCAAACACATTCAAACAAAGCTTTTTGAATCAAATTAAAGTCAAATGCATTCAACAAAGCTAATTGAATCAAATGAAATTCAAATGCATTCTACCAAGCTAATTGAATCAAATGAAAGTCAAACACATTCAAATAAAGCTAATTGAATCAGTTAAACACATTCAAACAAAGCTTTTGAATCAAAGTTAAGTTAACTACATTCAAACAAAGCTAATTGAATCAAATGAAAGTCAAATACAATCAACAAAGGAAATTGAATCAAATGAATGTTAAACTCATTAAAACAAAACTTTTTGAATCAAATGAAAGTCAAATGCATTCAACAAAGCTAGTTGAATCAAATGAAAGTCAAACACATTCAAACAAAGCTTTTTAAATGAAATTAAAGTCAAATGTATTCAACAAAGCTAAATTAATCAAATGAAAGTCAAATGCATTCAACAATGCTACTTGAATCACATGAAAGTAAAATGCATTTTACAAAGCTAATTGAATCAAAAAAAAAGTCAAATGCATTCAACAAAGCTAGTTGAATCAAATGAAAGTCAAACACATTCAAACAAAGCTTTTTGAATCAAATTAAAGTCAAATGTATTCAACAAAGCTAACTTAATCAAATGAAAGTCAAACAAATTCAACAAAGCTAATTAAATACAATGAAAGTCAAACACATTCAAATAATGCTTTTTAAATCAAATTAAAGCCAAACACATTCAAACAAAGCTAATTGAATCAAATGAAAGTCAAACACATTCAAACGAGCTTTATGAATCATATTTAAGCCAAACACATTCAAACAAAGCTAATAAAATCAAATGAAAGTCAAACACATTCAAACAATGCTTTTTGAAGCAAATTAAAGTCTACTGCATTCAACAAAGCTAGTTCAATCAAATGAAAGTCAAACACATTCAACTAAAGCAAATTGAATCAAAGGAAAGTCAAACACATTCAAACAAAGCTTTTTGAATCAAATGAAAGTCAAATGCATTCAACCAAGCTAATTAAATCAAATGAAAGTCTAATGCAATCTACAAAGCTAATTGAATCAAACGAAAGTCAAACACATTCAAAAAAAGCTTTTAGAATCAAATTAAAGTCTAATGCATTCAACAAACCTAATTAAATCAAATGAAAGTCAAACACATTCAAACAATGCTTTTTGAATCAAATTAAAGTCTAATGCATTCAACAAAGCTAGTTCAATCAAATGAAAGTCAAACACATTCAACTAAAGCAAATTGAATCAAAGGAAAGTCAAACACATTCAAACAAAGCTTTTTGAATCAAATGAAAGTAAAATGCATTCAACCAAGCTAATTAAATCAAATGAAAGTCTAATGCAATCTACAAAGCTAATTGAATCAAACGAAAGTCAAACACATTCAAAAAAAGCTTTTTGAATCAAATTAAATTCTAATGCATTCAACAAACCTAATTAAATCAAATGAAAGTCAAACACATTCAAACAATGCTTTTTGAATCAAATTAAAGTCTAATGCATTCAACAAAGCTAGTTCAATCAAATGAAAGTCAAACACATTCAACTAAAGCAAATTAAATCAAAGGAAAGTCAAACACATTCAAACAAAGCTTTTTGAATCAAATGAAAGTCAAATGCATTCAACCAAGCTAATTAAATCAAATGAAAGTCTAATGCATTCTACAAAGCTAATTGAATCAAACGAAAGTCAAACACATTCAAAAAAAGCTTTTTGAATCAAATTAAAGTCTAATGCATTCAACAAACCTAATTAAATCAAATGAAAGTCAAACACATTCAAACAATGCTTTTTGAATCAAATTAAAGTCTACTGCATTCAACAAAGCTAGTTCAATCAAATGAAAGTCAAACACATTCAACTAAAGCAAATTGAATCAAAGGAAAGTCAAACACATTCAAACAAAGCTTTTTGAATCAAATGAAAGTCAAATGCATTCAACCAAGCTAATTAAATCAAATGAAAGTCTAATGCAATCTACAAAGCTAATTGAATCAAACGAAAGTCAAACACATTCAAAAAAAGCTTTTAGAATCAAATTAAAGTCTAATGCATTCAACAAACCTAATTAAATCAAATGAAAGTCAAACACATTCAAACAATGCTTTTTGAATCAAATTAAAGTCTAATGCATTCAACAAAGCTAGTTCAATCAAATGAAAGTCAAACACATTCAACTAAAGCAAATTGAATCAAAGGAAAGTCAAACACATTCAAACAAAGCTTTTTGAATCAAATGAAAGTAAAATGCATTCAACCAAGCTAATTAAATCAAATGAAAGTCTAATGCAATCTACAAAGCTAATTGAATCAAACGAAAGTCAAACACATTCAAAAAAAGCTTTTAGAATCAAATTAAAGTCTAATGCATTCAACAAACCTAATTAAATCAAATGAAAGTCAAACACATTCAAACAATGCTTTTTGAATCAAATTAAAGTCTAATGCATTCAACAAAGCTAGTTCAATCAAATGAAAGTCAAACACATTCAACTAAAGCAAATTGAATCAAAGGAAAGTCAAACACATTCAAACAATGCTTTTTGAATCAAATGAAAGTAAAATGCATTCAACCAAGCTAATTAAATCAAATGAAAGTCTAATGCAATCTACAAAGCTAATTGAATCAAACGAAAGTCAAACACATTCAAAAAAAGCTTTTTGAATCAAATTAAATTCTAATGCATTCAACAAACCTAATTAAATCAAATGAAAGTCAAACACATTCAAACAATGCTTTTTGAATCAAATTAAAGTCTAATGCATTCAACAAAGCTAGTTCAATCAAATGAAAGTCAAACACATTCAACTAAAGCAAATTAAATCAAAGGAAAGTCAAACACATTCAAACAAAGCTTTTTGAATCAAATGAAAGTCAAATGCATTCAACCAAGCTAATTAAATCAAATGAAAGTCTAATGCATTCTACAAAGCTAATTGAATCAAACGAAAGTCAAACACATTCAAAAAAAGCTTTTTGAATCAAATTAAAGTCTAATGCATTCAACAAACCTAACTAAATCAAATGAAAGTCTAACACATTCAAACAATGCTTTTTGAATCAAATTAAAGTCTAATGCATTCAACAAAGCTAGTTCAATCAAATGAAAGTCAAACACATTCAACTAAAGCAAATTGAATCAAAGGAAAGTCAAACACATTCAAACAAAGCTTTTTGAATCAAATGAAAGTAAAATGCATTCAACCAAGCTAATTAAATCAAATGAAAGTCTAATGCAATCTACAAAGCTAATTGAATCAAACGAAAGTCAAACACATTCAAAAAAAGCTTTTTGAATCAAATTAAATTCTAATGCATTCAACAAACCTAATTAAATCAAATGAAAGTCAAACACATTCAAACAATGCTTTTTGAATCAAATTAAAGTCTAATGCATTCAACAAAGCTAGTTCAATCAAATGAAAGTCAAACACATTCAACTAAAGCAAATTAAATCAAAGGAAAGTCAAACACATTCAAACAAAGCTTTTTGAATCAAATGAAAGTCAAATGCATTCAACCAAGCTAATTAAATCAAATGAAAGTCTAATGCATTCTACAAAGCTAATTGAATCAAACGAAAGTCAAACACATTCAAAAAAAGCTTTTTGAATCAAATTAAAGTCTAATGCATTCAACAAACCTAACTAAATCAAATGAAAGTCTAACACATTCAAACAATGCTTTTTGAATCAAATTAAAGTCTAATGCATTCAACAAAGCTAGTTCAATCAAATGAAAGTCAAACACATTCAACTAAAGCAAATTGAATCAAAGGAAAGTCAAACACATTCAAACAAAGCTTTTTGAATCAAATGAAAGTAAAATGCATTCAACCAAGCTAATTAAATCAAATGAAAGTCTAATGCATTCTACAAAGCTAATTGAATCAAACGAAAGTCAAACACATTCAAATAAAGCTTTTTAAATCAAATTTAAGTCTAATGCATTCAACAAAGCTAATTAAATCAAATGAAAGTCAAACACATTCAAACAAAGCTAATTGATTCAAATGAAAGTTAAACACATTCAAATAAGCTTTATGAATTAAATGAAAGCCAAATGCATTCAACAATGCTAATTGAATCAAATGAAAGTAAAATGCATTTTACAAAGCTAATTGAATCAAATGAAAGTCAAATGCATTCAACAAAGCTAGTTGAATCAAATGAAAGTCAAACACAATCAAACAAAGGTTTTTGAATCCAATTAAAGTCTAATGCGTTCAACAAAGCTAATTTTATCAAATGAAAGTCAAATGCATTCTACAAAGCTAATCGAATCAAATGAAATTCAAACACATTCAAACAAAGCTTTTGAATCTAAGTTAAGTTAAACACATTCATACAAACAAATTAATTCTAATGAAAGTCAAACACATTCAAGTAAAGCTCTTTGAATAAAATAAATGTCAAATGCATTTAACAAAGGTAAATGAATCAAATGAAAGTCAAATGCATTCTACAAAGCTAGTTGAATCAAATGAAAGTCAATTGCATTCTACAAAGCTAATTGAATTAAATGAAAGTCAAACACATTCAAACAAAGCTTTTTGAATCAAATGAAAGTCAAATGCATTCAACCAAGCTAATTAAATCAAATGAAAGTCTAATGCATTCTACAAAGCTAATTGAATCAAACGAAAGTCAAACACATTCAAAAAAAGCTTTTTGAATCAAATTAAAGTCTAATGCATTCAACAAACCTAATTAAATCAAATGAAAGTCAAACACATTCAAACAATGCTTTTTGAATCAAATTAAAGTCTACTGCATTCAACAAAGCTAGTTCAATCAAATGAAAGTCAAACACATTCAACTAAAGCAAATTGAATCAAAGGAAAGTCAAACACATTCAAACAAAGCTTTTTGAATCAAATGAAAGTAAAATGCATTCAACCAAGCTAATTAAATCAAATGAAAGTCTAATGCAATCTACAAAGCTAATTGAATCAAACGAAAGTCAAACACATTCAAAAAAAGCTTTTAGAATCAAATTAAAGTCTAATGCATTCAACAAACCTAATTAAATCAAATGAAAGTCAAACACATTCAAACAATGCTTTTTGAATCAAATTAAAGTCTAATGCATTCAACAAAGCTAGTTCAATCAAATGAAAGTCAAACACATTCAACTAAAGCAAATTGAATCAAAGGAAAGTCAAACACATTCAAACAAAGCTTTTTGAATCAAATGAAAGTAAAATGCATTCAACCAAGCTAATTAAATCAAATGAAAGTCTAATGCAATCTACAAAGCTAATTGAATCAAACGAAAGTCAAACACATTCAAAAAAAGCTTTTAGAATCAAATTAAAGTCTAATGCATTCAACAAACCTAATTAAATCAAATGAAAGTCAAACACATTCAAACAATGCTTTTTGAATCAAATTAAAGTCTAATGCATTCAACAAAGCTAGTTCAATCAAATGAAAGTCAAACACATTCAACTAAAGCAAATTAAATCAAAGGAAAGTCAAACACATTCAAACAAAGCTTTTTGAATCAAATGAAAGTCAAATGCATTCAACCAAGCTAATTAAATCAAATGAAAGTCTAATGCATTCTACAAAGCTAATTGAATCAAACGAAAGTCAAACACATTCAAAAAAAGCTTTTTGAATCAAATTAAAGTCTAATGCATTCAACAAACCTAACTAAATCAAATGAAAGTCTAACACATTCAAACAATGCTTTTTGAATCAAATTAAAGTCTAATGCATTCAACAAAGCTAGTTCAATCAAATGAAAGTCAAACACATTCAACTAAAGCAAATTGAATCAAAGGAAAGTCAAACACATTCAAACAAAGCTTTTTGAATCAAATGAAAGTAAAATGCATTCAACCAAGCTAATTAAATCAAATGAAAGTCTAATGCAATCTACAAAGCTAATTGAATCAAACGAAAGTCAAACACATTCAAAAAAAGCTTTTTGAATCAAATTAAATTCTAATGCATTCAACAAACCTAATTAAATCAAATGAAAGTCAAACTCATTCAAACAATGCTTTTTGAATCAAATTAAAGTCTAATGCATTCAACAAAGCTAGTTCAATCAAATGAAAGTCAAACACATTCAACTAAAGCAAATTAAATCAAAGGAAAGTCAAACACATTCAAACAAAGCTTTTTGAATCAAATGAAAGTCAAATGCATTCAACCAAGCTAATTAAATCAAATGAAAGTCTAATGCATTCTACAAAGCTAATTGAACCAAACGAAAGTCAAACACATTCAAAAAAAGCTTTTTGAATCAAATTAAAGTCTAATGCATTCAACAAACCTAACTAAATCAAATGAAAGTCTAACACATTCAAACAATGCTTTTTGAATCAAATTAAAGTCTAATGCATTCAACAAAGCTAGTTCAATCAAATGAAAGTCAAACACATTCAACTAAAGCAAATTGAATCAAAGGAAAGTCAAACACATTCAAACAAAGCTTTTTGAATCAAATGAAAGTAAAATGCATTCAACCAAGCTAATTAAATCAAATGAAAGTCTAATGCATTCTACAAAGCTAATTGAATCAAACGAAAGTCAAACACATTCAAATAAAGCTTTTTAAATCAAATTTAAGTCTAATGCATTCAACAAAGCTAATTAAATCAAATGAAAGTCAAACACATTCAAACAAAGCTAATTGATTCAAATGAAAGTTAAACACATTCAAATAAGCTTTATGAATTAAATGAAAGCCAAATGCATTCAACAATGCTAATTGAATCAAATGAAAGTAAAATGCATTTTACAAAGCTAATTGAATCAAATGAAAGTCAAATGCATTCAACAAAGCTAGTTGAATCAAATGAAAGTCAAACACAATCAAACAAATGTTTTTGAATCCAATTAAAGTCTAATGCGTTCAACAAAGCTAATTTTATCAAATGAAAGTCAAATGCATTCTACAAAGCTAATCGAATCAAATGAAATTCAAACACATTCAAACAAAGCTTTTGAATCTAAGTTAAGTTAAACACATTCATACAAACAAATTAATTCTAATGAAAGTCAAACACATTCAAGTAAAGCTCTTTGAATAAAATAAATGTCAAATGCATTTAACAAAGGTAAATGAATCAAATGAAAGTCAAATGCATTCTACAAAGCTAGTTGAATCAAATGAAAGTCAATTGCATTCTACAAAGCTAATTGAATTAAATGAAAGTCAAACACATTCAAACAAAGCTTTTTGAATCAAATGAAAGTCAAATGCATTCAACCAAGCTAATTAAATCAAATGAAAGTCTAATGCATTCTACAAAGCTAATTGAATCAAACGAAAGTCAAACACATTCAAAAAAAGCTTTTTGAATCAAATTAAAGTCTAATGCATTCAACAAACCTAATTAAATCAAATGAAAGTCAAACACATTCAAACAATGCTTTTTGAATCAAATTAAAGTCTACTGCATTCAACAAAGCTAGTTCAATCAAATGAAAGTCAAACACATTCAACTAAAGCAAATTGAATCAAAGGAAAGTCAAACACATTCAAACAAAGCTTTTTGAATCAAATGAAAGTCAAATGCATTCAACCAAGCTAATTAAATCAAATGAAAGTCTAATGCAATCTACAAAGCTAATTGAATCAAACGAAAGTCAAACACATTCAAAAAAAGCTTTTAGAATCAAATTAAAGTCTAATGCATTCAACAAACCTAATTAAATCAAATGAAAGTCAAACACATTCAAACAATGCTTTTTGAATCAAATTAAAGTCTAATGCATTCAACAAAGCTAGTTCAATCAAATGAAAGTCAAACACATTCAACTAAAGCAAATTGAATCAAAGGAAAGTCAAACACATTCAAACAAAGCTTTTTGAATCAAATGAAAGTAAAATGCATTCAACCAAGCTAATTAAATCAAATGAAAGTCTAATGCAATCTACAAAGCTAATTGAATCAAACGAAAGTCAAACACATTCAAAAAAAGCTTTTAGAATCAAATTAAAGTCTAATGCATTCAACAAACCTAATTAAATCAAATGAAAGTCAAACACATTCAAACAATGCTTTTTGAATCAAATTAAAGTCTAATGCATTCAACAAAGCTAGTTCAATCAAATGAAAGTCAAACACATTCAACTAAAGCAAATTGAATCAAAGGAAAGTCAAACACATTCAAACAAAGCTTTTTGAATCAAATGAAAGTAAAATGCATTCAACCAAGCTAATTAAATCAAATGAAAGTCTAATGCAATCTACAAAGCTAATTAAATCAAACGAAAGTCAAACACATTCAAAAAAAGCTTTTTGAATCAAATTAAATTCTAATGCATTCAACAAACCTAATTAAATCAAATGAAAGTCAAACACATTCAAACAATGCTTTTTGAATCAAATTAAAGTCTAATGCATTCAACAAAGCTAGTTCAATCAAATGAAAGTCAAACACATTCAACTAAAGCAAATTAAATCAAAGGAAAGTCAAACACATTCAAACAAAGCTTTTTGAATCAAATGAAAGTCAAATGCATTCAACCAAGCTAATTAAATCAAATGAAAGTCTAATGCATTCTACAAAGCTAATTGAATCAAACGAAAGTCAAACACATTCAAAAAAAGCTTTTTGAATCAAATTAAAGTCTAATGCATTCAACAAACCTAACTAAATCAAATGAAAGTCTAACACATTCAAACAATGCTTTTTGAATCAAATTAAAGTCTAATGCATTCAACAAAGCTAGTTCAATCAAATGAAAGTCAAACACATTCAACTAAAGCAAATTGAATCAAAGGAAAGTCAAACACATTCAAACAAAGCTTTTTGAATCAAATGAAAGTAAAATGCATTCAACCAAGCTAATTAAATCAAATGAAAGTCTAATGCAATCTACAAAGCTAATTGAATCAAACGAAAGTCAAACACATTCAAAAAAAGCTTTTTGAATCAAATTAAATTCTAATGCATTCAACAAACCTAATTAAATCAAATGAAAGTCAAACACATTCAAACAATGCTTTTTGAATCAAATTAAAGTCTAATGCATTCAACAAAGCTAGTTCAATCAAATGAAAGTCAAACACATTCAACTAAAGCAAATTAAATCAAAGGAAAGTCAAACACATTCAAACAAAGCTTTTTGAATCAAATGAAAGTCAAATGCATTCAACCAAGCTAATTAAATCAAATGAAAGTCTAATGCATTCTACAAAGCTAATTGAATCAAACGAAAGTCAAACACATTCAAAAAAAGCTTTTTGAATCAAATTAAAGTCTAATGCATTCAACAAACCTAACTAAATCAAATGAAAGTCTAACACATTCAAACAATGCTTTTTGAATCAAATTAAAGTCTAATGCATTCAACAAAGCTAGTTCAATCAAATGAAAGTCAAACACATTCAACTAAAGCAAATTGAATCAAAGGAAAGTCAAACACATTCAAACAAAGCTTTTTGAATCAAATGAAAGTAAAATGCATTCAACCAAGCTAATTAAATCAAATGAAAGTCTAATGCATTCTACAAAGCTAATTGAATCAAACGAAAGTCAAACACATTAAAATAAAGCTTTTTAAATCAAATTTAAGTCTAATGCATTCAACAAAGCTAATTAAATCAAATGAAAGTCAAACACATTCAAACAAAGCTAATTGATTCAAATGAAAGTTAAACACATTCAAATAAGCTTTATGAATTAAATGAAAGCCAAATGCATTCAACAATGCTAATTGAATCAAATGAAAGTAAAATGCATTTTACAAAGCTAATTGAATCAAATGAAAGTCAAATGCATTCAACAAAGCTAGTTGAATCAAATGAAAGTCAAACACAATCAAACAAAGGTTTTTGAATCCAATTAAAGTCTAATGCGTTCAACAAAGCTAATTTTATCAAATGAAAGTCAAATGCATTCTACAAAGCTAATCGAATCAAATGAAATTCAAACACATTCAAACAAAGCTTTTGAATCTAAGTTAAGTTAAACACATTCATACAAACAAATTAATTCAAATGAAAGTCAAACACATTCAAGTAAAGCTCTTTGAATAAAATAAATGTCAAATGCATTTAACAAAGGTAAATGAATCAAATGAAAGTCAAATGCATTCTACAAAGCTAGTTGAATCAAATGAAAGTCAATTGCATTCTACAAAGCTAATTGAATTAAATGAAAGTCAAACACATTCAAACAAAGCTTTTTGAATCAAATTAAAGTCAAATGCATTCAACAAAGCTAATTGAATCAAATGAAATTCAAATGCATTCTACCAAGCTAATTGAATCAAATGAAAGTCAAACACATTCAAATAAAGCTAATTGAATCAGTCAAACACATTCAAACAAAGCTTTTGAATCAAAGTTAAGTTAACTACATTCAAACAAAGCTAATTGAATCAAATGAAAGTCAAATACAATCAACAAAGGAAATTGAATCAAATGAAAGTTAAACTCATTAAAACAAAACTTTTTGAATCAAATGAAAGTCAAATGCATTCAACAAAGCTAGTTGAAACAAATGAAAGTCAAACACATTCAAACAAAGCTTTTTAAATCAAATTAAAGTCAAATGTATTCAACAAAGCTAAATTAATCAAATGAAAGTCAAATGCATTCAACAATGCTACTTGAATCAAATGAAAGTAAAATGCATTTTACAAAGCTAATTGAATCAAATGAAAGTCAAATGCATTTAACAAAGCTAGTTGAATCAAATGAAAGTAAAACACATTCAAACAAAGCTTTTTGAATCAAATTAAAGTCAAATGTATTCAACAAAGCTAATTTAATCAAATGAAAGTCAAACAAATTCAACAAAGCTAATTAAATACAATGAAAGTCAAACACATTCAAATAATGCTTTTTAAATCAAATTAAAGTCAAACACATTCAAACAAAGCTAATTGAATCAAATGAAAGTCAAACACATTCAAACAAGCTTTATGAATCATATTTAAGCCAAACACATTCAAACAAAGCTAATAAAATCAAATGAAAGTCAAACACATTCAAACAATGCTTTTTGAATCAAATTAAAGTCTAATGCATTCAACAAAGCTAGTTCAATCAAATGAAAGTCAAACACATTCAACTAAAGCAAATTGAATCAAAGGAAAGTCAAACACATTCAAACAAAGCTTTTTGAATCAAATGAAAGTCAAATGCATTCAACCAAGCTAATTAAATCAAATGAAAGTCTAATGCAATCTACAAAGCTAATTGAATCAAACGAAAGTCAAACACATTCAAAAAAAGCTTTTTGAATCAAATTAAAGTCTAATGCATTCAACAAACCTAATTAAATCAAATGAAAGTCAAACACATTCAAACAATGCTTTTTGAATCAAATTAAAGTCTAATGCATTCAACAAAGCTAGTTCAATCAAATGAAAGTCAAACACATTCAACTAAAGCAAATTGAATCAAAGGAAAGTCAAACACATTCAAACAAAGCTTTTTGAATCAAATGAAAGTAAAATGCATTCAACCAAGCTAATTAAATCAAATGAAAGTCTAATGCATTCTACAAAGCTAATTGAATCAAACGAAAGTCAAACACATTCAAATAAAGCTTTTTAAATCAAATTTAAGTCTAATGCATTCAACAAAGCTAATTAAATCAAATGAAAGTCAAACACATTCAAACAAAGCTAATTGATTCAAATGAAAGTTAAACACATTTAAATAAGCTTTATGAATTAAATGAAAGCCAAATGCATTCAACAATGCTAATTGAATCAAATGAAAGTAAAATGCATTTTACAAAGCTAATTGAATCAAATGAAAGTCAAATGCATTCAACAAAGCTAGTTGAATCAAATGAAAGTCAAACACAATCAAACAAAGGTTTTCGAATCCAATTAAAGTCTAATGCGTTCAACAAAGCTAATTTTATCAAATGAAAGTCAAATGCATTCTACAAAGCTAATCGAATCAAATGAAATTCAAACACATTCAAACAAAGCTTTTGAATCTAAGTTAAGTTAAACACATTCATACAAACAATTTAATTCAAATGAAAGTCAAACACATTCAAGTAAAGCTCTTTGAATAAAATAAATGTCAAATGCATTTAACAAAGGTAAAATAATCAAATGAAAGGCAAATGCATTCTACAAAGCTAGTTGAATCAAATGAAAGTCAATTGCATTCTACAAAGCTAATTGAATTAAATGAAAGTCAAACACATTCAAACAAAGCTTTTTGAATCAAATTAAAGTCAAATGCATTCATCAAAGCTAATTGAATCAAATGAAATTCAAATGCATTCTACCAAGCTAATTGAATCAAATGAAAGTCAAACACATTCAAATAAAGCTAATTGAATCAGTCAAACACATTCAAACAAAGCTTTTGAATCAAAGTTAAGTTAACTACATTCAAACAAAGCTAATTGAATCAAATGAAAGTCAAATACAATCAACAAAGGAAATTGAATCAAATGAATGTTAAACTCATTAAAACAAAACTTTTTGAATCAAATGAAAGTCAAATGCATTCAACAAAGCTAGTTGAATCAAATGAAAGTCAAACACATTCAAACAAAGCTTTTTAAATCAAATTAAAGTCAAATGTATTCAACAAAGCTAAATTAATCAAATGAAAGTCAAATGCATTCAACAATGCTACTTGAATCACATGAAAGTAAAATGCATTTTACAAAGCTAATTGAATCAAAAGAAAGTCAAATGCATTCAACAAAGCTAGTTGAATCAAATGAAAGTCAAACACATTCAAACAAAGCTTTTTGAATCAAATTAAAGTCAAATGTATTCAACAAAGCTAATTTAATCAAATGAAAGTCAAACAAATTCAACAAAGCTAATTAAATACAATGAAAGTCAAACACATTCAAATAATGCTTTTTAAATCAAATTAAAGTCAAACACATTCAAACAAAGCTAATTGAATCAAATGAAAGTCAAACACATTCAAACAAGCTTTATGAATCATATTTAAGCCAAACACATTCAAACAAAGCTAATAAAATCAAATGAAAGTCAAACACATTCAAACAATGCTTTTTGAATCAAATTAAAGTCTAATGCATTCAACAAAGCTAGTTCAATCAAATGAAAGTCAAACACATTTAACTAAAGCAAATTGAATCAAAGGAAAGTCGAACACATTCAAACAAAGCTTTTTGAATCAAATGAAAGTCAAATGCATTCAACCAAGCTAATTAAATCAAATGAAAGTCTAATGCAATCTACAAAGCTAATTGAATCAAACGAAAGTCAAACACATTCAAAAAAAGCTTTTTGAATCAAATTAAAGTCTAATGCATTCAACAAACCTAATTAAATCAAATGAAAGTCAAACACATTCAAACAATGCTTTTTGAATCAAATTAAAGTCTAATGCATTCAACAAAGCTAGTTCAATCAAATGAAAGTCAAACACATTCAACTAAAGCAAATTGAATCAAAGGAAAGTCAAACACATTCAAACAAAGCTTTTTGAATCAAATGAAAGTAAAATGCATTCAACCAAGCTAATTAAATCAAATGAAAGTCTAATGCAATCTACAAAGCTAATTGAATCAAACTAAAGTCAAACACATTCAAAAAAAGCTTTTTGAATCAAGTTAAAGTCTAATGCATTCAACAAACCTAATTAAATCAAATGAAAGTCAAACACATTCAAACAATGCTTTTTGAATCAAATTAAAGTCTAATGCATTCAACAAAGCTAGTTCAATCAAATGAAAGTCAAACACATTCAACTAAAGCAAATTGAATCAAAGGAAAGTCAAACACATTCAAACAAAGCTTTTTGAATCAAATGAAAGTCAAATGCATTCAACCAAGCTAATTAAATCAAATGAAAGTCTAATGCAATCTACAAAGCTAATTGAATCAAACGAAAGTCAAACACATTCAAATAAAGCTTTTTGAATCAAATTAAAGTCTAATGCATTCAACAACCTAATTAAATCAAATGAAAGTCAAACACATTCAAACAATGCTTTTTGAATCAAATTAAAGTCTAATGCATTCAACAAAGCTAGTTCAATCAAATGAAAGTCAAACACATTCAACTAAAGCAAATTGAATCAAAGGAAAGTCAAACACATTCAATCAAAGCTTTTTGAATCAAATGAAAGTAAAATGCATTCAACCAAGCTAATTAAATCAAATGAAAGTCTAATGCATTCTACAAAGCTAATTAAATCAAACGAAAGTCAAACACATTCAAATAAAGCTTTTTAAATTAAATTTAAGTCTAATGCATTCAACAAAGCTAATTAAATCAAATGAAAGTCAAACACATTCAAACAAAGCTAATTGATTCAAATGAAAGTTAAACACATTCAAATAAGCTTTATGAATTAAATGATAGCCAAATGCATTCAACAATGCTAATTGAATCAAATGAAAGTAAAATGCATTTTACAAAGCTAATTGAATCAAATGAAAGTCAAATGCATTCAACAAAGCTAGTTAAATCAAATGAAAGTCAAACACAATCAAACAAAGGTTTTCGAATCCAATTAAAGTCTAATGCGTTCAACAAAGCTAATTTTATCAAATGAAAGTAAAATGCATTCTACAAAGCTAATTGAATCAAATGAAATTCAAACACATTCAAACAAAGCTTTTGAATCTAAGTTAAGTTAAACACATTCATACAAACAAATTAATTCAAATGAAAGTCAAACACATTCAAGTAAAGCTTTTTGAATAAAATAAATGTCAAATGCATTTAACAAAGGTAAATGAATCAAATGAAAGTCAAAAGCATTCTACAAACCTAGTTAAATCAAATGAAAGTCAATTGCATTCTACAAAGCTAATTGAATTAAATGAAAGTCAAACACATTCAAACAAAGCTTTTTGAATCAAATTAAAGTCAAATGCATTCAACAAAGCTAAATGAATCAAATGAAATTTAAATGCATTCTATCAAGCTAATTGAATCAAATGAAAGTCAAACACATTCAAATAAAGCTAATTGAATCAAATGAAAGTCAAACACATTCAAACAAAGCTTATAAATCAAAGTTACGTTAAACACATATAAAAAAGCTAATTGAATCAAATGAAAGTCAAATGCAATCAACAAAGGTAACTGAATCAAATGAAAGTTAAACTCATTAAAACAAAACTTTTTTAATCAAATGAAAGTCAAATGCATACAACAAAGCTAGTTGAATCAAATGAAAGTCAAACACATTCAAACAAAGCTTTTTGAATCAAATTAAAGTCAAATGCGTTCAACAAAGCTAATTTAATCAAATGAAAGTCAAACACAATCAAACAAAGGTTTTCGAATCCAATTAAAGTCTAATGCGTTCAACAAAGCTAATTTTATCAAATGAAAGTCAAATGCATTCTACAAAGCTAATCGAATCAAATGAAATTCAAACACATTCAAACAAAGCTTTTGAATCTAAGTTAAGTTAAACACATTCATACAAACAAATTAATTCAAATGAAAGTCAAACACATTCAAGTAAAGCTCTTTGAATAAAATAAATGTCAAATGCATTTAACAAAGGTAAATGAATCGAATGAAAGTCAAATGCATTCTACAAAGCTAGTTGAATCAAATGAAAGTCAATTGCATTCTACAAAGCTAATTGAATTAAATGAAAGTCAAACACATTCAAACAATGCTTTTTGAATCAAATTAAAGTCAAATGCATTCAACAAAGCTAATTGAATCAAATGAAATTCAAATGCATTCTACCAAGCTAATTGAATGAAATGAAAGTCAAACAGTTTCAAATAAAGCTAATTAATCAGTCAAACACATTCAAACAAAGCTTTTGAATCAAAGTTAAGTTAACTACATTCAAACAAAGCTAATTGAATCAAATGAAAGTCAAATACAATCAACAAAGGAAATTGAATCAAATGAAAGTTAAACTCATTAAAACAAAACTTTTTGAATCAAATGAAAGTCAAATGCATTCAACAAAGCTAGTTGAATCAAATGAAAGTCAAATACATTTAAACAAAGCTTTTTAAATCAAATTAAAGTCAAATGTATTCAACAAAGCTAAATTAATCAAATGAAAGTCAAATGCATTCAACAATGCTACTTGAATCAAATGAAAGTAAAATGCATTTTACAAAGCTAATTGAATCAAATGAAAGTCAAATGCATTCAACAAAGCTAGTTGAATCAAATGAAAGTCAAACACATTCAAACAAAGCTTTTTGAATCAAATTAAAGTCAAATGTATTCAACAAAGCTAATTTAATCAAATGAAAGTCAAACAAATTCAACAAAGCTAATTAAATACAATGAAAGTCAAACACATTCAAATAATGCTTTTTAAATCAAATTAAAGTCAAACACATTCAAACAAAGCTAATTGAATCAAATGAAAGTCAAACACATTCAAACAAGCTTTATGAATCATATTTATTTCAAACACATTCAAACAAAGCTAATAAAATCAAATGAAAGTCAAACACATTCAAACAATGCTTTTTTAATCAAATTAAAGTCTTATGCATTCAACAAAGCTAGTTCAATCAAATGAAAGTCAAACACATTCAACTAAAGCAAATTGAATCAAAGGAAAGTCAAACACATTCAAACAAAGCTTTTTGAATCAAATGAAAGTCAAATGCATTCAACCAAGCTAATTAAATCAAATGAAAGTCTAATGCATTCTACAAAGCTAATTGAATCAAACGAAAGTCAAACACATTCAAATAAAGCTTTTTGAATCAAATTAAAGTCTAATGCATTCAACAAACCTAATTAAATCAAATGAAAGTCAAACACATTCAAACAAAGCTAATTGATTCAAATGAAAGTTAAACACATTCAAATAAGCTTTATGAATTAAATGAAAGCCAAATGCATTCAACAATGCTAATTAAATCAAAGGAAAGTCAAACACATTCAAACAAAGCTGTTTGAATCAAATGAAAGTCAAATGCATTCATCCAAGCTAATTAAATCAAATGAAAGTCTAATGCATTCTACAAAGCTAATTGAATCAAACGAAAGTCAAACACATTCAAATAAAGCTTTTTGAATCAAATTAAAGTCTAATGCATTCAACAAACCTAATTAAATCAAATGAAAGTCAAACACATTCAAACAAAGCTAATTGATTCAAATGAAAGTTAAACACATTCAAATAAGCTTTATGAATTAAATGAAAGTCAAACACATTCAACTAAAGCAAATTGAATCAAAGGAAAGTCAAACACATTCAAACAAAGCTTTTTGAATCAAATGAAAGTCAAATGCATTCAACCAAGCTAATTAAATCAAATGAAAGTCTAATGCAATCTACAAAGCTAATTGAATCAAACGAAAGTCAAACACATTCAAATAAAGCTTTTTGAATCAAATTAAAGTCTAATGCATTCAACAACCTAATTAAATCAAATGAAAGTCAAACACATTCAAACAATGCTTTTTGAATCAAATTAAAGTCTAATGCATTCAACAAAGCTAGTTCAATCAAATGAAAGTCAAACACATTCAACTAAAGCAAATTGAATCAAAGGAAAGTCAAACACATTCAAACAAAGCTTTTTGAATCAAATGAAAGTAAAATGCATTCAACCAAGCTAATTAAATCAAATGAAAGTCTTATGCATTCTACAAAGCTAATTGAATCAAATGAAAGTCAAACACATTCAAATAAAGCTTTTTAAATCAAATTTAAGTCTAATGCATTCAACAAAGCTAATTAAATCAAATGAAAGTCAAACACATTCAAACAAAGCTAATTGATTCAAATGAAAGTTAAACACATTCAAATAAGCTTTATGAATTAAATGAAAGCCAAATGCATTCAACAATGCTAATTGAATCAAATGAAAGTGAAATGCATTTTACAAAGCTAATTGAATCAAATGAAAGTCAAATGCATTCAACAAAGCTAGTTGAATCAAATGAAAGTCAAACACAATCAAACAAAGGTTTTCGAATCCAATTAAAGTCTAATGCGTTCAACAAAGCTAATTTTATCAAATGAAAGTCAAATGCATTCTACAAAGCTAATCGAATCAAATGAAATTCAAACTCATTCAAACAAAGCTTTTGAATCTAAGTTAAGTTAAACACATTCATACAAACAAATTAATTCAAATGAAAGTCAAACACATTCAAGTAAAGCTCTTTGAATAAAATAAATGTCAAATGCATTTAACAAAGGTAAATGAATCAAATGAAAGTCAAATGCATTCTACAAAGCTAGTTGAATCAAATGAAAGTCAATTGCATTCTACAAAGCTAATTGAATTAAATGAAAGTCAAACACATTCAAACAAAGCTTTTTGAATCAAATTAAAGTCAAATGCATTCAACAAAGCTAATTGAATCAAATGAAATTCAAATGCATTCTACCAAGCTAATTAAATCAAATGAAAGTCAAACACATTCAAATAAAGCTAATTGAATCAGTCAAACACATTCAAACAAAGCTTTTGAATCAAAGTTAAGTTAACTACATTCAAACAAAGCTAATTGAATCAAATGAAAGTCAAATACAATCAACAAAGGAAATTGAATCAAATGAAAATTAAACTCATTAAACCAAAACTTTTTGAATCAAATGAAAGTCAAATGCATTCAACAAAGCTAGTTGAATCAAATGAAAGTCAAACACATTCAAACAAAGCTTTTTAAATCAAATTAAAGTCAAATGTATTCGACAAAGCTTAATTAATCAAATGAAAGTCAAATGCATTCAACAATGCTAGTTGAATTAAATGAAAGTAAAATGCATTTTACAAAGCTAATTGAATCAAATGAAAGTCAAATGCATTCAACAAAGCTAGTTGAATCAAATGAAAGTCAAACACATTCAAACAAAGCTTTTTGAATCAAATTAAAGTCAAATGTATTCAACAAAGCTAATTTAATCAAATGAAAGTCAAACAAATTCAACAAAGCTAATTAAATACAATGAAAGTCAAACACATTCAAATAATGCTTTTTAAATCAAATTAAAGTCAAACACATTCAAACAAAGCTAATTGAATCAAATGAAAGTCAAACACATTCAAACAAGCTTTATGAATCATATTTAAGCCAAACACATTCAAACAAAGCTAATAAAATCAAATGAAAGTCAAACACATTCAAACAATGCTTTTTGAATCAAATTAAAGTCTAATGCATTCAACAAAGCTAGTTCAATCAAATGAAAGTCAAACACATTCAACTAAAGCAAATTGAATCAAAGGAAAGTCAAACACATTCAAACAAAGCTTTTTGAATCAAATGAAAGTCAAATGCATTCAACCAAGCTAATTAAATCAAATGAAAGTCTAATGCATTCTACAAAGCTAATTGAATCAAACGAAAGTCAAACACATTCAAAAAAAGCTTTTTGAATCAAATTAAAGTCTAATGCATTCAACAAAGCTAATTAAATCAAATGAAAGTCAAACACATTCAAACAATGCTTTTTGAATCAAATTAAAGTCTAATGCATTCAACAAAGCTAGTTCAATCAAATGAAAGTCAAACACATTCAACTAAAGCAAATTGAATCAAAGGAAAGTCAAACACATTCAAACAAAGCTTTTTGAATCAAATGAAAGTAAAATGCATTCAACCAAGCTAATTAAATCAAATGAAAGTCTAATGCATTCTACAAAGCTAATTGAATCAAACGAAAGTCAAACACATTCAAATAAAGCTTTTTAAATCAAATTTAAGTCTAATGCATTCAACAAAGCTAATTAAATCAAATGAAAGTCAAACACATTCAAACAAAGCTAATTGATTCAAATGAAAGTTAAACACATTCAAATAAGCTTTATGAATTAAATGAAAGCCAAATGCATTCAACAATGCTAATTGAATCAAATGAAAGTAAAATGCATTTTACAAAGCTAATTGAATCAAATGAAAGTCAAATGCATTCAACAAAGCTAGTTGAATCAAATGAAAGTCAAACACAATCAAACAAAGGTTTTCGAATCCAATTAAAGTCTAATGCGTTCAACAAAGCTAATTTTATCAAATGAAAGTCAAATGCATTCTACAAAGCTAATCGAATCAAATGAAATTCAAACACATTCAAACAAAGCTTTTGAATCTAAGTTAAGTTAAACACATTCATATAAACAAATTAATTCAAATGAAAGACAAACACATTCAAGTAAAGCTCTTTGAATAAAATAAATGTCAAATGCATTTAACAAAGGTAAATGAATCAAATGAAAGGCAAATGCATTCTACAAAGCTAGTTGAATTAAATGAAAGTCAAACACATTCAAACAAAGCTTTTTGAATCAAATTAAAGTCAAATGCATTCAACAAAGCTAATTGAATCAAATGAAATTCAAATGCATTCTACCAAGCTAATTGAATCAAATGAAAGTCAAACACATTCAAATAAAGCTAATTGAATCAGTCAAACACATTCAAACAAAGCTTTTGAATCAAAGCTAAGTTAACTACATTCAAACAAAGCTAATTGAATCAAATGAAAGTCAAATACAATCAACAAAGGAAATTGAATCAAAGAAAGTTAAACTCATTAAAACAAAACTTTTTGAATCAAATGAAAGTCAAATGCATTCAAAAAAGATAGTAGAATCAAATGAAAGTCAAACACATTCAAACAAAGCTTTTTAAATCAAATTAAAGTCAAATGTATTCAACAAAGCTAAATTAATCAAATGAAAGTCAAATGCATTCAACAGTGCTACTTGAATCAAATGAAAGTAAAATGCATTTTACAAAGCTAATTGAATCAAATGAAAGTCAAATGCATTCAACAAAGCTAGTTGAATCAAATGAAAGTCAAACACATTCAAACAAAGCTTTTTGAATCAAATTAAAGTCAAATGTATTCAACAAAGCTAATTTAATCAAATGAAAGTCAAACAAATTCAACAAAGCTAATTAAATACAATGAAAGTCAAACACATTCAAATAATGCTTTTTAAATCAAATTAAAGTCAAACACATTCAAACAAAGCTAATTGAATCAAATGAAAGTCAAACACATTCAAACAAGCTTTATGAATCATATTTAAGCCAAACACATTCAAACAAAGCTAATAAAATCAAATGAAAGTCAAACACATTCAAACAATGCTTTTTGAATCAAATTAAAGTCTAATGCATTCAACAAAGCTAGTTCAATCAAATGAAAGTCAAACACATTCAACTAAAGCAAATTGAATCAAAGGAAAGTCAAACACATTCAAACAAAGCTTTTTGAATCAAATGAAAGTCAAATGCATTCAACCAAGCTAATTAAATCAAATGAAAGTCTAATGCAATCTACAAAGCTAATTGAATCAAACGAAAGTCAAACACATTCAAAAAAAGCTTTTTGAATCAAATTAAAGTCTAATGCATTCAACAAACCTAATTAAATAAAATGAAAGTCAAACACATTCAAACAATGCTTTTTGAATCAAATTAAAGTCTAATGCATTCAACAAAGCTAGTTCAATCAAATGAAAGTCAAACACATTCAACTAAAGCAAATTGAATCAAAGGAAAGTCAAACACATTCAAACAAAGCTTTTTGAATCAAATGAAAGTAAAATGCATTCAACCAAGCTAATTAAATCAAATGAAAGTCTAATGCATTCTACAAATCTAATTGAATCAAACGAAAGTCAAACACATTCAAATAAAGCTTTTTAAATCAAATTTAAGTCTAATGCATTCAACAAAGCTAATTAAATCAAATGAAAGTCAAACACATTCAAACAAAGCTAATTGATTCAAATGAAAGTTAAACACATTCAAATAAGCTTTATGAATTAAATGAAAGCCAAATGCATTCAACAATGCTAATTGAATCAAATGAAAGTAAAATGCATTTTACAAAGCTAATTGAATCAAATGAAAGTCAAATGCATTCAACAAAGCTAGTTAAATCAAATGAAAGTCAAACACAATCAAACAAAGGTTTTCGAATCCAATTAAAGTCTAATGCGTTCAACAAAGCTAATTTTATCAAATGAAAGTCAAATGCATTCTACAAAGCTAATCGAATCAAATGAAATTCAAACACATTCAAACAAAGCATTTGAATCTAAGTTAAGTTAAACACATTCATATAAACAAATTAATTCAAATGAAAGCCAAACACATTCAAGTAAAGCTCTTTGAATAAAATAAATGTCAAATGCATTTAACAAAGGTAAATGAATCAAATGAAAGGCAAATGCATTCTACAAAGCTAGTTGAATCAAATGAAAGTCAATTGCATTCTACAAAGCTAATTGAATTAAATGAAAGTCAAACACATTCAAACAAAGCTTTTTGAATCAAATTAAAGTCAAATGCATTCAACAAAGCTAATTGAATCAAATGAAATTCAAATGCATTCTACCAAGCTAATTGAATCAAATGAAAGTCAAACACATTCAAATAAAGCTAATTGAATCAGTCAAACACATTCAAACAAAGCTTTTGAATCAAAGTTAAGTTAACTACATTCAAACAAAGCTAATTGAATCAAATGAAAGTCAAATACAATCAACAAAGGAAATTGAATCAAAGAAAGTTAAACTCATTAAAACAAAACTTTTTGAATCAAATGAAAGTCAAATGCATTCAAAAAAGCTAGTTGAATCAAATGAAAGTCAAACACATTCAAACAAAGCTTTTTAAATCAAATTAAAGTCAAATGTATTCAACAAAGCTAAATTAATCAAATGAAAGTCAAATGCATTCAACAATGCTACTTGAATCAAATGAAAGTAAAATGCATTTTACAAAGCTAATTGAATCAAATGAAAGTCTAATGCATTCAACAAAGCTAGTTGAATCAAATGAAAGTCAAACACATTCAAACAAAGCTTTTTGAATCAAATTAAAGTCAAATGTATTCAACAAAGCTAATTTAATCAAATGAAAGTCAAACACATTCAAATAATGCTTTTTCAATCAAATTAAAGTCAAACACATTCAAACAAAGCTAATTGAATCAAATGAAAGTCAAACACATTCAAACAAGCTTTATGAATCATATTTAAGCCAAACACATTCAAACAAAGCTAATAAAATCAAATGAAAGTCAAACACATTCAAACAATGCTTTTTGAATCAAATTAAAGTCTAATGCATTCAACAAAGCTAGTTCAATCAAATGAAAGTCAAACACATTCAACTAAAGCAAATTGAATCAAAGGAAAGTCAAACACATTCAAACAAAGCTTTTTGAATCAAATGAAAGTCAAATGCATTCAACCAAGCTAATTAAATCAAATGAAAGTCTAATGCAATCTACAAAGCTAATTGAATCAAACGAAAGTCAAACACATTCAAATAAAGCTTTTTGAATCAAATTAAAGTCTAATGCATTCAACAAACCTAATTAAATCAAATGAAAGTCAAACACATTCAAACAATGCTTTTTGAATCAAATTAAAGTCTAATGCATTCAACAAAGCTAGTTCAATCAAATGAAAGTCAAACACATTCAACTAAAGCAAATTGAATCAAAGGAAAGTCAAACACATTCAAACAAAGCTTTTTGAATCAAATGAAAGTAAAATGCATTCAACCAAGCTAATTAAATCAAATGAAAGTCTAATGCATTCTACAAAGCTAATTGAATTAAACGAAAGTCAAACACATTCAAATAAAGCTTTTTAAATCAAATTTAAGTCTAATGCATTCAACAAAGCTAATTAAATCAAATGAAAGTCAAACACATTCAAACAAAGCTAATTGATTCAAATGAAAGTTAAACACATTCAAATAAGCTTTATGAATTAAATGAAAGCCAAATGCATTCAACAATGCTAATTGAATCAAATGAAAGTAAAATGCATTTTACAAAGCTAATTGAATCAAATGAAAGTCAAATGCATTCAACAAAGCTAGTTGAATCAAATGAAAGTCAAACACAATCAAACAATGGTTTTCGAATCCAATTAAAGTCTAATGCGTTCAACAAAGCTAATATTATCAAATGAAAGTCAAATGCATTCTACAAAGCTAATCGAATCAAATGAAATTCAAACACATTCAAACAAAGCTTTTTAAATCAAATGAAAGTCAAACACATTCAAACAAAGCTAACTGAATCAAATGAAAGTCAAACACATTCAAACAATGCTAATTGATTCAAATGAAAATTAAACACATTCAAATAAGCTTTATGAATCAAATGAAAGCCAAATGCATTCAACAATGCTAATCGAATCAAATGAAAGAAAATGCATTTTACAAACCTAATTGAATCAAATGAAAGTCAAACACATTCAAACAAAACTTTTTGAATCAAATGAAAGTCAAATGCATTCAACAAAGCTAATTGAATCAAATGAAAGTCAAACACAATCAAACAAAGCTTTTCGATTCCAATTAAAGTCTCATGTGTTCAACAAAGCTAATTTAATCAAATGAAAGTCAAATGCATTCTACAAAGCTAATTTAATCAAATGAAAGTCAAACAAATTCAAACAAATCTTTTTTAATCAAATTAAAGTCAAACACATTCAATCAAAGCTAATTGAAACAAATGAAAGTCAAACACATTCAAAAAAAGCTTTTTGAATCAAATGAAAGTCAAATGCATTCTATAAAGCTAATTGAATCAAAGAAAGTCAAACACATTAAAGATTTTTTGATTAAATGAAAGTCAAATGCATTCAACAAAGCTATTTGAATCAAATGAAAGTCAAACACATTCAAACAAAACTATTTGAATCAAATGAAACTCAAATACATTCAAACAAAGCTTTTTGAATCACATTGAAGTCTAATGCATTCAACAAAGCTAATTGAATGAAATGAAAGTCAAATGCATTCTACAAAGCTAATTGAATCAAATGAAAATTAAACAAATTCAAACAAATCTTTTTGAATCAAATTAAAGTCAAACACATTCAAACAAAGCTAATTAAATCAAATGAAAGTCAAACACATTCGAACAAAGCATTTTGAATCAAATGAAAGTTAAATGCATTCAACAAAGCTAATTGAATCAAATGAAATTCAAACACAATCAAACAAAGCTTTTATAATCAAATGAAAGTCAAATTCATTCAACAAAGCTAATTGAATCAAATGAAAATCAAATGCATTAACAAAGCTAATTGAACTAAATGAAATTCAAATGTATTCTACCAATATAATTGAATCAAATGAAAGTCAAACACATTCAAACAAAGCATTTGAATCTAAGTTAAGTTAAACACATTCAAACAAAGCTAGTTGAATCAAATGAAAGTCAAATGCAATCGAACAAAGCTACCTAAATCAAATGAAAGTAAAACACATTCAAACAAAGCTAAATGAATCAAAGGTAAATGAATTCTACAAAGCATTTAACAAAGGTAAATGAATCAAATGAAAGTCAAATGCATTCTACAAAGCTAGTTGAATAAAATGAAAGTCAAATGCATTCTACAAAGCTATTTGAGTTAAATGAAAGTCAAACACATTCAAACAAAGCTTTTTGAATCAAATTAAAGTCAAATGCATTCAACAAAGCTAATTGAATCAAATGAAATTTAAATGCATTCTATCAAGCTAATTGAATCAAATGAAAGTCAAACACATTCAAATAAAGCTAATTGAATCAAATGAAAGTCAAACACATTCAAACAAATCTTTTAAATCAAAGTTAAGTTAAATACATATAAACAAAGCTAATTGAATCAAATGAAAGTCAAATGCAATCAACAAAGGTAACTAAATCAAAAGAAAGTTAAACTCATTACAACAAAACTTTTTTAATCAAATGAAAGTCAAATGCATTCAACAAAGCTAGTTGAATCAAATGAAAGTCAAACACATTCAAACAAAGCTTTTTGAATCAAATGAAAGTAAAATGCATTTTACAAAGCTAATTGAGACAAATGAAAGTCAAACACATTCAAACAAAGCTTTTTGAATCAAATGAAAGTCAAATGCATTCAACAAAACTAATTGAATAAAATGAAAGTCAAACACAATCAAACAAAGCTTTTCGAATCTAATTAAAGTCTAATGCGTTCAACAAAGCTAATTTAATCAAATGAAAGTCAAATGCATTCTACAAAGCTAATTGAATCCAATGAAAGTCAAACACATTTAAACAAACCTTTTTGCATCAAATTAAAGTCTAATGCATTGAACAAACCTAATTGAATCAAATGAAAGTCAAACACATTCAAACAAAGCTTTTTGAATCAAATGAAAGTCAAATGCATGGAATAAAGCTATTAGAATCAAATGAAAGTCAAATGCATTCAACAAAGCTAATTTAACCAAATAAAAGTCAAACACATTCAAATAAAGCTTTTTCAATCAAATTAAAGTCTAATGCATTCAACAAAGCTAATTAAATCAAATGAAAGTCAAACAAATTAAAACAAAGTTAATTGATTCAAATGAAAGTCAAACACAATCAAACAAAGCTTTTCGAATCCAATTAAAGTCTAATTCGTTCAACAAACCTAATTTAATCAAATGAAAGTCAAAAGCATTCTACAAAGCTAATCTAATCAAATGAAAGTCAAACACATTCAAACAAAGCTTTTTGAATAAAATAAATATCCAACGCATTTAACAAAGGTAAATGAATCTAATGAAAATCAAATGCATTCTACAAAGCTTGTTGAATCAAATGAAAGTCAAATGCATTCTACAAAGATAATTGAATTAAATAAAAGTCAAACACATTCAAACAAAGCTTTTTGAATCAAATTAAAGTGAAATGCATTCAACAAAGCTAATTGAATCAAATGAAAGTCAAATGCATTCTACAAAGCTAATTGAATCTAATGAAAGTCAAACACATTCAAATAATTCTTTTTGAATCAAATTAAAGTCTTATGCATTCAACAAAGCTAATTGAATCAAATGAAAGTCAAACACATTAAAACAAAGCTAATTGAATCAAATGAAAGTCAAAAACATTCAAACAAAGCTAATTGAATCAAATGAAAGTCAAACACATTCAAACAAACTTTTTGAATCAAACTAAAGTCTAATGCACTCAATAAAGCTAATTGAGTCAACTGAAAGTCAAATGCATTCTCCAAAGCTAATTGAATCAAATGAAAGTCAAATGCATGCTACAAAGCTAATTGAATTAAATGAAAGTCAAACACATTCAAACAAAGCTTTTTGAATCAAATTAAAGTGAAATGCATTCAACAAAGCTAAGTGAATCAAATGAAATTCAAATTCATTCTACCAATCTAATTGAACCAAATGAGTGTGAAACACATTCAAATAAAGTTGATTGAATCAAAATGAAAGTCAAACACATTCAAACAATGCTTTTGAAACAAATTTAAGTTAAACACATTCAAACAAAGCTAATTGAATCAATTGAAAGTCAAATGCAATCAACAAAGGTAATTGAATCAAATGAAAGTTAAACACATTAAATCAAAACTTTTTGAATCAAATGAAAGTCAAATGCATTCAACAAAGCTAGTTGAATCAAATTAAAGTCAAACACATTCAAATAAAGCTTTTTAAATCAAATTAAAGTCAAACACATTCAAACGAAGCTAATTGAATCAAATGAAAGTCAAACACATTCAAACAAGCTTTATGAATCAAATTTAAGCCAAACACATTCAAACAAAGCTAATAGAATAAAAAGAAAGTCAAACACATTCAAATAAAGCTTTTTAAATCAAAGTAAAGTCTAATGCATTCAACAAAGCCAATTGAATCAAATGAAAGTCAAATGCATTCTACAAAGCTAATTGAATTCAATAAAAGTCAAACACATTCAAACAAAGCTTTTTGAATCAAATTAAAGTTAAATGCATTCAACAAAGCTAATTGAATCAAATGAAATTCAAATTCATTCTACCAAGCTAATTGAACCAAATGAGTGTCAAACACATTCAAATAAAGCTAATTGAATCAAATGAAAGTCAAAAACATTCAAACAATGCTTTTGAAATAAAGTTAAGTTAAACACATTCAAATAAAGCTAATTGAATAAATTGAAAGTCAAATGCAATCAACAAAGGTAATTGAATCAAATGAAAGTTAAACACATTAAATCAAAACTTTTTGAATCAAATGAAAGTCAAATGCATTCAACAAAGCTAATTGAATCAAATGAGAGTCAAACAAAATCAAACAAAGCTTTTCAAATCCTATTAAAGTTTCATGCGTTCAACAAAGCTAATTTACTCAAATAAAAGTTAAATGCATTCTACAAAGCTAGTTTAATCAAATGAAAGTTAAACACATTCAAACAAAGCTAATTGAATCCATTGAAAGTCAAACACATTCAAACAAAGCTTTTTAAATCAAATTAAAGTTAAACACATTCAACAAAGCTAACTGAATCAAATGAAAGTCAAATGCATTCTAGAAAGGTAACTGAATCAAATGAAATTCAAATGCATTCAACAAAGCTTTTTAAATCAAAGGAAATTCAAATGCATTCAACAAAGCTAATCGAATCAAATGAAAGTCAAACACAATCAAACAAAGCTTTTGGAATCCAATTAAAGTCTAATGCGTTCAACAAAGCTAATAGAATCAAAAGAAAGTCAAACACATTCAAATAAAGCTTTTTAAATCAAAGTAAAGTCTAATGCATTCAACAAAGCTAATTGAATCAAATGAAAGTCAAATGCATTCTACAAAGCTAATTGAATTAAATAAAAGTCAAACACATTCAAACAAAGCTTTTTGAATCAAATTAAAGTTAAATGCATTCAACAAAGCTAATTGAATCAAATGAAATTCAAATTCATTCTACCAAGCTAATTGAACCAAATGAGTGTCAAACACATTCAAATAAAGCTAATTGAATCAAATGAAAGTCAAAAACATTCAAACAATGCTTTTGAAACAAAGTTAAGTTAAACACATTCAAATAAAGCTAATTGAATAAATTGAAAGTAAAATGCAATCAACAAAGGTAATTGAATCAAATGAAAGTTAAACACATTAAATCAAAACTTTTTGAATCAAATGAAAGTCAAATGCATTCAACAAAGCTAATTGAATCAAATGAGAGTCAAACAAAATCAAACAAAGCTTTTCGAATCCTATTAAAGTTTAAAGCGTTCAACAAAGCTATTTTACTCAAATGAAAGTTAAATGCATTCTACAAAGCTAATTTAATCAAATGAAAGTTAAACACATTCAAACAAAGCTAATTGAATCCATTGATAGTCAAACACATTTAAACAAAGCTTATTGAATCAAATTAAAGTCTATAGCATTCAACAAACCTAATTAAATCAAATGATAGTCAAACACATTCAAACAAAGCTTTTTAAATCAAATTAAAGTCAAACGCATTCAACAAAGCTAACTGAATCAAATGAAAGTCAAATGCATTCTACAAAGCTAACTGAATCAAATGAAAGTCAAACACATTCAAACAAAGCTAATTAAATCAAATGAAAGTCAAACACATTCAAACAAAGCTTTTTGAATCAAATGAAAGTCAAATGCATGGAGCAAAGCTAATAGAATCAAATGAAAGTCAAACACATTTATATAAAGCTTTTTAAATCAAATTAAAGTCTAATGCATTCAACAAAGCTAATTAAATCGAATGAAAGTCAAATAAATTCAAACAAATCTAATTGATTCAAATGAAAGTTAAAAACATTCAAATAAGATTTATGAATCAAATGAAAGCCAAATGCATTCAACAATGCTAATTGAATCAAATGAAAGAAAAATGCAATTTACAAAGCTAAATGAATCAAAAGAAAGTCAAACACATTCAAACAAAGCTTTTTGAATCAAATGAAAGTCAAATGCATTCTACAAAGCTAGTTGAATCAAATGAAAGTCAATTGAATTCTACAAAGCTAATTGAATTCAATGAAAGTCAAACACATTTAAACAAAGCATTTTGAATCAAATTAAAGTCAAATGCATTCAACAAAGCTAATTGAATCAAATGAAATTCAAATGCATTCTACCAAGCTAATTGAATCAAATGAAAGTCAAACACATTCAAATAAAGCTAATTGAATCATATGAAAGTCAAACACATTCAAACAAAGCTTTTGAATCACAGTTAAGTTAACTACATTCAAACAAAGCTAATTGAATGAAATGAAAGTCAAATACAATCGACCAAGGAAATTGAATCAAATGAAAGTTAAACTCATTAAAACAAAACTTTTTGAATCAAATGAAAGTCAAATGCATTCAACAAAGCTAGTTGAATCAAATGAAAGTCAAACACATTCAAACAAAGCTTTTTAAATCAAATTAAAGTCAAATGTATTCGACAAAGCTAATTTAATCAAATGAAAGTCAAATGCATTCAACAATGCTAATTGAATCAAATGAAAGTAAAATGCATTTTACAAAGCTAATTACATCAAATGAAAGTCAAATGCATTCAACAAAGCTAGTTGAATCAAATGAAAGTCAAACACATTCAAACAAAGCTTTTTGAATCAAATTAAAGTCAAATGTATTCAACAAAGCTAATTTAATCAAATGAAAGTCAAATGCATTCTATAAAGCTAATTTAATCAAATGAAAGTCAAACAAATTCAACAAAGCTAATTAAATACAATGAAAGTCAAACACATTCAAATAATGCTTTTTAAATCAAATTAAAGTCAAACACATTCAAACAAAGCTAATAAAATCAAATGAAAGTCAAACACATTCAAACAATGCTTTTTGAATCAAATTAAAGTCAAATGCATTCAACAAAGCTAATTGAATCAAATGAAATTCAAATGCATTCTACCAAGCTAATTGAATCAAATGAAAGTTAAACACATTCAAATAAAGCTAATTGAATCAAATGAAAGTCAAATACAATAAACAAAGGTAATTAAATCAAATAAAAGTTAAACTCATTAAAACAAAACTTTTTGAATCAAATGAAAGTCAAATGCATTCAACAAGGCTAGTTAAATCAAATGAAAGTCAAACACATTCAAACTAAGCTTTTTGAATCAAATTAAAGTCAAATGTATTCATTAAAGCTAATTTAATCAAATGAAAGTCAAATACATTCTATAAAGCTAATTTAATCAAATGAAAGTCAAACAAATTCAACAAAGCTAATTAAATACAATGAAAGTCAAACACATTCAAATAAGGCTTTTTAAATCAAATTAAAGTCAAACACTGATGTGATTTTTAGTCCGAAAACTAAGCCTCACAAAGATATGAATCTAACCTAATTCTATACAGAAAATTCACCAAGAATTAAGCAAGAAACTTAGATTAATTAATCAAGAATCCACCTAATTAATCAACCTAGGTGATTGTTTTAACTAAAACAAACAAAACAGCAAATTGGAATCCACCAATCAAGAATTTAAGTAATCCAACTTAAACAAAAGCAATAAGAAATATTATTATGAATGTATGATTAAACTTGTATCTTATTCGAAGATTACAACCCTATATTTATAAACTCAATCAATTATCCTAATCCCACTTGAATTAGAATTCTAGTCCCCTAACAAAAACCCACGGATTGCATAACTTAATCAAGTTTAGATAACTTTGATTTAGTTATTTAATCCTACTTAAACTCTAACTACTCTTAAGATAAAACTTGCCTATTTTATCCTAACTCAAGCTTGCACTCCAAGCTATTATTGACGCCTACTAGACTAAAACAATTCCTAATGCAATTAGAAATCCTAAGTGCTTAAAACAAGAAAAACCCTTTCAAGTGAAAGGTAAAAACTTGTAAGCAAAAACCTAAGAAAGCTTTTAAAGAAACCTTAAAGAACTATCAAGAAGCTTCAAGAACTCCCAAGAACGCCACCATACAAAGCGTGGCTTTGTCTTGATGCCCCCGATAGTAAGTTTGACCTATTGAAGAAGCTTCCAAGTATAGATTCATGCTTTCTTGACTTTCTTGGAATAATTCTTCAACATGCTCATCGTTCACATTGATGCACGCATCATCCTCCCCTTCTTCAAAAGAATTTGCCCTCAAATCTTCAATAGCACCATCTGGCAAATACTTCACCAAATCCCCAATATTAAATGTTGCGCTTACACCATATTCTCCCGGCAATTCAAGCTTATATGCATTCTCATTGATCTTCTCAATAATCTTGAACGGCCCCTCACTTCTTGGCATCAATTTATTCTTTCGTTTGTTAGGAAATCTCTCTTTTCTCAAGTGTAGCCACACCAAGTCGCCAACTTCAAAACTTTGTGGCTTTTTGTTCTTGTTAGCTCGTGCTTTGTAGAGTTCATTGACACGTTCAATCCTAGCTCTAACTTGTGCGTGTAGCTTTATCATGTACTTGATTTTAGTCTCGGCATCCTTATGAATCACTTTCCCTTTTGGAATTTCAATTAAATCAATGGGCATTTTTGGATTGACACCATAAACAACTTCGAATGGTGTGTGTTTTGTGGCATAAGTAGGTGATCTATTGTAAGCAAACTCGGCATGAGCAAGCTTAATATCCCAATCTTTTTGTGTGTTGCTCACTAGTCCACGTAAAAGCACACCAAGAGTTCGATTTGTTACCTCCGTTTGTCCGTCCGTTTGCGGGTGATATGATGTACTAAATAACAGCTTCGTTCCCACCAACTTCCATAGTGATTTCCAAAAGAAACTCATGAACTTTGTATCACGATCACTCACAATACTGTTCGGCAACCCATGTAGTCTCACCACTTCCTTGAAATACAATTCCGCCACTTTCATAGCATCGTCCACTTTGTGACAAGGTATGAAATGAGCCATCTTGGAAAACCGATCCACTACAACCATGATTGAGTCCTTTCCTCTTTGAGTCCTTGGCAAACCAACTACAAAATCCATAGACACGTCTTCCCAAGGTGAATCTGGCACGGGCAAGGGCGTATATAAGCCTTGATGAAACGTAGCCTTGGCTTTTTGACATGTTGCACACCTAGAAACTATTGATCGTACATCCGCTAGCATTCTAGGCCAATAAAAATGCTCTTGCAGCATAGTTAATGTTTTCGTTATGCCAAAATGTCCCGCTATCCCTCCTCCATGCACTTCTCTTACTATTAATTCTCTAATAGAACACTTAGGCACGCACAAACGATTCCCCTTGAAAAGAAAACCGTCTTGTAAAACATAGGAACCTACGGCCCCCTTGGAACACTCCTCTAGGATTGTAGAGAAATCCACGTCCCCCTTATAGTACTCCTTGATTAACGCGAAACCAAGTAGTTTACAATTCAACACTCCAAGCAACGTGTGTCTTCTAGATAGTGCATCGGCCACTACATTTGCTTTCCCCTCCTTATACTTTGAAGAAAAATTGAAAGCTTGTAGAAACTCTACCCATTTAGCATGTCTAGGGTTCAATTTTTGTTGACCATGAATGTACTTCAAAGCTTCGTGATCACTATGCAACACAAAGTGATTTGGGCGCAAATAGTGACTCCAATGGTCCAATGCTCGCACAATAGCATAGAACTCCTTGTCATAGGTAGAATAGTTCAATCTAGCACCGTTTAATTTCTCACTAAAATAGGCAATAGGGCGCTTCTTTTGAACCAAAACGGCACCAATCCCTACACCACTAGCGTCGGTCTCTACCTCAAATGGTTGTGAAAAATCCGGCAATGCAAGTACGGGTGCTTCACATAGCTTCCTTTTGACCAAATCAAATGCACGTTGGGCTTCCTTGGTCCACTCGAATCTTCCCTTGTCTTTCTTCAAGCATTCAGTCATAGGTGCAACTATCGTGGAAAAATTCTTCACAAATCTTCTATAAAACGACGCTAGACCATGAAACGATCTAACTTCACTCACATTGGTAGGTACGGGCCAAGTCTTGATAGCTTCAACCTTGGATTGATCCACGGACACACCATCTTTGGATACTACATACCCTAGAAACGTCACGCTAGGAACAAGAAAATAACATTTTTCCAATTTTGCGTACAACTTCTTCTCCCTAAGAACCTCCAAAACGCTTCTCAAATGCATTAGATGATCATTGAAATTTTCAGAATAAATTAATATGTCATCCAAGTAAACAACTACGAACCTTCCAAGAAATGGTTTCAACACCTCGTTCATCAATCTCATAAATGTACTGGGCGCATTGGTTAGACCAAAAGGCATGACCAACCACTCATACAACCCCACTTTAGTCTTGAAAGCCGTCTTCCATTCATCTCCTTCCCTCATGCGTATTTGATGATAGCCACTCATAAGATCAATCTTGGAAAATAGCTTTGAACCATGCAATTCGTCTAACAAATCATCAAGTCTAGGTATAGGAAATCTATACTTGATGGTTATGTTGTTCACACTCCTACTATCAATGCACATACGCCAACTCCCATCTTTTTTTGGAACTAACAATGTAGGCACGGCACATGGGCTCATACTCTCTTTCACGTAGCCTCTTTGCATCAATTCCTCTATTTGACGTTGCATTTCCTTTGTTTCTTCCGGATTACTTCTATATGCTGCCTTGTTAGGTAGTGGAGCTCCCGGAATAAGATCAATTTGATGTTCAATACCACGAATTGGTGGTAATCCCGGTGGTAATTCACTAGGAAAAACATCACAATACTCTTGCAATACTACTTCTAATTCCACGGGCCTCTTTTCTTGTTTACTTTCATTCACTTGCACATTGTTAGCCACCATAATATATACTATATTGTTGTTGTTGATCTCTTTCTCCAACTCCTTTTCCCCAATTAAATATGCACCTTTTGAACTAGGGTTAATTCTATGATCAACAAGTGGTTTCAATGCATATGATTTTTCCCCCTTTCCTTTTCGAATTATATACACATTTGTCCTACCATTAAACTTGACAAATCTATCATATTGCCATGGTCTACCCAATAAGATATGACAAGCATCCATAGGGCATACATCACATAAAACTTTATCATGATATTTGCCAATTGAAAAGGTGATTAGGGCTCGTTTCGTTACCTTCACGTCACTAGCATCATTGAGCCAATGTAGCTTGTAAGGTTTTGGGTGATCGGTTGTAGGCCACTCTAATTTGTTGATCAAAGTTGTAGACACCACATTTGTGCAACTTCCCGAGTCTATTATTACGTCACACAATCGATCTTCCACCTTGCACCTTGTTAAAAAGATTTTCTCTCTTTGATTCTCTTCAACGGGCATAGGTTTAGAGTGAAGAGCTCTCCTTAGAACCAAGCTCTTTCCTTGCGTTTCACCATCAACCTCTTCGGCACTACCCTCCTCTTCTTCAAAATCACGTTCTTTCTCGACCACAACCTCCATGTCACTATTTCCCTCGCACCTAGCTTTCTCTTCTTCCCATTCTTGAGCCGTCATAGTTCGTTTTGAGTAGCAATTGCTTGCTATGTGGCCAACACTCCCACATTTGAAACATTTTCTATCTTCGGTCACCTTCTTGCTAGCTTCGTTTCTGGGTTTGTTATCTTTAGCATACGGATTAGAAGAAGTCCTATCAAAGGTAGGCTTGTCACTAGCCTTTGTGAACGTGCGTGTGAACGGTTTCACACTTGAGGTCTTCTTGGCCTTGAATTGTCTTTCAACCTTAATGGCCGCCTTGCATACTTCTTCAAACGAATAGTATTCGTGCAATTCAATCTTCTCTTGAACATTTTCGTTCAAACCTGCAATAAAACGTGCTATTTTGTGCCCTAGAATTTCTTCTAAATCACACAATAAACATAGTTTCTCAAACTCACACAAATAAGCCTCCACGGATTGATTTCCTTGCTTAAAAGTCTGCATCTTGAGATACACTTCTTGCACGTACTCATGGGGCACAAATTGACGCTTCATATATTTCTGCAATTGTGTCCAAGTAGTGATCTTGGATCGTCCCTCCTTGCGTCTCTTTTTCTTGAGATTATCATACCATAAACTCGCATAACCTGTGAGTTTTAATTCAGCAAGTTTGCACCTCTTTCGTTCATCATACTCCTTGTAATCAAAGAGTGTTTCGGCTCTTCTAACCCACTCAAAATATTTTTCGGGGTCTAGCATACTACCATTGAATTCCGGAAAATCTAACCTTATATTTCGGTCATCATCTTTGGCCTTGTTCTTCCGTCTATGCCTTCTAGGTTCATCACTCGAAGATGAATCTTTATGGCGTGATCTACTTGCTTTTCTCCTTTCATATTCGTCTTCACTTGAACTAGAAATTGCAACTGATTTGTTCTTCCTTGAAGATGAAGTTTTGTCACGTTCGTCAAGCCTAGCCAATACTTCTTGCAATTGTTGTGACAATCGCTCTATTTGACGATCCCTCCGCAAGTTATGCGCTTGATCAAGGTTCAAACCCCTTGGAATCCCTGGGATTTCTTCGTCACTCATTGCTCCTACACAAACCAGGTTTAGTTTATGCAAAATCTTGATTAAAAGATTGAATCTTGATTGATTCTTGAAGCAAATAAGAACCGTTCTCCAGATCGCAACTTTGTGTAACACTCTCAAAAGTTTGAGGTTGCACAGACTTCGTTACGCGTCCAATTGACACGAAATTTTGACACAATGTTGATCTACGTTTTCTGAATCTTGCCACAAAATTTCAGCCAAAAATTCCAAGCCTAACGTCACCAGTTTAAATTCTACCGAAACTGTGCTCTGATACCAAGATGATGTGATTTTTAGTCCGAAAACTAAGCCTCACAAAGATATGAATCTAACCTAATTCTATACAGAAAATTCACCAAGAATTAAGCAAGAAACTTAGATTAATTAATCAAGAATCCACCTAATTAATCAACCTAGGTGATTGTTTTAACTAAAACAAACAAAACAGCAAATTGGAATCCACCAATCAAGAATTTAAGTAATCCAACTTAAACAAAAGCAATAAGAAATATTATTATGAATGTATGATTAAACTTGTATCTTATTCGAAGATTACAACCCTATATTTATAAACTCAATCAATTATCCTAATCCCACTTGAATTAGAATTCTAGTCCCCTAACAAAAACCCACGGATTGCATAACTTAATCAAGTTTAGATAACTTTGATTTAGTTATTTAATCCTACTTAAACTCTAACTACTCTTAAGATAAAACTTGCCTATTTTATCCTAACTCAAGCTTGCACTCCAAGCTATTATTGACGCCTACTAGACTAAAACAATTCCTAATGCAATTAGAAATCCTAAGTGCTTAAAACAAGAAAAACCCTTTCAAGTGAAAGGTAAAAACTTGTAAGCAAAAACCTAAGAAAGCTTTTAAAGAAACCTTAAAGAACTATCAAGAAGCTTCAAGAACTCCCAAGAACGCCACCATACAAAGCGTGGCTTTGTCTTGATGCCCCCGATAGTAAGTTTGACCTATTGAAGAAGCTTCCAAGTATAGATTCATGCTTTCTTGACTTTCTTGGAATAATTCTTCAACATGCTCATCGTTCACATTGATGCACGCATCAAACACATTCAAACGAAGCTAATTGAATCAAATGAAAGTTAAACACATTCAAACAAGCTTTATGAATCAAATTTAAGCCAAACACATTCAAACAAAGCTAATAAAATCAAATGAAAGTCAAACACATTCAAACAATGCTTTTTGAATCAAATTAAAGTATAATGCATTCAACAAAGCTAGTTCAATAAAATGAAAGTCAAACACATTCATCTAAAGCAAATTGAATCAAAGGAAAGTCAAACACATTCAAACAAAGCTTTTTGAATCAAATGAAAGTCAAATGCATTCAACCAAGCTAATTAAATCAAATAAAAGTCTAATGCATTCTACAAAGCTAATTAAATCAAACGAAAGTCAAACACATTCAAATAAAGCTTTTTAAATCAAATTTAAGTCTAATGCATTCAACAAAGCTAATTAAATCAAATGAAAGTCAAACACATTCAAACAAAGCTAATTGATTCAAATGAAAGATAAACACATTCAAATAAGCTTTATGAATTAAATGAAAGCCAAATGCATTCAACAATGCTAATTGAATCAAATGAAAGTAAAATGCATTTTACAAAGCTAATTGAATCAAATGAAAGTCAAATGCATTCAACAAAGCTAGTTGAATCAAATGAAAGTCAAAGACATTCAAACAAAGCTTTTTGAATCAAATTAAAGTCAAATGTATTCAACAAAGCTAATTTAATCAAATGAAAGTCAAATGCATTCTATAAAGCTAATTTAATCAAATGAAATTCAAACAAATTCAACAAAGCTAATTAATTCAAATGAAAGTTAAACACAATCAAATAAGCTTTATGAATTAAATGAAAGCCAAATGCATTCAACAATGTAAAAATCAAATGAAAGTAAAATGCATTTTACAATGCTAATTGAATCAAATGAAAGTCAAATGCATTCAACAAAGCTAGTTGAATCAAATGAAAGTCAAACACATTCAAATAATGCTTTTTAAATCAAATTAAAGTCAAACACATTCAAACGAAGCTAATTGAATAAAATGAAAGTCAAACACATTCAAACAAGCTTTATGAATCAATTTTAAGCCAAACACATTCAAACAAAGCTAATAAAATCAAATGAAAATCAAACACATTCAAACAATGCTTTTTGAATCAAATTAAAGTCTAATGCATTTAACAAAGCTAATTGAATCAAATGAAAGTTAAACACATTCAACTAAAGCAAATTGAATCAAAGGAAAGTCAAACACATTCAAATAAAGCTTTTTGAATCAAATAAAAATCAAATGCATTCAACCAAGCTAATTAAATCAAATGAAAGTCTAATGAATTCTACAAAGCTAATTGAATCAAACGAAAGTCAAACACATTCAAATAAAGCTTTTTAAATCAAATTTAAGTCTAATGCATTCAACAAAGCTAATTAAATCAAATGAAAGTCAAACACATTCAAACAAAGCTAATTGAATCAAACGAAAGTCAAACACATTCAAATAAAGCTTTTTAAATCAAATTTAAGTCTAATGCATTCAACAAAGCTAATTAAATCAAATGAAAGTCAAACACATTCAAACAAAGCTAATTGATTCAAATGAAAGTTAAACACATTCAAATAAGCTTTATGAATTAAATGAAAGCCAAATGCATTCAACAATGCTAATTAAATCAAATGAAAGTAAAATGCATTTTACAATGCTAATTGAATCAAATGAAAATCAAATGCATTCAACAAAGCTAGTTGAATCAAATGAAAGTCAAACACATTCAAATAATGCTTTTTAAATCAAATTAAAGTCAAACACATTCAAACGAAGTTAATTGAATCAAATGAAAGTCAAACACATTCAAACAAGCTTTATGAATCAAATTTAAGCCAAACACATTCAAACAATGCTAATAAAATTAAATGATAATCAAACACATTCAAACAATGCTTTTTGAATCAAATTAAAGTCTAATGCATTCAACAAAGCTAATTGAATCAAATGAAAGTCAAACACATTCAACTAAAGCAAATTGAATCAAAGGAAAGTCAAACACATTCAAACAAAGCTTTTTGAATCAAATGAAAGTCAAATGCATTCAACCAAGCTAATTAAATCAAATGAAAGTCTAATGCATTCTACAAAGCTAATTGAATCAAACTAAAGTCAAACACATTCAAATAAATCTTTTTAAATCAAATTTAAGTCTAATGCATTCAACAAAGCTAATTAAATCAAATGAAAGTCAAACACATTCAAACAAAGCTAATTGAATCAAACGAAAGTCAAACACATTCAAATAAAGCTTTTTAAATCAAATTTAAGTCTAATGCATTCAACAAAGCTAATTAAATCAAATGAAAGTCAAACACATTCAAACAAAGCTAATTGATTCAAATGAAAGTTAAACACATTCAAATAAGCTTTATGAATTAAATGAAAGCCAAATGCATTCAACAATGCTAATTAAATCAAATGAAAGTAAAATGCATTTTACAATGCTAATTGAATCAAATGAAAATCAAATGCATTCAACAAAGCTAGTTGAATCAAATGAAAGTCAAACACATTCAAATAATGCTTTTTAAATCAAATTAAAGTCAAACACATTCAAACGAAGTTAAATGAATCAAATGAAAGTCAAACACATTCAAACAAGCTTTATGAATCAAATTTAAGCCAAACACATTCAAACAATGCTAATAAAATCAAATGATAATCAAACACATTCAAACAATGCTTTTTGAATCAAATTAAAGTCTAATGCATTCAACAAAGCTAATTGAATCAAATGAAAGTCAAACACATTCAACTATAGCAAATTGAATCAAAGGAAAGTCAAACACATTCAAACAAAGCTTTTTGAATCAAATGAAAGTCAAATGCATTCAACCAAGCTAATTAAATCAAATGAAAGTCTAATGCATTCTACAAAGCTAATTGAATCAAACTAAAGTCAAACACATTCAAATAAAGCTTTTTAAATCAAATTTAAGTCTAATGCATTCAACAAAGCTAATTAAATCAAATGAAAGTCAAACACATTCAAACAAAGCTAATTGATTCAAATGAAAGTTAAACACATTCAAATAAGCTTTATGAATTAAATGAAAGCCAAATGCATTCAACAATGCTAATTAAATCAAATGAAAGTAAAATGCATTTTACAATGCTAATTGAATCAAATGAAAGTCAAATGCATTCAACAAAGCTAGTTGAATCAAATGAAAGTCAAACACATTCAAATAATGCTTTTTAAATCAAATTAAAGTCAAACACATTCAAACGAAGCTAATTGAATCAAATGAAAGTCAAGCACATTCAAACAAGCTTTATGAATCAAATTTAAGCCAAACACATTCAAACAAAGCTAATAAAATCAAATGAAAATCAAACACATTCAAACAATGCTTTTTGAATCAAATTAAAGTCTAATGCATTCAACAAAGCTAATTGAATCAAATGAAAGTCAAACACATTCAACTAAAGCAAATTGAATCAAAGGAAAGTCAAACACATTCAAACAAAGCTTTTTGAATCAAATGAAAATCAAATGCATTCAACCAAGCTAATTAAATCAAATGAAAGTCTAATGCATTCTACAAAGCTAATTGAATCAAACGAAAGTCAAACACATTCAAATAAAGCTTTTTAAATCAAATTTAAGTCTAATGCATTCAACAAAGCTAATTAAATCAAATGAAAGTCAAACACATTCAAACAAAGCTAATTGCTTCAAATGAAAGTTAAACACTATCAAATAAGCTTTATGAATTAAATGAAAGCCAAATGCATTCAACAATGCTAATTGAATCAAATGAAAGTAAAATGCATTCAACAAAGCTAGTTGAATCAAATGAAAGTCAAACACATTCAAATAATGCTTTTTAAATCAAATTAAAGTCAAACACATTCAAACGAAGCTAATTGAATCAAATGAAAGTCAAACACATTCAAACAAGCTTTATGAATCAAATTTAAGCCAAACACATTCAAACAAAGCTAATAAAATCAAATGAAAATCAAACACATTCAAACAATGCTTTTTGAATTAATATAAAGTCTAATGCATTCAACAAAGCTAATTGAATCAAATGAAAGTCAAACACATTCAACTAAAGCAAATTGAATCAAAGGAAAGTCAAACACATTCAAACAAAGCTTTTTGAATCAAATGAAAGTCAAATGCATTCAACCAAGCTAATTAAATCAAAGGAAAGTCTAATGCATTCTACAAAGCTAATTGAATCAAACGAAAGTCAAACACATTCAAATAAATCATTTTAAATAAAATTAAAGCCTAATGCATTCAACCAAGCTAATTAAATCAAATGAAAGTCAAACACATTCAAACAAAGCTAATTGATTCAAATGAAAGTTAAACACATTCAAATAAGCTTTATGAATTAAATGAAAGCCAAATGCATTCAACAATGCTAATTGAATCAAATGAAAGTAAAATGCATTTTACAAAGCTAATTGAGACAAATGAAAGTCAAACACATTCAAAAAAAGCTTTTTGAATCAAATGAAAGTTAAATGCATTTAACAAAACTAATTGAATAAAATGAAAGTCAAACACAATCAAACAAAGCTTTTCGAATCTAATTAAAGTCTAATGCGTTCAACAAAGCTAATTTAATCAAATGAAAGTCAAATGCATTCTACAAAACTAATTTAATCATATAAAAGTCAAACACATTCAAACAAAGCTAATTGAATCCAATGAAAGTCAAACACATTTAAACAAACCTTTTTGAATAAAATTAAAGTCTAATGCATTGAACAAACCTAATTGAATCAAATGAAAGTCAAACACATTCAAACAAAGCTTTTTGAATCAAATGAAACTCAAATGCATGGAATAAAGCTATTAGAATCAAATGAAAGTCAAATGCATTCTACAAAGCTAATTTAACCAAATAAATGTCAAACACATTCAAATAAAGCTTTTTCAATCATATTAAAGTCTAATGCATTCAACAAAGCTAATTAAATCAAATGAAAGTCAAACAAATTAAAACAAAGTAAATTGATTCAAAAGAAAGTCAAACACAATCAAACAAAGCTTTTCGAATCCAATTAAAGTCTAATGCGTTCAACAAACCTAATTTAATCAAATGAAAGTCAAAAGCATTCTATAAAGCTAATCTAATCAAATGAAAGTCAAACACATTCAAACAAAGCTAATTGAATCATATGAAAGTCAAACACATTCAAACAAAGCTTTTTAATCAAATGAAAGTCAAATGCATTCAACAAAGCTAAATGAATCAAATGAAAGTCAAATGCATTCTACAAAGCTAATTGAATCAACGAAAGTCAAACACATTAAAAATTTTTTGATTAAATGAAAGTCAAATGCATTCTACAAAGCTAATTGAATCAAATGAAAATCAAACATATTCAAACAAATCTTTTTGAATTAAATTAAAGTCAAACACATTCTAACAAAGGTAATTAAGTCAAATGAAATTCTAACACATTCGAACAAAGTTTTTTGAATCAAATGAAAGTCAAACACAATCAAACAAAGCTTTTTTAATCAAATGAAAGTCAAATGCATTCAACAAAGCTAATTGAATAAAATGAAAGTCAAATGCATTATACAAACCTAATTGAATTAAATGAAAGTCAAACACATTCAAACATAGCTTTTTGAATCAAATTAAAGTCAAATGCATTCAACAAAGCTAATTGAATCAAATGAAATTCAAAAGTATTCTACCAAGCTAATTGAATTAAATGAAAGTCAAACACATTCAAACAAAGCTAATTGAATCATTTGAAATTAAATCACATTCAAACAAAGCTTTTGAATCTAAGTTAAGTTAAACACATTCAAACTAAGCAAATTAATTCAAATGAAAGTCAAACACATTCAAACTAAGCAAATTAATTCAAATGAAAGTCAAAATCATTCAAACAAAGCTTTTTGAATAAAACAAATGTCAAACGCATTTAACAAAGGTAAATAAATCAAATGAAAGTCAAATGCATTCTACAAACCTAGTTGAATAAAATGAAAGTCAAATGCATTCTACAAAGCTATTTGAGTTAAATGAAAGTCAAACACATTCAAACAAAGCTTTTTGAATCAAACTAAAGTCAAATTCATTCAACAAAGCTAATTGAATCAAATGAAATTTAAATGCATTCTATCAAGCTAATTGAATCAAATGAAAGTCAAACACATTCAAATAAAGCTAATTGAATCAAATGAAAGTCAAACACATTCAAACAAAGCTAATTGAATCAAATGAAAGTCAAAAACATTCAAACAAAGATTTTAAATCAAAGTTAAGTTAAGTACATATAAACAAAGCTAATTGAATCAAATGAAAGTCAAATGCAATCAACAAAGGTAACTGAATCGAATGAAAGTTAAACTCATTAAAACAAAACTTTTTTAATCAAATGAAAGTCAAATGCATTCAACAAAGCTAGTTGAATCAAATGAAAGTCAAACACATTCAAACAAAGCTTTTTGAATCAAATTAAAGTCAAATGCGTTCAACAAAGCTAATTTTATCATATGAAAGTCAAATGCATTCTACAAAGCTAATTGAATCAAATGAAATTCAAACACATTCAAGTAAAGCTTTTTGAATAAAATAAATGTCAAACGCATTTAACAAAGGTAAATGAATCAAATGAAAGTCAAATGCATTATACAAAGCTAGTTGTTTCGGGGTTTTCTGATGTCCTGCGGGAGAGTTACAATTCCGAGACTGGAACCGGACGCCTGTACCTACAAAATAACGGAGACTCCTGGTGGTGGGAGCTCCGCCTCCAACGGTCAAGTTAGTACTTGATTAAGGAGTAATTAATGCGGAAATTAAAGTGATTGGGTCTCTCTAGGTGAGAGTGTTTAATGTAGGTAATCTGCTTTGTTAGCGAGATCAGCCGGTTATTACTGTGTGTAATTAATGTGTTTTTTCGTAATCCCCCTTAATGAGGATTAAGGGAGGTATTTATAACCTTGGGAAACGTGCCCATCCTAGGTTTAGGTTAACCTAGGGCTGATTGGGCTTCCCTCGGAAGTTGGGCCTGGGTGGCCGGTTTCTCCATTAGGCATGGAGTATGCCACATGTCATGACATAAAAGGTCCAAGGTGGACGAATAAGCGCGTGCCACGTGGCAAGCCCTGACAGTTCCAACTGGGGGACACTTGGCAGGACCTGATTGGCCCACGTGGCGCATTCCGATTGGTGGGAGCAAAATCCCCTAATCATTTGCCCCTCACAGGTGGCACGTGATTGGTCACGTGTTACCTGTGACAGGTGTCGAACTGTAACAGGCGACGACCTTCTACAGGTGTCAGTCGGCGAAAGGCCGAGAGATTTTCCCGCCCAAATTTTGAATTCTGAAAGTGACCCTTCGCCTTCTCACTTCGCCTATATAAGGGAGGATTGTCTTGAGTCATTTTCACACTTGAGAACTTTGAGAGAGAACATTCGGACCCCTGAACTTGCTCTGACATTTTGGACCTTTTCTGCCTACCGCCTGTTCTGACAAGCCGACTGCACAGGATTTTCAGCACTTCATCAATCGTCACTCGTTCAGGTAACTGTCGGTTCTCTTACTCTTAATTTTCTTTTTATTTTTTGAAATGGCACCACGGAAGCACACGACACGACCTAGGTTAGTGATCAGCCGGTCACCGGGGACGGTTGAATCTAGGACTAGGAGTGCCGCCTGCCCTTTTCCGGACCCATCTTTGCCCTTTATACAAAGTCCGACTGTATCTGTGTCTATGTAGAGCAGGATGGCCAGAACGAAAAAGACTGCTAGGATCTCAAATTCAGACGGCTCCTCCCACAGGGTGCCGCTTAGTGAAACATCTGACCAGGCGCCAGATGTGGAAGTAAAACAAGGCGGCCTGAAAGCCGGCAATTCTGAGGGAGGAGTCATAGTGACCCCTTCCCATTTAACAGTTAACAATTCTGCTCCTTTTCAAAGAGAGGAGGCGGGCCCCTCCGGGAGAGGGGAGGAGTCGTCCTCTTCGGACTCGTCAGAGGACGATTCCGAGTCAAGCTCTTCTGGCCATGCTTCTTTGGACACAGAAGAGAAAAACAGCCGCCTGCAAGAGGCGAGACTTTCTCACGCAGTTGAGAAGGGGGACAATTGGGCGGAGCCATCCGCCTCTTACCGAGAGCTAAATACCCCCTACTACTGCACGATACCTCGGGGTCGGATCACAGCCATGCAAGAGAAAGTGGAGAGCTTTATTGCAAACCACACCATGGGCCCCGACTTTCTAGTGTTTGTGCCGGATCCAGAAGACACAGTCGTCTGGCCGGCTGGTTCCAGTTATGATAGCGCCTGCTTTGGCTGCTACGAGGCGGCCATCAAGGCAGGGCTGCGCTTCCCATTACATCCGGCTGTTCAGCGGATCTTGGATGGGTATGAGTTGGGGTTATGGCAGTTAGCGCCAAACTCCTGGGTCAACGTACTCGGCTATGTGGCCGGGTGCGAACTGCACGGGGTGGAGCCGAGCTTCGAGGCTTTCGCCCATATGACCTATCTCAGCCGGACCCCTAACACAGGCGGTACCGGCTGGTATCAATTGACAAGCCACAGGGACTACCTCATGACGAGAGGTAAAGCAAACAAGTGGAAGGGGCTGGCGGAGCACCTTCCTCATCATTGAGAGTTCAGACATTGAGCTGAACAAGCGCTTCAATAGGTGGAAAAGGAATCTGCCCCTTCTTGCAGGCGGCCGTAGCATGCCGCCTGTTCCCCCCAAGGCTAAGAAAGAGATCCTTGATAAAGGACTCTTTAAAGTAGAGTCGAGGGTCGACTCTACTTCAGGGGTACGAGAGCAAGTACCCCTGCACTACGTCCCGAGCTTCAAATGGCTCTACGACGAGTACTTTTTGGCCGCCTGTGGCCTCAGCAGTCGGTACTCAAGAGGCAGTCGGCCTGTCGAATACTCTGTTGTTCCATACATTTCTTGTTATGACTTTAATTAACTTTGCTGTTTGTTTTTGCAGCTGACGCCATGAGCAAAATCACCGCCTCCAAGACTGCGGCGGCCATGTTGCGGGCCTCCATCATGCAACAAGCTTTAACCGACTCCCCCAAGAAGGGGGCACCCTTTGTGAGCTCCGAACCTTTCACCCTCTTTTTGGAGTTGTGTTTATGCATATACTGACTTTTTTCTTCTTTTTTAGACGGGTGCTCCAAGAGCTTCATCTTCCCAACAGCCGGACCCCAAGGCCCGGAGGACGACTGTTGCGAGCTCTCCTGGTTCTGCCAGGAAACATGCGGCGGCTGAGAAACAGCCGGCCACTTCTTCTAAAACTCCAGCTGGGCCGCCTAGAAGTATGAAGTTGTCCTTGTAAATTTTAGACTTGGTCCCTCCTTTACTAGGTCTAATCCGTTTGTTTATGCTTGATGCAGCCGGCCCTCAAGAGCCTGACTTGGTCGAAGTGGCCAAGTCTATGATCAAGGCCGTACCTCCAGCTGAAAGGGAGGCGGTCAGGGGTGTCGGCACCCTTGACCTAGACGGGATTCCAGGGGTCCTTGCTGAGGTATACTTAGCATATTTTTGAGTATTTGAATTCTAGGACGCCTGTTTTCTTTTTTGTTTGGAAACTGACGCCTGTTCCAATTTTTACTTAGGCCCTGCTCCGAGTGAACGGCCTTCACAAGCCGCTTGACCGGAAGAACAAAGAGGTAAAGGCTGCAAAAGCTATGGCCGCCTCTGACTGTGATAAGGCAATGTTTCAAATTGCCCAAAATGAAGTTCTGACCATTGATATTCTTTATTATCAGGCGCAGGCTACCGCCGCTGTTCGGGCTCAGTTAGAGGCGGCCCAGAAGAGGTATGGCGAGCTGGAGGCGACCATCACCAATCTCAAGGCCGAGCTGAAACCTCTTCGCCTAAAAATGTACTCATACGAAGCCTTGGAGAAATCCTTGGCCAACGTAAAGGAACGCCTGGTGACCCAGGAGAAGAGTCTTACTCAGGAGCTCTCGGAAAAGGCCGAGCAAGAGAAGAAAGAGCTGGTCCGGGAGATGATGGAAGACTCCGCTCAAATCCAGCGCATGACTTGGGGCCGCCTCTTCCCCAATGCCGACTTTGCCTCTTGGGAAAAAACGTATCGCCAGTGTTCTGATACATATAATCAAGAGATCCTGGCGGCTGCTGAGAAAGAGGCGTTGGAGGAAGCGTTGGAGGAGGAGGAGCCGGTAGTGGCGCTTGTGCCGCTTGGGGGTAAGGGATCAAAAAAGGATACAGCTGAAGCCGAGTCCAGCAAGAAGAGTGCTGACCAGGCGGTAGCTGCTAATATTGAAGATCTTCCCCCTTCTTAAGCTTTATGTATTCTTTCCACGGCCTGCGTGCCGTTTGTTTTGTATTTACCCGGCCAGGGGGCCGGGGCTTTGAATATTTTGCCGGTCTTTAATGACCGACTTCTTTTTAATGAATTTTTGTTTTGTTTCAAATTTGTCTAAGTATTTCATATTCTAATATCCAATTGTTCACTAGACCGACTGTTTTACATGGCCGATAGTTGCAGACAGGTACAGATAGTTAGTCACGCCGCCTATGCCCCTGGACGACTGGTTGTCTGTTTCCAGGATAGACGATCAGTCGGCCATTTATCCAATCGGTATTCGAACTATTTTAAGGTCTGGATCCTTTTTAGGCAGGCGGTCCTGTCATTTGTAAATTTAACCAAGTAGGAAAGTGGTATGACTAAGTAAACATGAGTGTTACCTAGTTGCCAAGGAACTGAGTAGTAGAGATAACAAGCGGCGGGTACCGGTTGTTTCCCTTTATTCGCCAATGTTTGTTGGCTTTTAACTCATAATTTGTTAACCTAGCAGGAGTAGTGGTTGAGAGCCCCTGTTTGCTAAAAACAGGCGGATGACTCATACCTTTTAGGCTCCATACTAAGTTTGAGGGAGTGACTATAAGTTAACATAGGAGTTACTTAGTCTCCGTCACACTCTAGATTGAGTAGTAGAGGTACCAGGCGGCGGAGGCCGGCTGATCCCCTTGATTCGCCAATGTTTGTTGGCTATTAACTCAATAGGTTACCTAGTAGGAATAGGGGTTTGAGTGCCCCTGTTTGCCAAAAAACTGGCGGTCTACTCAAACCTTTTAGGTTCCATACCAAATTTGAGGGAGTGACTATGAGTTAACGTTGGAGTTACTCAGTCGCCGTCACTCTTGCTTGAGAAGTAGAGGTACCAGGCGGCGGAGGCCGGCTAGACCCCTTGATTCGCTAATGTTTGTTGGCTATTAACTCAAGAGGTACCCCCTGCATTTATCCCAAGTAATACAGGCGGTCATCTGACTCAAATGTCAACTGCTACCACTGGTTTGGTTAGTGATAGGGTTATCCTTGTCTCAAAAACGGCTACGTGGTTGCCCTTGGGGACAGTCGTATAGGTGTCGTGTAATTAGTTTATAGAGCAATGTTCCACCCAAAAGGGAGCTGCTCTCTACGACGAATTTCATCCGGAGGGATGCCGCCGGACGCCTGCTATGATGTTGGGACAGGTCGTATTAGTTTTGAAGATTGGATCAGTTGGCTTGGCGCCTGGTCTAATCATTCGGCCTGTGGCCTTGGTTAGTTCTTGGTGAACGTAGGTGCTAAGTAAGAGGAGGGTAACCGCCTGTTTAGGCACAGGGTCGGCCAGGCCCTAATCTTTTTTTAGCTAAGTATAAGGGAGGTGGCTGTGTGCTTTGGAACCAGTCGGCCATCTTCTTATGGAGAGTAGCCGACTATATGTCCACACGACATGCCCCTATTGTGAGTAAAATACTCAATGGAGAGTAGCCGACTGTAAAGGTACAGACGACATGCCCCTCTGGAGATAGGTAAAATACTCAATGGAAAGTAGCCGACTGTAAAGGTACAGACGGCATGCCCCTCTGAAGAGAGTAAAAATACTCAATGGAGAGTAGCCGACTGTAAAGGTACAGACGGCATGCCCCTCTTAAGTAAGAATAAAAATTAAACATGGAGAGTAGCCGACTATTTGTTAGTAGGCGTGCCCCTCTTAGTACAAAATTGAATAGTAAGTGCAAACTTTTATTAAGTAGCTCTTGACTATTTACATCATTCAAAAGAAATATTTCTTAAGATTATCTACATTCCAAGTTCGAGGCAACGGTTGTCCGTCTGGTGTTTCCAGACGGTAGGTACCGTCCCTGACTTCCTCACAGATTCGGTAGGGTCCTTCCCAGTTGGGAGTTAGTTTTCCAGACTCATTAGCCCTACCAACTGCTTCCATTTTTCTAAGTACAAAGTCCCCTACTTTGAGTGGACGCATGTGTACTTTTTTGTTGTATGATCTAGTCATTCTCAGACGATAGATTTCATGGTGCAAGACAACATTGCCCCTCTTTTCAGGAAGTGAGTTTAATGCCAGGCGCATGGCTTCCCTGTTTGCCTCTTCGTCATATAGCATTACTCGAAGAGTCGGCTCGTAGTGTTCTATTGGAAGAACAGCTTCCGCACCGTAAGTTAGGAGGAATGGAGTTTCTCCAGTCGCCCCTTTTTCAGTCGTCCTAATGGCCCAGAGAACATGCGGTAGTTCATCCGCCCATAGGCCGCCTGCTCGTTCAATCTTTTTCTTGAGACCGTCTAAGATGATTTTATTAAAGGCTTCTACCTGGCCGTTTGCTTGTGGACGGCCGACAGATGCAAAGTAGTTTGCAATTCCTTGGTCACCCAACCAGCTTTTGAGAACAGGCGTCTCAAATTGGGGACCATTATCAAAACCCATAGACATGGGAACCCCGAACCGAGTGATGACATTGTTCCAAATGAATGAAATTACATCTTTCGTCTTGATTCTCTTTACAGCCTCCGCCTCTACCCATTTAGTGAAGTAGTCAACAGCAACAAGTATGTTCCTCCTTCCGCCTGTAGCAGGCGTATATGGACCCAGAATGTCCATGCCCCACTTAGCAAACGGTAGTGGGCTATGAATGGTAGTGAGGTCAGTAGCCGGACGGTGAATTAGTTTGCCAAACCTTTGGCACTTGTCACATTTTTTCACCATTTCCATTGCATCTGCTTCCAAAGTAGGCCAAAAGTAGCCCTGCCGCCTTGCCCTTTGAGCAAGCGTCCTACCGCCTATATGAGAAGCACAGTAACCAGAGTGAAGATCGTCTAGTATCTCTCGTCCCTTTTCTGGAGTAACACACTTTAAGAAGGGTTGAAGGTACCCCCTTTTGTGAAGTTCTCCCTTTATCATTTCAAAACAGGTGGCTCGTTTTTTCAGTGCTGCCGCCTGTTGAGGATCATCCGGCAGTGTATCGTTTGTCAGATATGCCCTGATTGAATCCATCCAGGTTGAGCTTCTGTCTAGGATTCCAATAGGGTTTTCTCGATGCTTTTCTTCTCCATTACTTCCCAAAAAACAGTTCGAGAATTATCAGTGGAGGCGGATGATGCTATTTTTGACAATGCATCCGCCTGGTTGTTTCCTGATCTCGGCACTTGGATCAGATGGAAATCCTCAAGGGAGCCGACTGCTTATCGGACCGCCTGTAAATACTTGATCATGGCCGGATGGGTTGCTTCGTATTCGCCATTGTACTGACTCACTATCAATTGTGAATCGGAACAGGCGTCTATTTTTCTTGCCCCTGCCGCCTTGCACATGCGGATCCCGGCTAGTAAAGCTTCATATTCTACCTCATTGTTTGAAGCCTGAAAACTGAAGCGTAGAGCATACTCGTACCTGTCGCCCTCTGGCGACTGACATATGACGCCTGCTCCACAACCATTTGAAGTAGAGCTTCCGTCCACATATACCTTCCATACTTGGTCTGGAACTTGAGAGTCAGGAGGACGAGTCATCTCTACAATAAAGTCAGCAAAGGCTTGCCCCTTCACTGCTTTTCTAGGCTCGAAAGTAACTTCGAGGCTCTGTATTTCTATGGCCCATTTGATCATTCGGCCTGACGACTCCATGATGGTAAGTGGCCGCTTGATAGGTTGGTCTGTATACACGACGACTGCATGTGCCAAAAAGTAGGGCTTCAATTTTTTAACAGCCATGAAGAGTGCAAGACCAAATTTCTCCACTAGGGGATACCTCAACTCGGCATTTTTCAGTACGTGACTGACAAAGTAGACCGGGAGCTGCCAGCCGTCTCTTTCAGCAAGGTGAACAGCGCTTAACGCATGATCAGAGACGGCCAGGTACATGTAGAGTACTTCTTTGGGCAAAGGGCTGACCAGCCTCGGCAAGGAATGCAAGTGAACTTTCAATTTCTGGAAGGCGGCCTCAGCATCCGGCCCCCATTCAAACCTTGCCTTTTTCTTAATTGCCTGGAAAAAGTATAGGCATTTGTCGCCTGATCGGCTTAGAAATCTTCCCAAGGCCGCCAGACAACCTGTTAACTTCTGAACCTCTCGGATGGTACGAGGCGACTGCATGTCAATGACCGCCTGCACCTTCTCAGGGTTCGCCTCTATTCCTCTCTGATTGATAAGGAATCCGAGAAATTTCCCAGACTCAACTCCAAATACACATTTCTTGGGATTGAGCATGACATGGTGCCGCCTGAGTGTGGCGAAAGTTTCTCGGAGGTCCGACAGATGATCTTTCTGAAGTTTAGTCTTGACAATCATATCATCAATGTATGCCTCGACGTTTCTCCCAATCTGATCAAAGAACACAGTGTTTATCATTCGCTGGAAGGTAGCCGGGGCATTCTTAAGACCAAACGGCATGACCGTGTAACAGTATAACCCCTGATCAGTGACGAAGGCCGTCTTCTCCTAATCTTTCTTCCATACAGGAATTTGATGGAAATCAGAATAGGCGTCCATAAAGCTCATCAAAGCATGGCCGGCTGTTGAGTCGACCAGGTTATCAATTTTAGGCAGAGGGTAATTGTCTTTGGGGCACGCCTTGTTTAAGTCTGTGTAGTCTACACACATTCGCCAGGTGCCATTCGGTTTTTTAACAAGCACCACATTTGCAACCCAGTCTGGGAAGTAACATTGTCGAATGAACCCTGCATCAATTAATTTTTTAACTTCGACGGCTGCCGCCTGACTTCTTTCTTCGCCATGGTTCCGCTTCTTTTGCCGTACCGGCTTCTTTTTTGGATCCACGGCCAGTTTATGTACCGCCAAATCAGGACTAATGCCTGGCATTTCATGGACTTCGAATGCAAAGATGTCCTTGTATTCTTTCAATAGTTTGTGAAAGTCGTCACCAAGGTCTCTCAGAGCAGTCGTCCCAACTTTGACTGTTCGGTCAGGACGTGAGTCGTCTAAGATCAGGTCCGCATGCTCACCAGCCGGCTGAGGGCGGAACTCATCCGACCGCTCCTCTGCCAATGATTGCTATTTTCTTTCTTTTCTTGCGGCCCCTGTCTGGGAAGCCTATCTCTTCTTGCCGCCTGCTTCTTGAACAGGCGCACTCTCCTTGACATTGTCAAGGTCTGTTTTTTTACCGCTTGACCCAGTGGCCATAACAGTGGGCTTGACATCCGAGAGATAGCACTCTCGGGCCATCCTCTGATCTCCCCTTAGGGAGCCGACTGTTCCATTATCCTTCTCAAACTTGAGCAACATAAGAGATGGGATTATAACAGCCTTGGAATTATTCAGGGTTGGTCGACCCAGAATCATGTTGTAGGCCGAGAGTTCTTCTACTACCAGGAACCGGACTACCATGTGTCGTCCTTCCCCTTTTTCGCCCAGGCGGATGGGTAAATCCACTCGTCCCAGTGGGTGGACGACTCCTCCTCCAAACCCTACTAAAGGGTGGGAGGCCGGATGTATGCAATCAGTCTGATATTTTAGTTTCGACAGACATTTGCTACTGATGAGATTTGAGGAGCTTCCGGTATCTATGAGGATTCGGCCAACTCTCTGGTTGGCCACTTTACATTCAATAACGATAGGGTCGTCATGCGGCCCTCTTACCCCTCCTAGATCTTCTTCAGTGATGACAATCTCAGGAAATGAATATTTGGACGGCCGTTCTTGGTGAACAGAATTTACATCTAACCGCCTGATATTGTCTTTGTTGCCCCTAATAGTGGGGCCGCCTCCTGAGAAGCCGCCTGCAATGGTGTAGACGACTGCATCATCTGTATCGGAGCTGTCGGCCTGTTGATTCTTTTTGGCCGACTGCTTTTTTGAGGAAGTGTTCCCCGTAGATTTCTTGACATAAGTGTCAAGATCACCTTGCTCAGCCAGGCGGTCCAGATACCGCATGAGACTGATGCAGTCATTGGTGTGATGACCAACATCATCATGATAAGCACAAAATTTATCTTGGTTCCGGTTGTTTGCAGAACCCTTCATGGGGACCGGCTTCTCAATTGAGATCCGTCCCTTGGTTTCTTTTAGGATAAACTGGTTATCTTTGTTAAACGCATACTTTGGGGAGTATGGTTTGAATTCTTTTTTCTTTTTCTCGGCCGGCTGTTTAGAGGAATCAGCCGCCCATACCTCTTTTCTCTTCTCATCTTTGTTTGACGACTGTTTCTGTCGTCCTTCTCTTTTGTCGAACCTTTTCCCGTCCGACTGTTTTACCGTACAAAGATCAGTCGCATGTATATAGGCTTCTGCTTCAATCAAGGCCTCTTGAAGAGTCGCCACCCTCTTTCGAACCAAATCATATTTGAAGGTAGACCCGTCTTTGAGACCTCTGAAAAAGTCAGTATAGGCTACCTCATCCGGTAACCCTTGAATCTGTATTCTCATCAGGTTAAACCGCCTGATGTAAGAACGAAGCCCCTCCTTCTCGCCCTGCTGAATTGTTCCTAAATCAAGGGTCGTTTTCTTCGCAGGGATGTTCATGGCGAAGTTGGAGGTGAATAAGTAAGCAAGCGTCCTGAAGCTATTTACACAACCAGTCGGTAGGTTGCCGAACCATTGTTGTGCGATTCCTTTGAGAGTCGCTGGGAAACACTTGCACCAAGTGGGATCATCCAACCCTTGAAGGTACATCAGGTTGGTGAATGCCATCAGATGGTCTTCTGGGTTAGTAGTGCCGTCATAGGCGCCTACTAGTACATTTTTCACTTTGGCCGGCTGAGCGGCTTCAGTAATTTCCTTGGAGAAGGCCGACGACTGTTCACCAAGTCTAAGCAACCGTAGCTGCCAGTCCATAGGTTGGACGTTTTTTGCTGCAGGTCCACCAAACGGAGGTGGCTGCAAAAAATACTGTTGCTGCGGCACAAATGGTAAGTTTGGTACCGCCTGGTCGCTATGAAAGCCGGACTGACGGGAGGTGCCGCCTGACTGACTCTCATGATACGACTGAGTATGCCTCATCGAGGCATTTCGCAGACTGTCTTGAAAGTTTGAAGTAGAGGCCGACTCTGACAATCGGTCACTCTTCATCTGCTCTAGCAGTAGCCGAGCGTCTGTGAATGTTTGCTTCGACCCGTCCGCCTGAATATGACGAACAGGTTTCCTATTTCCTGTAGGAAAACGGAATTTTGTGAAATCAAGGGCAGGTGGCTCCCGCTTCCTAGATTTAGGATGAGGAGTCGCCTCTCGCCCTTGAACTGGCTTCCTCTTCAGTGAAGTGGAGGGTTTCTTGGCCGACTGCTCCTTGACTGGAGCAGGCGACTTCTTGTTGATCAACTCTTGAATCTCTCCCTTGAAGTCCCTCATGAAGGTCATGAGTTCGTTCCTTGTGATGGGAGCAGACCCATCAGTCGGCTGTTGCCGAACAGGCGGTGCGCCTGCTGGCTCACTTCCAGTTTGAAGATGTTCCCGTTCCCTCCTTTCGGTATGACGGGTACGTCGGGCCCTTAGGGTCCCGTCTGAAGCTGTGTGAGCTTCAACTTCAAATTCACTCTCGGTATCATGGTCCGACTGAATTTGAGGGTCGTCTAGGGGACGCCTCTCTTCAGGAGTCGGTACAGACTTGGATGCCATCTCAGAAGTACTCTCCCCACAGACGGCGCCAAATGTTTCAGGGTTTTCTGATGTCCTGCGGGAGAGTTACAATTCCGAGACTGGAACCGGACGCCTGTACCTGCAAAATAACGGAGACTCCTGGTGGTGGGAGCTCCGCCTCCAACGGTCAAGTTAGTACTTGATTAAGGAGTAATTAATGCGGAAATTAAAGTGATTGGGTCTCTCTAGGTGAGAGTGTTTAATGTAGGTAATATGCTTTGTTAGCGAGATCAGCCGGTTATTACTGTGTGTAATTCATGTGTTTTTTCGTAATCCCCCTTAATGAGGATTAAGGGAGGTATTTATAACCTTGGGAAACGTGCCCATCCTAGGTTTAGGTTAACCTAGGGCTGATTGGGCTTCCCTCGGAAGTTGGGCCTGGGTGGCCGGTTTCTCCATTAGGCATGGAGTATGCCACATGTCATGACATAATAGGTCCAAGGTGGACGAATAAGCGCGTGCCACGTGGCAAGCCCTGACAGTTCCAACTAGGGGACACTTGGCAAGACCTGATTGGCCCACGTGGCGCATTCCGATTGGTGGGAGCAAAATCCCCTAATCACTAGTGAAATAAAATGAAAGTCAATTGCATTCCACAAAGCTAATTGAATTAAATGAAAGTCAAACACATTTAAACAAAGCTTTTTGAATCAAATTAAAGTAAAATGTATTCAACAAAGCTAATTAAATCAAATGAAATTCAAATGCATTCTACCAAGCTAATTGAATCAAATGAAAGTCAAACACATTCAAATAAAGCTTATTGAAGAAAATGAAAGTCAAACACATTCAAACAAAGCTTTTTGAATCAAATTATAGTCTAATGCATTCAACAAAGCTAATTAAATCAAATGGAAGTTAAACACCTTCAAAAAACGCTAAATTAATCCAATGAAAGCCAAACACATTCAAATAAATCTTTTTGAATCAAGTTAAAGTGTAATGCATTCAACAAAGCTAATCGAATCAAATGAAAGTTAAACACATTCAAACAAAGCTAATTGAGTCAAATGAAAACCAATCACATTCAAACAAAGCTAATTGAATCAAATGAAAATCAAACACATTCAAACAAAGCTTTTTGAATCAAATTAAAGTCTAATGCATTCAACAAAGCTAATTGAATCAAATGAAAGTCAAATGCATTCTACAAAGCTAATTGAATCAAAAAGTAAAAAATATTCATACAATGCTTTTTTAATCAAATTAAAGTCAAATGTATTCAACAAAGCTAATTTAATCAAATGAAAGTCAAATGCATTCTATAAAGCTAATTTAATCAAATGAAAGTAAAACAAATTCAACAAAGCTAATTAAATACAATGAAAGTCAAACACATTCAAATAAGGCTTTTTAAATCAAACTAAAGTCAAACACATTCAAACGAAGCTAATTGAATCAAATGAAAGTCAAACACATTCAAACAAGCTTTATGAATCAAATTTAAGCCAAACACATTCAAACAAAGCTAATAAAATCAAATGAAAATCAAACACATTCAAACAATGCTTTTTGAATCAAATTAAAGTCTAATGCATTCAACAAAGCTAGTTCAATCAAATGAAAGTCAAACACATTCAACTAAAGAAAATTGAATCAAAGGAAAGTCAAACACATTCAAACAAAGCTTTTTGAATCAAATGAAAGTCAAATGCATTCAACCAAGCTAATTAAATCAAATGAAAGTCTAATGCATTCTACAAAGCTAATTGAATCACACGAAAGTCAAACACATTCAAATAAAGCTTTTTAAATCAAATTAAAGTCTAATGCATTCAACAAAGCTAATTAAATCAAATGAAAGTCAAACACATTCAAACAAAGCTAATTGATTCAAATGAAAGTTAAACACATTCAAATAAGCTTTATGAATTAAATGAAAGCCAAATGCATTCAACAATGCTAATTGAATCAAATGAAAGTAAAATGCATTTTACAAAGCTAATTGAATCAAATGAAAGTCAAATGCATTCAACAAAGCTAGTTGAATCAAATGAAAGTCAAACACATTCAAACAAAGCTTTTTGAATCAAATTAAAGTCAAATGTATTCAACAAAGCTAATTTAATTCAAATGAAAGTCAAATGCATTCTATAAAGCTAATTTAATCAAATGAAATTCAAACAAATTCAACAAAGCTAATTGATTCAAATGAAAGTTAAACACATTCAAATAAGCTTTATGAATTAAATGAAAGCCAAATGCATTCAACAATGCTAATTAAATCAAATGAAAGTAAAATGCATTTTACAATGCTAATTGAATCAAATGAAAGTCAAATGCATTCAACAAAGCTAGTTGAATCAAATGAAAGTCAAACACATTCAAATAATGCTTTTTAAATCAAATTAAAGTCAAACACATTCAAACGAAGCTAATTGAATCAAATGAAAGTCAAACACATTCAAACAAGCTTTATGAATCAAATTTAAGCCAAACACATTCAAACAAAGCTAATAAAATCAAATGAAAATCAAACACATTCAAACAATGCTTTTTGAATCAAATTAAAGTCTAATGCATTCAACAAAGCTAATTGAATCAAATGAAAGTCAAACACATTCAACTAAAGAAAATTGAATCAAAGGAAAGTCAAACACATTCAAACAAAGCTTTTTGAATCAAATGAAAGTCAAATGCATTCAACCAAGCTAATTAAATCAAATGAAAGTCTAATTCATTCTACAAAGCTAATTGAATCAAACGAAAGTCAAACACAATCAAACAAAGCTTTTCGAATCCAATTAAAGTCTAATGCGTTCAACAAACCTAATTTAATCAAATGAAAGTCAAAAGCATTCTACAAAGCTAATCTAATCAAATGAAAGTCAAACACATTCAAACAAAGCTAATTGAATCATATGAAAGTCAAACACATTCAAACAAAGCTTTTTAATCAAATGAAAGTCAAATGCATTCAACAAAGCTAAATGAATCAAATGAAAGTCAAATGCATTCTACAAAGCTAATTGAATCAAAGAAAGTCAAACACATTAAAACTTTTTTGATTAAATGAAAGTCAAATGCATTCTACAAAGCTAATTGAATCAAATGAAAGTCAAATGCATTCAACCAAGCTAATTAAATCAAATGAAAGTCTAATGCAATCTACAAAGCTAATTGAATCAAAGGAAAGTCAAACACATTCAAACAAAGCTTTTTGAATCAAATGAAAGTCAAATGCATTCAACCAAGCTAATTAAATCAAATTAAAGTCTAATGCATTCTACAAAGCTAATTGAATCAAACGAAAGTCAAACACATTCAAATAAATCTTTTTAAATCAAATTAAAGTCTAATGCATTCAACAAAGCTAATTAAATCAAATGAAAGTCAAACACATTCAAACAAAGCTAATTGATTCAAATGAAAGTTAAACACATTCAAATAAGCTTTATGAATTAAATGAAAGCCAAATGCATTCAACAATGCTAATTGAATCAAATGAAAGTAAAATGCATTTTACAAAGCTAATTGAATCAAATGAAAGTCAAATGCATTCAACAAAGCTAGTTGAATCAAATGAAAGTCAAACACATTCAAATAAAGCTTTTTGAATCAAATTAAAGTCAAATGAATTCAACAAAGCTAATTTAATTCAAATGAAAGTCAAATGCATTCTATAAAGCTAATTTAATCAAATGAAATTCAAACAAATTCAACAAAGCTAATTGATTCTAATGAAAGTTAAACACATTCAAATAAGCTTTATGAATTAAATGAAAGCCAAATGCATTCAACAATGCTAATTAAATCAAATGAAAGTAAAATGCATTTTACAATGCTAATTGAATCAAATGAAAGTCAAATGCATTCAACAAAGCTAGTTGAATCAAATGAAAGTCAAACACATTCAAATAATGCTTTTTAAATCAAATTAAAGTCAAACACATTCAAACGAAGCTAATTGAATCAAATGAAAGTCAAACACATTCAAACAAGCTTTATGAATCAAATTTAAGCCAAACACATTCAAACAAAGCTAATAAAATCAAATGAAAATCAAACACATTCAAACAATGCTTTTTGAATCAAATTAAAGTCTAATGCATTCAACAAAGCTAATTGAATTAAATGAAAGTCAAACACATTCAACTAAAGAAAATTGAATCAAAGGAAAGTCAAACACATTCAAACAAAGCTTTTTGAATCAAATGAAAGTCAAATGCATTCAACCAAGCTAATTAAATCAAATGAAAGTCTAATGCATTCTACAAAGCTAATTGAATCAAACGAAAGTCAAACACATTCAAATAAAGCTTTTTAAATCAAATTAAAGTCTAATGCATTCAACAAAGCTAATTAAATCAAATGAAAGTCAAACACATTCAAACAAAGCTAATTGATTCAAATGAAAGTTAAACACATTCAAATAAGCTTTATGAATTAAATGAAAGCCAAATGCATTCAACAATGCTAATTGAATCAAATGAAAGTAAAATGCATTTTACAAAGCTAATTGAATCAAATGAAAGTCAAATGGATTCAACAAAGCTAGTTGAATCAAATGAAAGTCAAACACATTCAAATAAAGCTTTTTGAATCAAATTAAAGTCAAATGTATTCAACAAAGCTAATTTAATTCAAATGAAAGTCAAATGCATTCTATAAAGCTAATTTAATCAAATGAAATTCAAACAAATTCAACAAAGCTAATTGATTCTAATGAAAGTTAAACACATTCAAATAAGCTTTATGAATTAAATGAAAGCCAAATGCATTCAACAATGCTAATTAAATCAAATGAAAGTAAAATGCATTTTACAATGCTAATTGAATCAAATGAAAGTCAAATGCATTCAACAAAGCTAGTTGAATCAAATGAAAGTCAAACACATTCAAATAATGCTTTTTAAATCAAATTAAAGTCAAACACATTCAAACGAAGCTAATTGAATCAAATGAAAGTCAAACACATTCAAACAAGCTTTATGAATCAAATTTAAGCCAAACACATTCAAACAAAGCTAATAAAATCAAATGAAAATCAAACACATTCAAACAATGCTTTTTGAATCAAATTAAAGTCTAATGCATTCAACAAAGCTAATTGAATTAAATGAAAGTCAAACACATTCAACTAAAGAAAATTGAATCAAAGGAAAGTCAAACACATTCAAACAAAGCTTTTTGAATCAAATGAAAGTCAAATGCATTCAACCAAGCTAATTAAATCAAATGAAAGTCTAATGCATTCTACAAAGCTAATTGAATCAAACGAAAGTCAAACACATTCAAATAAAGCTTTTTAAATCAAATTAAAGTCTAATGCATTCAACAAAGCTAATTAAATCAAATGAAAGTCAAACACATTCAAACAAAGCTAATTGATTCAAATGAAAGTTAAACACATTCAAATAAGCTTTATGAATTAAATGAAAGCCAAATGCATTCAACAATGCTAATTGAATCAAATGAAAGTAAAATGCATTTTACAAAGCTAATTGAATCAAATGAAAGTCAAATGCATTCAACAAAGCTAGTTGAATCAAATGAAAGTCAAACACATTCAAACAAAGCTTTTTGAATCAAATTAAAGTCAAATGTATTCAACAAAGCTAATTTAATCAAATGAAAGTCAAATGCATTCTATAAAGCTAATTTAATCAAATGAAATTCAAACAAATTCAACAAAGCTAATTGATTCAAATGAAAGTTAAACACATTCAAATAAGCTTTATGAATTAAATGAAAGCCAAATGCATTCAACAATGCTAATTAAATCAAATGAAAGTAAAATGCATTTTACAATGCTAATTGAATCAAATGAAAGTCAAATGCATTCAACAAAGCTAGTTGAATCAAATGAAAGTCAAACACATTCAAATAATGCTTTTTAAATCAAATTAAAGTCAAACACATTCAAACGAAGCTAATTGAATCAAATGAAAGTCAAACACATTCAAACAAGCTTTATGAATCAAATTTAAGCCAAACACATTCAAACAAAGCTAATAAAATCAAATGAAAATCAAACACATTCAAACAATGCTTTTTGAATCAAATTAAAGTCTAATGCATTCAACAAAGCTAATTGAATCAAATGAAAGTCAAACACATTCAACTAAAGAAAATTGAATCAAAGGAAAGTCAAACACATTCAAACAAAGCTTTTTGAATCAAATGAAAGTCAAATGCATTCAACCAAGCTAATTAAATCAAATGAAAGTCTAATCCATTCTACAAAGCTAATTGAATCAAACGAAAGTCAAACACATTCAAACAAAGCTTTTTGAATCAAATTAAAGTCAAATGTATTCAACAAAGCTAATTTAATTCAAATGAAAGTCAAATGCATTCTATAAAGCTAATTTAATCAAATGAAATTCAAACAAATTCAACAAAGCTAATTGATTCAAATGAAAGTTAAACACATTCAAATAAGCTTTATGAATTAAATGAAAGCCAAATGCATTCAACAATGCTAATTAAATCAAATGAAAGTAAAATGCATTTTACAATGCTAATTGAATCAAATGAAAGTCAAATGCATTCAACAAAGCTAGTTGAATCAAATGAAAGTCAAACACATTCAAATAATGCTTTTTAAATCAAATTAAAGTCAAACACATTCAAACGAAGCTAATTGAATCAAATGAAAGTCAAACACATTCAAACAAGCTTTATGAATCAAATTTAAGCCAAACACATTCAAACAAAGCTAATAAAATCAAATGAAAATCAAACACATTCAAACAATGCTTTTTGAATCAAATTAAAGTCTAATGCATTCAACAAAGCTAATTGAATCAAATGAAAGTCAAACACATTCAACTAAAGAAAATTGAATCAAAGGAAAGTCAAACACATTCAAACAAAGCTTTTTGAATCAAATGAAAGTCAAATGCATTCAACCAAGCTAATTAAATCAAATGAAAGTCTAATCCATTCTACAAAGCTAATTGAATCAAACGAAAGTCAAACACAATCAAACAAAGCTTTTCGAATCCAATTAAAGTCTAATGCGTTCAACAAACCTAATTTAATCAAATGAAAGTCAAAAGCATTCTACAAAGCTAATCTAATCAAATGAAAGTCAAACACATTCAAACAAAGCTAATTGAATCATATGAAAGTCAAACACATTCAAACAAAGCTTTTTAATCAAATGAAAGTCAAATGCATTCAACAAAGCTAAATGAATCAAATGAAAGTCAAATGCATTCTACAAAGCTAATTGAATCAAAGAAAGTCAAACACATTAAAACTTTTTTGATTAAATGAAAGTCAAATGCATTCTACAAAGCTAATTGAATCAAATGAAAGTCAAATGCATTCAACCAAGCTAATTAAATCAAATGAAAGTCTAATGCAATCTACAAAGCTAATTGAATCAAAGGAAAGTCAAACACATTCAAACAAAGCTTTTTGAATCAAATGAAAGTCAAATGCATTCAACCAAGCTAATTAAATCAAATGAAAGTCTAATGCATTCTACAAAGCTAATTGAATCAAACGAAAGTCAAACACATTCAAATAAAGCTTTTTAAATCAAATTAAAGTCTAATGCATTCAACAAAGCTAATTAAATCAAATGAAAGTCAAACACATTCAAACAAAGCTAATTGATTCAAATGAAAGTTAAACACATTCAAATAAGCTTTATGAATTAAATGAAAGCCAAATGCATTCAACAATGCTAATTGAATCAAATGAAAGTAAAATGCATTTTACAAAGCTAATTGAATCAAATGAAAGTCAAATGCATTCAACAAAGCTAGTTGAATCAAATGAAAGTCAAACACATTCAAATAAAGCTTTTTGAATCAAATTAAAGTCAAATGAATTCAACAAAGCTAATTTAATTCAAATGAAAGTCAAATGCATTCTATAAAGCTAATTTAATCAAATGAAATTCAAACAAATTCAACAAAGCTAATTGATTCTAATGAAAGTTAAACACATTCAAATAAGCTTTATGAATTAAATGAAAGCCAAATGCATTCAACAATGCTAATTAAATCAAATGAAAGTAAAATGCATTTTACAATGCTAATTGAATCAAATGAAAGTCAAATGCATTCAACAAAGCTAGTTGAATCAAATGAAAGTCAAACACATTCAAATAATGCTTTTTAAATCAAATTAAAGTCAAACACATTCAAACGAAGCTAATTGAATCAAATGAAAGTCAAACACATTCAAACAAGCTTTATGAATCAAATTTAAGCCAAACACATTCAAACAAAGCTAATAAAATCAAATGAAAATCAAACACATTCAAACAATGCTTTTTGAATCAAATTAAAGTCTAATGCATTCAACAAAGCTAATTGAATTAAATGAAAGTCAAACACATTCAACTAAAGAAAATTGAATCAAAGGAAAGTCAAACACATTCAAACAAAGCTTTTTGAATCAAATGAAAGTCAAATGCATTCAACCAAGCTAATTAAATCAAATGAAAGTCTAATGCATTCTACAAAGCTAATTGAATCAAACGAAAGTCAAACACATTCAAATAAAGCTTTTTAAATCAAATTAAAGTCTAATGCATTCAACAAAGCTAATTAAATCAAATGAAAGTCAAACACATTCAAACAAAGCTAATTGATTCAAATGAAAGTTAAACACATTCAAATAAGCTTTATGAATTAAATGAAAGCCAAATGCATTCAACAATGCTAATTGAATCAAATGAAAGTAAAATGCATTTTACAAAGCTAATTGAATCAAATGAAAGTCAAATGCATTCAACAAAGCTAGTTGAATCAAATGAAAGTCAAACACATTCAAATAAAGCTTTTTGAATCAAATTAAAGTCAAATGTATTCAACAAAGCTAATTTAATTCAAATGAAAGTCAAATGCATTCTATAAAGCTAATTTAATCAAATGAAATTCAAACAAATTCAACAAAGCTAATTGATTCTAATGAAAGTTAAACACATTCAAATAAGCTTTATGAATTAAATGAAAGCCAAATGCATTCAACAATGCTAATTAAATCAAATGAAAGTAAAATGCATTTTACAATGCTAATTGAATCAAATGAAAGTCAAATGCATTCAACAAAGCTAGTTGAATCAAATGAAAGTCAAACACATTCAAATAATGCTTTTTAAATCAAATTAAAGTCAAACACATTCAAACGAAGCTAATTGAATCAAATGAAAGTCAAACACATTCAAACAAGCTTTATGAATCAAATTTAAGCCAAACACATTCAAACAAAGCTAATAAAATCAAATGAAAATCAAACACATTCAAACAATGCTTTTTGAATCAAATTAAAGTCTAATGCATTCAACAAAGCTAATTGAATTAAATGAAAGTCAAACACATTCAACTAAAGAAAATTGAATCAAAGGAAAGTCAAACACATTCAAACAAAGCTTTTTGAATCAAATGAAAGTCAAATGCATTCAACCAAGCTAATTAAATCAAATGAAAGTCTAATGCATTCTACAAAGCTAATTGAATCAAACGAAAGTCAAACACATTCAAATAAAGCTTTTTAAATCAAATTAAAGTCTAATGCATTCAACAAAGCTAATTAAATCAAATGAAAGTCAAACACATTCAAACAAAGCTAATTGATTCAAATGAAAGTTAAACACATTCAAATAAGCTTTATGAATTAAATGAAAGCCAAATGCATTCAACAATGCTAATTGAATCAAATGAAAGTAAAATGCATTTTACAAAGCTAATTGAATCAAATGAAAGTCAAATGCATTCAACAAAGCTAGTTGAATCAAATGAAAGTCAAACACATTCAAACAAAGCTTTTTGAATCAAATTAAAGTCAAATGTATTCAACAAAGCTAATTTAATCAAATGAAAGTCAAATGCATTCTATAAAGCTAATTTAATCAAATGAAATTCAAACAAATTCAACAAAGCTAATTGATTCAAATGAAAGTTAAACACATTCAAATAAGCTTTATGAATTAAATGAAAGCCAAATGCATTCAACAATGCTAATTAAATCAAATGAAAGTAAAATGCATTTTACAATGCTAATTGAATCAAATGAAAGTCAAATGCATTCAACAAAGCTAGTTGAATCAAATGAAAGTCAAACACATTCAAATAATGCTTTTTAAATCAAATTAAAGTCAAACACATTCAAACGAAGCTAATTGAATCAAATGAAAGTCAAACACATTCAAACAAGCTTTATGAATCAAATTTAAGCCAAACACATTCAAACAAAGCTAATAAAATCAAATGAAAATCAAACACATTCAAACAATGCTTTTTGAATCAAATTAAAGTCTAATGCATTCAACAAAGCTAATTGAATCAAATGAAAGTCAAACACATTCAACTAAAGAAAATTGAATCAAAGGAAAGTCAAACACATTCAAACAAAGCTTTTTGAATCAAATGAAAGTCAAATGCATTCAACCAAGCTAATTAAATCAAATGAAAGTCTAATCCATTCTACAAAGCTAATTGAATCAAACGAAAGTCAAACACAATCAAACAAAGCTTTTCGAATCCAATTAAAGTCTAATGCGTTCAACAAACCTAATTTAATCAAATGAAAGTCAAAAGCATTCAAACAAAGCTAATTGATTCAAATGAAAGTTAAACACATTCAAATAAGCTTTATGAATTAAATGAAAGCCAAATGCATTCAACAATGCTAATTGAATCAAATGAAAGTAAAATAAATTTTACAAAGCTAATTGAATCAAATGAAAGTCAAATGCATTCAACAAAGCTAGTTGAATCAAATGAAAGTCAAACACATTCAAACAAAGCTTTTTGAATCAAATTAAAGTCAAATGTATTCAACAAAGCTAATTTAATCAAATGAAAGTCAAATGCATTCTATAAAGCTAATTTAATCAAATGAAATTCAACAAAGCTAATTGATTCAAATGAAAGTTAAACACATTCAAATAAGCTTTATGAATTAAATGAAAGCCAAATGCATTCAACAATGCTAATTAAATCAAATGAAAGTAAAATGCATTTTACAATGCTAATTGAATCAAATGAAAGTCAAATGCATTCAACAAAGCTAGTTGAATCAAATGAAAGTCAAACACATTCAAATAATGCTTTTTAAATCAAATTAAAGTCAAACACATTCAAACGAAGCTAATTGAATCAAATGAAAGTCAAACACATTCAAACAAGCTTTATGAATCAAATTTAAGCCAAACACATTCAAACAAAGCTAATAAAATCAAATGAAAATCAAACACATTCAAACAATGCTTTTTGAATCAAATTAAAGTCTAATGCATTCAACAAAGCTAATTGAATCAAATGAAAGTCAAACACATTCAACTAAAGAAAATTGAATCAAAGGAAAGTCAAACACATTCAAACAAAGCTTTTTGAATCAAATGAAAGTCAAATGCATTCAACCAAGCTAAGTAAATCAAATGAAAGTCTAATGCATTCTACAAAACTAATTGAATCAAACGAAAGTCAAACACATTCAAATAAAGCTTTTTAAATCAAATTAAAGTCTAATGCATTCAACAAAGCTAATTAAATCAAATGAAAGTCAAACACATTCAAACAAAGCTAATTGATTCAAATGAAAGTTAAACACATTCAAATAAGCTTTATGAATTAAATGAAAGCCAAATGCATTCAACAATGCTAATTGAATCAAATGAAAGTAAAATGCATTTTACAAAGCTAATTGAATCAAATGAAAGTCAAATGCATTCAACAAAGCTAGTTGAATCAAATGAAAGTCAAACACATTCAAACAAAGCTTTTTGAATCAAATTAAAGTCAAATGTATTCAACAAAGCTAATTTAATCAAATGAAAGTCAAATGCATTCTATAAAGCTAATTTAATCAAATGAAATTCAAACAAATTCAACAAAGCTAATTGATTCAAATGAAAGTTAAACACATTCAAATAAGCTTTATGAATTAAATGAAAGTGGTGTGCCTCAGTCGTATGCAACCAAAAATATCACAACTAAGCTAACTGCAAATAAACGTAGTTAGGGAAGTCGAGTTCGAATCCACAGGGAAAAAGGGACTAATAACTGGAAACCTAAGTGGAAATACTCTAGGACGGTAGTAACCTAAGTAACGAGGGGGGTTTTCACGAGCAATGATGATAAATGAACTAAGTAAGAACAACGAACGTAATGTGATGTGTAAACAAGATGAGAAACCTTGTTACAAGAAATGACAAGTTAAAAGATTCAAAGGGTTTTAAAGTTCAAGTGTCAAGTAATCAGTTTAGTTAGGGGAACTCTCACCCTAAGCTAAGGATATAGCAAAGAGGAACTCTCACTCGTTTGCTTGGGATAGTTTAGATGAGGGAACTCTCACCAAATCATAAACTATAAGTCCTAATTTTGGGAACTCTCACCAAAACTAACACTCTTCAAATTCGGATACTCAAATTTGGAAAACAAGTGAACTAAACTCAAGTCACTTCAATAAACAAAACACACGTTTTTTTTAGGCAAATAATCTTGGATGGTTTTCATTCATTCAAAGTATGCTATTTATAGCATCAATACAACCTTTTCACTTGCCTACTTTAATTAACAAAATAAAATAGACAAAAGGAAATTAACTAAGGAAATGAGTGGAGAATACACGTCCCACTTAACCCCTTTTACAAACAAGATTAAACTTAACTAAAAGAACTAAAGACTAGGCTTGAAACAAGGGAAGATGATCAGCCAAACAGCATCCAAAGAGCATCTTCAACACACGTCCAAAACAGCCATATGCAAGCTTGTGTAACCCCCATTTTAATGCCTTGATTCACGCCTCTTTATTCTTCATAACCCCCAAATAATGAGGTGCAATGTTCAGCCAACAAACTCCATAATTCACGCCCAACAAGTGCCATGAATCACGCCTCTTCAATCAGCTTGTAACCGTTGCACTTGGAGCTTGGAAAACCGTTGCACTTGGAGCTTGGAAAACCGTCTCTTGCTAGATACTTTCTACAAGGTTAATTACACTAAGTGAAGTGTAACCACTTGTAAAATCTTTCGGACCAAAACCGTGCAAAGGAGTAAGGAATGATTTGGACAGAAACAACTCCTTTGCATTGCTTTGAACTTGGACCTCACCTTGACTACTTGGAGCATCACAATCATTAGAACTTTGACCATATTGGTCATCCTCCCCTTCTTCAAAAGGAATTGCCCTCAATTCGTCATCATCAAAGTATGGAGCAAGGTCCCCAACGTTGAATGTGCTTGAGACACCAAATTGGCCCCCCAAATCAACCTTGTATGCATTGTCATTGATCTTTTCCACGATTTCAAATGGACCTTCGGCTCTTGGCATAAGCTTGTTCTTTCTTTTGCTAGGAAACCTCTCTTTCCTCATGTAAATCCACACTAAGTCACCAACTTCAAATTGCTTCACGTTTTTCACCCTCTTGTTGGCTTGTTTCTTGTAGACTTTATTTGCTTTCTCAATGTTCTTCCTAACTTCCTTGTGGACCTTCAACATGAACTCGGCTTGTTCCTTAGCTCCACCATGAACGAACTTGTCTTGTGGCAAAGCTATGAGATCAATAGGAACATAAGGATTGACACCATAGACTACTTCAAAAGGAGAGTACTTTGTAGTAGCACTAGGAGTCCGATTGTAAGCAAACTCGGCATGAGCTAGCTTGACATCCCAATCCTTAGCACTCTTACTAACCAAGGTCCTAAGCAACGAACCCAGAACTCTATTTACCACTTCAGTTTGCCCATCGGTTTGTGGATGGTGTGAAGTAGAAAACAGCAACTTTGTTCCCATTAGACGCCATATTGATTTCCAAAAATGACTAAGAAACTTTGTATCACGATCGGACACAATGGTGCGTGGCACCCCATGAAAACGAACCACTTCTTCAAAGTATAACTTAGCCACTGTCATAGCATCTTCGGTTTTGTGACAAGGAATGAAATGAGCCATTTTTGAAAACCGATCAACAACCACCATGATTGAGTCTTTACCCCTTTGAGTTCTAGGTAAAGCCACAATGAAATCCATGCTCACATCTTCCCAAGGTCTCTCCGGAACTGGCAAAGGCTTGTAGAGACCTTTGTGAAACACCATCTTGGCCCTTTGACAAGTAGAACAACGACTAACCACATGATGAACCGTGGCTAACATCTTTGGCCAATAAAAGTGAGCTTGAAGAAGCTCCATTGTTTTTTGAATCCCCACGTGACCAGCTAGACCTCCTCCATGAGCCTCATGAATCAACAAGCTTCTAATTGGACACTTAGGAATGCATAACCGATTTCCCTTAAAAAGAAAGTCATCATGTAAGGAAAATAAGTCATATACTCCATGGACACATTTCTGTATTATTTCAATGAAATCCCCATCTTCCTTGTAGTATGCTTTGATCAAATCAAACCCAAGAACCTTTGCTTCGACAACTCCAAGCAAATTGTGTCTCCTAGATAAGGCATCCGCAACAACATTAGCCTTTCCACTCTTGTATTTAGAGGAAAAGTTAAAGGTTTGCAAGAATTCAACCCATTTAGCATGTCTCGAATTCAACTTCTTTTGACCATGGATGAACCTTAGAGATTCATGGTCCGAATGTAATATGAACGGTTGTGGTCTCAAGTAATGTGACCAATGATCTAGAGCTCGGACCATAGCATAGAACTCTTTATCATAGGTGGAATAGTTCAACTTGCCTTGACTCAACTTTTCACTGAAATAAGCAATTGGACGCCCTTCTTGAATCAAAACTGCTCCAATCCCCTTCCCACTTGCGTCACACTCAACTTCAAATGGCTTGGAAAAATCAGGGAGTGCAAGAATAGGAGTGTTGCACATTTTCTCCTTGACTTCTTCAAAGGCCTTTTGAGCTTGTGTAGTCCATTCAAACGTCCCCTTCTTAGTACACTCAGTTATAGGAGCCATGAGTGTGCTAAAATTCTTGATAAATCTTCTATAGAAAGAAGCTAGGCCATGGAAAGAACGGACCTCCGTGAGTGTTTTTGGACTAGGCCATGATTGAATTGCTTCAACCTTGCAAGGATCCACCTTCACGCCATCACCTGAAACTATGTAACCAAGAAAAGTGACCTCATATAACATAAAATCACATTTTTCAAGTTTTCCATACAATTTTTGCGTTCTTAAAACAGAAAAAACTTGAAACAAATGATCTAAATGTTCATCCTCATTTTTAGAGTAAATAAGGATGTCATCAAGGTACACCACCACGAACTTGCCAAGAAATGGCCTCAACACCTCGTTCATTAATCTCATGAACGTGCTAGGTGCATTGGTCAATCCAAACGGCATCACAAGCCATTCATACAACCCATGCTTTGTCTTGAATGCAGTCTTCCATTCATCACCTTCCCTCATACGAATTTGATGGTAACCACTTCTCAAATCAACTTTTGAGAATACATTTGAACCACTCAATTCGTCCAACATATCATCCAGTCTTGGAATTGGGAACCTGTACTTGATAGTAATATTGTTAACAGCTCTACTATCAATGCACATGCGCCAAGTTCCATCCTTTTTAGGAACCAACAAGGCAGGAACCGCACATGGACTCATAGACTCACGCACATAGCCCATACCCATCAACTCTTCAATTTGTCTTTGCAACTCCTTAGTTTCTAAAGGGTTACATCTATAGGCAGGTTTATTTGGTAGAGGTGCGCCTGGAATGAGATCAATTTGATGCTCAATTCCTCTCAAGGGTGGTAATCCCTTAGGTAACTCATCCGGAAAAACATCCTCAAACTCTTTAATCAGTTTGGCAAGTTTAGGATTTTGACTCACAAATTTTTCATGGATTTCTTTAGAGTACAACATGAATATCTCTTCCTCCCCCTCAAACTCCCTCTCAAACTCTTTACAAGACAATAAAGAAATTTGTGGCTTTTGTGGTTGTGAAAACCGTGGGGGTGGTAAAGGGTGCAATTTCTTTTGTTTCCCTTGGTGAGTGATAGTGTAGGTGTTATGGTACCCATCATGGATAGATTTTTTATCAGATTGCCACGGTCTCCCAAGAAGAATATGACAAGCATCCATTAAAACAACATCACACAATTGACTATCATGATATGAACCAATTGAAAAATTCACCATACATTGCTTTCTAACCCCAGTACTAGCATTAGAATCTAACCAACTCAATTTGTAAGGATGTGGATGATTTGTGGTGGTAAGACCTAGTTTAGATACTAAGGTTTTCGACACAGTATTAGCCTCACTGCCCCCATCAATAATTAAATCACATACCTCGTCACCAACTTTACATTTGGTGATGAAAATGTGTTGTCTTTGTGGCGCCAAAGGTTCCTCCACACGAGCTTGCAAGGCTCTCCTAACCACCAAGTTTGTTTTGTCCCCCATTTCAGGATAGCATTGGTCCTCCTCTTCATCCTTTTCATACGGGGTCACCTCCTTCTCTTCTTCAGACTCAAATTCCTCCCAATTGATGCTTTGGGTGGCTATGAGTTTAACCTCCTGCATGGTTAAGGCTCTTGAATTAGGACAATCTTTTTTATAATGTCCTCTACCTCCACACTTGTAACATACAATGTCACTAAGCTTGAAGTCTTTCGTGTTCCTCTTTGGTGGCTCATTAGGCTTGCTAAAAGAAGAACCCTCCTTTGAGTTGAAGGGTGGTTTGCGTACCACTGGAGTAGTAGTAGGCGTTTTCTTCCTTTTCCTTTTAGCATCAAACTTTGTCACAAGTTTGCAAGCTTCCACAAACGTGAGGTTAGTGTAACCATCAAGTTTGTCTTGTAACTCTTGTTCCAACCCAGCTACAAAACGCCCCAACTTCAGCTCTTCATTTTCAGTCACTTCACATACAATGGCAAGCCTATCAAATTCTTTGATATAGTCTTCCACCGAATCACCATTTTGTTGGAGAGTACTCCATTTCACATACTGATTTTGCTTGTAATTGTGAGGAATGAAACGATCTCTCATTCTTTTCTTCAGCTTTTCCCAAGTGGAAATGTGAGCCTTACCCCTAAGGGTACGCCCTCTTTGTTCTCCTTGCAACCAACTATCACCATAGCCCTTCAACTTGACTTTGGCAATCTTAAAACGTTGAACATCCTCATGAATGTCCTTGTATTCAAAGTACCTTTCCAAGGATTTCTCCCATTCCAAGTACTTCTCTGGATCAAGTGTCCCATCAAAAGAAGGAACGTCCACTTTGAGACTCCTATCCTCCCTCCTAGGTGGAGGGTCTTCACCTTGATCTCTCCTATCTTGCTCGTTCATGAGCCTTGCCATCAAGGCAGCAAGGTTCCCTTGGAGATTGGCATTGGTTTCGGCCAACCTTTCCTGACTAGCAATGGATCGATTAAGAGCTTCCAAAGCTGTCCTCAAATCTTGATTTTCTCCCATGGTATGTAGGTATTCGACCCCTTTGGAAAATTTAAGAAAATAATCCCCTACCTGACGCGCCAAATGATGTGTAAACAAGATGAGAAACCTTGTTACAAGAAATGACAAGTTAAAAGATTCAAAGGGTTTTAAAGTTCAAGTGTCAAGTAATCAGTTTAGTTAGGGGAACTCTCACCCTAAGCTAAGGATATAGCAAAGAGGAACTCTCACTCGTTTGCTTGGGATAGTTTAGATGAGGGAACTCTCACCAAATCATAAACTATAAGTCCTAATTTTGGGAACTCTCACCAAAACTAACACTCTTCAAATTCGGATACTCAAATTTGGAAAACAAGTGAACTAAACTCAAGTCACTTCAATAAACAAAACACACGTTTTTTTTAGGCAAATAATCTTGGATGGTTTTCATTCATTCAAAGTATGCTATTTATAGCATCAATACAACCTTTTCACTTGCCTACTTTAATTAACAAAATAAAATAGACAAAAGGAAATTAACTAAGGAAATGAGTGGAGAATACACGTCCCACTTAACCCCTTTTACAAACAAGATTAAACTTAACTAAAAGAACTAAAGACTAGGCTTGAAACAAGGGAAGATGATCAGCCAAACAGCATCCAAAGAGCATCTTCAACACACGTCCAAAACAGCCATATGCAAGCTTGTGTAACCCCCATTTTAATGCCTTGATTCACGCCTCTTTATTCTTCATAACCCCCAAATAATGAGGTGCAATGTTCAGCCAACAAACTCCATAATTCACGCCCAACAAGTGCCATGAATCACGCCTCTTCAATCAGCTTGTAACCGTTGCACTTGGAGCTTGGAAAACCGTTGCACTTGGAGCTTGGAAAACCGTCTCTTGCTAGATACTTTCTACAAGGTTAATTACACTAAGTGAAGTGTAACCACTTGTAAAATCTTTCGGACCAAAACCGTGCAAAGGAGTAAGGAATGATTTGGACAGAAACAACTCCTTTGCATTGCTTTGAACTTGGACCTCACCTTGACTACTTGGAGCATCACAATCATTAGAACTTTGACCATATTGGTCATAATGAATAGGTAATCAATGAGAAGAACGGTCTTGGTTATGCGAAATCCACTAATGAACATACAAATTGATCATAGAAGTCTCCTCAATCAAGCTCTATTGAACACCTTGTTGTAGAATTCCTAGATTCTAAATTCTCATAAATAGTTAGAAATAGCAAAGCGCTCCTTTCTAACCCTTTCCAATGCACAATTCAAGACAAGCGCTCTAAATTATCCACAAGAAGAAAATAAACGGAGAAATCAACAAGGATTGAATAAATTAACACAAGCGGTCTAATTTCTTCAATAATATTATTCCCTCTTCAAGTTATCAACCAAAAGCATGCATCAATAACCTAAAGTTGCTACTTTGGAAAGATTAATTAGATGCAAGCGAATCCAATAATTCTAACCTAGCAATTGATTAAAGCAAATCATGAAATTAATTCAAGGAACAATATATATTCAATAGATATTAAGAGAAGAAAGATCTCACAATTCGTAGCTAAAAGCTTCAATCTTTAACCAAGAATCCGGAAGATTAAGCTTCCATGGATTCTAATTCCAAAACAAAGAATTCTGAAAATTCCAAGAAAACCCTAGAAAGCTTTTTTTTCTCCAAACTTCATTCTCCTCTTCTCTAACTTCAAACTTAATTAAAACTAAGCTATTTATATGTTTCTATATTTTAATAACATAACACAATAATAATAATAAAATAATATCCAAAACACGAGCCAAAACAAAGCCAAATTGCTGAAAATTAACCAAAACAGCCCGAATTTCTGCCAGAGCCGCTGCCAGCTGCTCTGGACCCGCTGGCAGCTGCTCTGGCAGCCCCTCACTCTGGTATACCCGCTGCCAGCGGCTCTGGCCAGCTGCCAGCGGCCCTGGCAGCGGTTCCTGTTGTTTTCGCCTTCTTTCCTTGCTTCTTCTTCTTGCTTTGCTTCACCTTTTCCTCAAGCTTTCTTCCTTGCTCTTCCATGCTCCATCACAACTCTCAAATCACGAGCCAAGGTCCATCCTTCTTACATAACTCTTCATTGGTTCCCGAGCTCACTCACTCACTTATACTCATAAATCCCGCCTTTTGCACATAAGTGAGATCACAGCCCAAAACTCACAAAAGCTAACAAAAGTACATATAAAGCATCAAAACACACCCTAAAATGCTTCTCTCAACCCATGATAAGAAGGCTTATCAAATTCCCCCATGCTTGAACCTTTACTCGCCCTCGAGTAAACTTAGAGAATAAAACACATCCTCCTCACTAAGGTTCAAAACAGAAGATGGTGGAATCAAACTAGCTCTATGCACTCAAACTCAACAAAACATCCTAGTACTTATCAACCAATCACAATCACACTCCCCCATACTTCACACTTTGAATCTCCCTTTTTTCTTATTTATCAATTCATCCCCAAAATCAACTTGGAACGATAAACGCATAGCCATGAGTATGAATATTCTCAACCGCCTAAAGAAATGAAATTTTTGATAAAATTGGGCAAACAAAAACTCAACTTAACCAAAAATCTCATAAAAACACTTCCACATTCAAGAGTGAAAACAAACAACTCATGCTCTCAAATTCCTAAGATGATCAACAAATTCCCCCAAAATCTCAACTATCTCCCAAAATCACCAAGATGAAACCTACCCCGACACCTCCTTATATCTCCTCCCCTTATGACACCGACTCCGGCAAATAGATGCGAAATTTCCTTGAAAAATCAAATTCATGAACATTTCTCTCTTTTTCTCTCATTTTGCCTAGGAGCCCTTTCGGGTTTTCATCCTAGCCTCTCTTCTTTTTTTCAAATCTCACTATATCACCCGCTCATTAGCCTCTTTTTTGCTTAGGTCGCCCTTTCGGGTTTTCAACCTAACCGGGCCCCCATTTTTGCCTAAGCCGCCTTTACAGGTTTTCAACTTAGCGGGTTTCTTTTTCTTTTTTTTTCTTTTTTCCTTTTTTTTCTTTTCATTTTTCATTTTTTTTTCATTTTGCATTTTTTTTTCATTGAAACACAATTGAAATAGCTATACAAAACCATCAAATTAAGATAACTATACAATTTGTAATGATATGCAAGAATTGCTTCCCCCCCTACTTGAATGAAACATTGTCCTCAATGCAAGAACAACAACAATTAAAACAAAAGTATGGGAAAGGAAGAAGGATGCAAAACCTCAAGGAGAAGGACCTCCGGAGCCGGAAGATTAGGCATTATCAGGGATTTCAAAAATTTCGAGAAGAAAAAATGAACTATGGGGACCCCAAGTGTTGCCCATGGGAAGATAATTCCAACCAAAAGCATTTTTAATTACCGCATAAGGCATGATATAGTTCTTATTGTTAAAATTGAAAGAAATTCTTGACATCCCTTAGTCAAAGTGGAAAGGAATTCATGTATACCTCACATAAGTAGGTGCGCTCGTGCTCCATCACCTCCTCCAAACCAACCTCTTGCAATGCCTCCAAATCGAAGAACTTTGTGCATTGCACTATACTCTTGGGTTGTTGGAGTTCAAATAGCTTGCTCCTTTGTAGTGAGCCTAATTCCCATGAAGTCACTTGCTTAGGGAAAAGAGGGTGATACACCCTCCCTTGAAGTATCACCTTGTTGTCTCTTCCCATTGCTTAAGAATGAATTGCACAACTCACACTTTATTCTTCAAAGCACAATGAACACACCACCAAACCTCCAAACACCAAGGTTCTCACAATTCCTCAAATGCCAAGTGTGAAATTGAGAAATTGAAACAATTTTAGGTTGAATTGTCTTTGAAAGTGAGGGAAAGGGATTGTGTGTAGGAAAGATTGGGTTAGGGTTTGGGAGTATGAGTGTGGGATTGCTAAGGGAAAGAGAAGAAGGATGAATTGGATTTTAGAAATCAAGAAATGGGTCAAAAAGGGTGAAAAATTCAGGAAAGGCTGGAAAGGCCGCTGGTAGCGGCTTGGGACCCACTGCCAGCGGCTAAAGCAGAGCTTTTGGATCTTCTTTGCTGGAAGACCCGCTGGCAGCGGCTATACTGCGTAAATTTTTTTTTTTTTTTTTTATTTTTTTTTTTTTTTTTTTTTTTTTTTAGAAAAAATAAACGTGGAGGGGGGGTACCCGCTGGCAGCGGCTTTTGAGCAGCTACCAGCGGCTGGGACAGCAAAAGGGGAGGTTGGGCTGCTGGAAGACCCGCTGGTAGCGGCTGCAGAGCAGCTGCCAGCGACTACTGCAGGGATAGCCCCCCTTTGGCCTGTTTTGCTCTGTTTTTGCTGCTCTTCGCGCATAACAAATACTCCCAAGGCATCCACCTACACAAACACAATAAAAATACTCTTCACATCACAAGAAAAATAAAAAACTAAACTACAAGAAGAAATGGGGAAGATTTTCGATCGGGTTGCCTCCCGATTAGCGCCTTTGTTTTACGTCGTTGGCTCGACGCGGCTCATCCCACTTCGCTACTCCATTGATGGCTCGTAGAGATCGATGCACTCCACGTTCTCGGTTTTGAAACCCTCGAAGTAGGGTTTGAGCCTTTTTCCATTCACTTTGAACATGTTGTTGGTCTCTAAACTCCGAATTTCTACCGCTCCATGCGGATAGACCTTGTCAACTTGAATTGGACCCTTCCAACGGGAGCTCATCTTGTCATGCCACACCTTATTCTTTGCTTTGTGGTATACCTGGGATAATTTCTTGCCCGGAAATGATGACGGGGTGGGTGTTGCCCCTAGTGGTATAGGTGGAAGCTTGGACTGTTCATTCAATTCCGCCACCTTCACCTGCACATTAGTAGGTATAGAAGAATCCAAGCAATCACCAGACACAACATTAGTAATAGGTGTGAGGAGCTCATCCCCATGATCAATGTTAGAAACATCATGCAATATTGGATCGACAACATTTATAGAATATAAAGAATGAGTATCAACAGGATACTTTATGGTATCATAAATGTTATACACAATTGCTTTCCCATCAACCTCCATAGTCAAAGAACCGGTAGACACATCGATTTTTGTCTTAGCAGTCTTTAAGAAAGGTCTTCCTAACAGGATAGGGGCTGCTTGTTTGTCATGTTCCATGTCAAGGACGTAAAAGTCAGCAGGAAAGATCAATCCATCAACCTTAACAAGTACATCTTCTACTACCCCCTTAGGATATACATTGGACCTATCAGCTAACTGAATTACTACCCCAGTTTCATGCAAAGGCCCAAGTTCTAAAGATTTAAACAGGGAGTAGGGAATGACATTGATTGATGCACCTAGGTCCAACATGGCTCGGTGTAATGTGGTGTCTCCTATTGTAACAGGAATAGTAAACATACCAGGATCACCACATTTTTCTGGGAGTTTCTTTTGGAAAACTGCAGAAACATGAGCACTCACCTTCACTTTTTCTTTTCCTCCCAACCTGTGCTTTCTCTTGATCGTACACAGTTCCTTCATAAACTTAGCAAAACGAGGAACACTTTTAATCACATTCAAGAGGGGCATATTTACCTCACATTTGCTGAAAGTCTCATAAATATCCTTGTCTTTCTCATACCTTCGAGTATCTTGCAAGGCTTCTGGGAAAGGTGGCACAGGCTCATAAGAGGTAAAGGTTGGAGGATTCGCCTTAGTTTCTTGTTCTACTTCCTCCTCCTCAACTCCAATCAAGTCTTTAGCCTTCTTAGGTGCAACTACAGTTTCTTGCAACTTTTTGCCACTTCTCAATGTTATTGCATTAACTTGTTGCTTAGGGTTCAGCTCCGTTTGGGATGGAAGCTTTCCAGAGTCCTTAGCTTCAAGTCGGCTTACTGCACTTGAGATTTGACTGACTTGATTCTCCAGGTTTTGAATACTTGATCTGGTTTCTTGTTGAAACTGCATCATATTCTGCTGCATGGTAGAAACATTAGAAGTTAGTGATCTAATCATTTCTTCAGTTGACATATTACCTGAATTAGAGCTTTGGCCTTGAGGTGTTAGGAACGGTGCCCTATATTGCTGAAACTGTTGTTGACCTTGAGCATGCTGATGTTGTTGGTTTCCTTGGGAATTCCCATATCTCAAATTTGGATGATCTCTCCATCCTGGGTTGTAGGTATTTGAAAAGGGATCATATCTTCTTTGCGGACCTTGCCCTTGGAAACCCATTGCATTGGCCTGCTCATTATGTTCCTCTTGTAATTGAGGACATGCATCAGTGGGATGTCCTGTGGAGGTGCATAAACCACAAGCATTCAGTTGCTGTGGATTCCTTGAGTTCACCATGAACTCACGCATCATAGAAGTCAAATCAGCTACTTGACTCTCTAACTCAGTTGTATTTGAATTTGCTGCATTCACCCGGCGCGTGGGAGTTCTCTGACTGAACTGCCTAGAATTCTCTGCTAGCTCTGCAATCAGCCTAGTTGCATCTCCTGGAGTCTTATTCACTAGCCCTCCACCACTTGCTGCATTCACCATCCTCAAATCATCATCTGTTAGACCTCCATAGAAGTATAGGATGAGGTCTTGATCGGAATACCCATGGTACGGACAACTAGCACACAATCTCTTGAATCTCTCCCAATACTCATACAAGGACTCATCTTCCTTCTGATCCACATTGCTGATAGCTTTCTTAAGGCTTGCAGAAATAGTGGCTGGGTAATACTTCTCTAAGAAACACTTCTTCAAACCTGCCCAATTTGTTATGCTCCCTGGGGGAAGATAGTAAAACCAATCCTTCGCTGCATCTTTGAGAGAAAAAGGAAATGCTCTCAACTGAATTTGCTCATCAGTCATCCCAATCGGTTTCATGCTAGTACATACCACATGAAATTCTGCCAGATGTTTATTTGGATCTTCACCCTTCATGCCATGGAATGCCGGCAATAGATGAATTAGACCAGATTTGATCTCAACATTAGCACCTTCCTCCAACTGCTGATATGCGATGCACAACGGCTGTTGGTTCAAGTTAGGAGCTGTTAGCTCTCTCAGTGTTCGATTTTCTGCCATCACTTCCTCTTCTTGAATGTTGAAGATGTATGTTGATTCACTGGGGTTTGTTCTTGCCTCTCTTCGCAACCTGGAAATATTTCTTTCAATTTCTGGATCAAACTGCAAAACTTCTTTGTTAGCAGAACGGGTACTTATCATACCCTAGCGAACAAACAAAGAAAAAATAGCTAAGAACAATCCTAAAATAAATTCTACTAAGATAAACAATTAAACGGTAACGCCTAAGTCCCCGGCAACGGCGCCAAAATTTGGTGTGCCTCAGTCGTATGCAACCAAAAATATCACAACTAAGCTAACTGCAAATAAACGTAGTTAGGGAAGTCGAGTTCGAATCCACAGGGAAAAAGGGACTAATAACTGGAAACCTAAGTGGAAATACTCTAGGACGGTAGTAACCTAAGTAACGAGGGGGGTTTTCACGAGCAATGATGATAAATGAACTAAGTAAGAACAACGAACGTAATGAATAGGTAATCAATGAGAAGAACGGTCTTGGTTATGCGAAATCCACTAATGAACATACAAATTGATCATAGAAGTCTCCTCAATCAAGCTCTATTGAACACCTTGTTGTAGAATTCCTAGATTCTAAATTCTCATAAATAGTTAGAAATAGCAAAGCGCTCCTTTCTAACCCTTTCCAATGCACAATTCAAGACAAGCGCTCTAAATTATCCACAAGAAGAAAATAAACGGAGAAATCAACAAGGATTGAATAAATTAACACAAGCGGTCTAATTTCTTCAATAATATTATTCCCTCTTCAAGTTATCAACCAAAAGCATGCATCAATAACCTAAAGTTGCTACTTTGGAAAGATTAATTAGATGCAAGCGAATCCAATAATTCTAACCTAGCAATTGATTAAAGCAAATCATGAAATTAATTCAAGGAACAATATATATTCAATAGATATTAAGAGAAGAAAGATCTCACAATTCGTAGCTAAAAGCTTCAATCTTTAACCAAGAATCCGGAAGATTAAGCTTCCATGGATTCTAATTCCAAAACAAAGAATTCTGAAAATTCCAAGAAAACCCTAGAAAGCTTTTTTTTCTCCAAACTTCATTCTCCTCTTCTCTAACTTCAAACTTAATTAAAACTAAGCTATTTATATGTTTCTATATTTTAATAACATAACACAATAATAATAATAAAATAATATCCAAAACACGAGCCAAAACAAAGCCAAATTGCTGAAAATTAACCAAAACAGCCCGAATTTCTGCCAGAGCCGCTGCCAGCTGCTCTGGACCCGCTGGCAGCTGCTCTGGCAGCCCCTCACTCTGGTATACCCGCTGCCAGCGGCTCTGGCCAGCTGCCAGCGGCCCTGGCAGCGGTTCCTGCTGTTTTCGCCTTCTTTCCTTGCTTCTTCTTCTTGCTTTGCTTCACCTTTTCCTCAAGCTTTCTTCCTTGCTCTTCCATGCTCCATCACAACTCTCAAATCACGAGCCAAGGTCCATCCTTCTTACATAACTCTTCATTGGTTCCCGAGCTCACTCACTCACTTATACTCATAAATCACGCCTTTTGCACATAAGTGAGATCACAGCCCAAAACTCACAAAAGCTAACAAAAGTACATATAAAGCATCAAAACACACCCTAAAATGCTTCTCTCAACCCATGATAAGAAGGCTTATCAGAAAGCCAAATGCATTCAACAATGCTAATTAAATCAAATGAAAGTAAAATGCATTTTACAATGCTAATTGAATCAAATGAAAGTCAAATGCATTCAACAAAGCTAGTTGAATCAAATGAAAGTCAAACACATTCAAATAATGCTTTTTAAATCAAATTAAAGTCAAACACATTCAAACGAAGCTAATTGAATCAAATGAAAGTCAAACACATTCAAACAAGCTTTATGAATCAAATTTAAGCCAAACACATTCAAACAAAGCTAATAAAATCAAATGAAAATCAAACACATTCAAACAATGCTTTTTGAATCAAATTAAAGTCTAATGCATTCAACAAAGCTAATTGAATCAAATGAAAGTCAAACACATTCAACTAAAGAAAATTGAATCAAAGGAAAGTCAAACACATTCAAACAAAGCTTTTTGAATCAAATGAAAGTCAAATGCATTCAACCAAGCTAATTAAATCAAATGAAAGTCTAATCCATTCTACAAAGCTAATTGAATCAAACGAAAGTCAAACACAATCAAACAAAGCTTTTCGAATCCAATTAAAGTCTAATGCGTTCAACAAACCTAATTTAATCAAATGAAAGTCAAAAGCATTCTACAAAGCTAATCTAATCAAATGAAAGTCAAACACATTCAAACAAAGCTAATTGAATCATATGAAAGTCAAACACATTCAAACAAAGCTTTTTAATCAAATGAAAGTCAAATGCATTCAACAAAGCTAAATGAATCAAATGAAAGTCAAATGCATTCTACAAAGCTAATTGAATCAAAGAAAGTCAAACACATTAAAACTTTTTTGATTAAATGAAAGTCAAATGCATTCTACAAAGCTAATTGAATCAAATGAAAATCAAACATATTCAAACAAATCTTTTTGAATTAAATTAAAGTCAAACACATTCTAACAAAGCTAATTAAGTCAAATGAAAGTCTAACACATTCGAACAAAGTTTTTTGAATCAAATGAAAGTTAAATGCATTCAATAAAGCTAATTGAATCAAATGAAAGTCAAACACAATCAAACAAAGCTTTTTTAATCAAATGAAAGTCAAATGCATTCAACAAAGCTAATTGAATAAAATGAAAGTCAAATGCAATATACAAACCTAATTGAATTAAATGAAAGTCAAACACATTCAAACATAGCTTTTTGAATCAAATTAAAGTCAAATGCATTCAACAAAGCTAATTGAATCAAATGAAATTCAAAATTATTCTACCAAGCTAATTGAATTAAATGAAAGTCAAACACATTCAAACAAAGCTAATTGAATCATTTGAAATAAAATCGCATTCAAACAAAGCTTTTGAATCTAAGTTAAGTGAAACACATTCAAACTAAGCAAATTAATTCAAATGAAAGTCAAACACATTCAAACTAAGCAAATTAATTCAAATGAAAGTCAAACACATTCAAACTAAGCAAATTAATTCAAATGAAAGTCAAACACATTCAAACAAAGCTTTTTGAATAAAACAAATGTCAAACGCATTTAACAAAGGTAAATAAATCAAATGAAAGTCAAATGCATTCTACAAAGATAGTTGAATAAAATGAAAGTCAAATGCATTCTACAAAGCTCTTTGAGTTCAATGAAAGTCAAACACATTCAAACAAAGCTTTTTGAATCAAATTAAAGTCAAATGCATTCAACAAAGCTAATTGAATCAAATGAAATTTAAATGCATTCTATCAAGCTAATTGAATCAAATGAAAGTCAAACATATTCGAATAAAGCTAATTGAATCAAATGAAAGTCAAACACATTCAAACAAAGCTAATTGAATCAAATGAAAGTCAAAAACATTCAAACAAAGATTTTAAATCAAAGTTAAGTTAAGTACATATAAACAAAGCTAATTGAATCAAATGAAAGTCAAATTCAATCAACAAAGGTAACTGAATCGAATGAAAGTTAAACTTAATTAGGGGATTTTGCTCCCACCAATCGGAATGCGCCACGTGGACCAATCAGGTCCTGCCAAGTGTCCCCTAGTTGGAACTGTCAGGGCTTGCCACGTGGCACGCGCTTATTCGTCCACCTTGGACCTGTTATGTCACGACATGTGGCATACTCCATGCCTAATGGAGAAACCGGCCACCCAGGCCCAACTTCCGAGGGAAGCCCAATCGGCCCTAGGTTAACCTAAACCTAGGATGGGCACGTTTTCCAAGGTTATAAATACCCCCCTTAAATCCTCATTAAGGGGGATTACAAGAAGATTACAGAAACATTACGGGAAAAACACATTAATTACACACAGTAATAACCGGCTGATCTCGCTAACAAAGCAGATTACCTACGTTAATCACTCTCACCTAGAGAGACCTAATCACTTTAATTTCCGTATTAATTACTCCTTAATCAGTTACTAACTTGACCGTTGGAGGCGGAGCTCACAGGAGTCTCCGTTATTTTGCAGGTACAGGCGTCCGGTTCCAGTCTCGGAATTGTAACTCTCCCGCAGGACATCAGAAAGCCCCGAAACATTTGGCGCCGTCTGTGGGGAGAGTACTTCAGAGATGGCATCCAAGTCTGTACCGACTCCTGAAGAGAGGCGTTCCCTAGACGACCCTCAAGTTTAGTCGGACCATGATACCGAATGTGAATTTGAAGTTGAAGCTCATACAGCTTCAGACGGGACCCTAAGGGCCCGACGTACCCGTCATACCGAAAGGAGGGAACGGGAGCATCTTCAAACAGGAAGCGAGCCAGCAGGCGCACCGCCTGTTCGGCAACAGCCGACTGATGGGTCTGCTCCCATCACAAGGAACGAACTCATGACCTTCATGAGGGACTTCAAGGGAGAGATTCAAGAGTTGATCAACAAGAAGTCACCTGCTCCAGTCAAGGAGCAGTCGGCCAAGAAACCCTCCACTTCACTGAAGAGGAAGCCAGTTCAAGGGCGAGAGGCGACTCCTCATCCTAAATCTAGGAAGCGGGAGCCACCTGCCCTTGATTTCACAAAATTCCATTTTCCTACAGGAAATAGGAAACCTGTTCGTCATATTCACGCGGACGGGTCGAAGCAAACATTCACAGATGCTCGGCTACTGCTAGAACAGAAGAAGAGTGACCGATTGTCAGAGTCGGCCTCTACTTCAAACTTTCAAGACAGTTTGCGAAATGCCTCGATGAGGCATACTCAGTCGTACCATGAGAGTCAGTCAGGCGGCACCTCCCGTCAGTCCGGCTTTCATAGTGCCCAGGCGGTACCAAACTTACCATTTGTGCCGCAACAACAATATTTTTTGCAGCCACCTCCATTTGGTGGACCTGCAGCAAAAAACGTCCAACCTATGGACTGGCAGCTACGGTTGCTTAGACTTGGTGAACAGCCGTCGGCCTTCTCCAAGGAAATTACTGAAGCCGCTCAGCCGGCCAAAGTGAAAAATGTACTAGTAGGCGCCTATGACGGCACTACTAACCCAGAAGACCATCTGATGGCATTCACCAACCTGATGTACCTTCAAGGGTTGGATGATCCCACTTGGTGCAAGTGTTTCCCAGCGACTCTCAAAGGAATCGCACAGCAATGGTGATGTGATTTTTAGTCCGAAAACTAAGCCTCACAAAGATATGAATCTAACCTAATTCTATACAGAAAATTCACCAAGAATTAAGCAAGAAACTTAGATTAATTAATCAAGAATCCACCTAATTAATCAACCTAGGTGATTGTTTTAACTAAAACAAACAAAACAGCAAATTGGAATCCACCAATCAAGAATTTAAGTAATCCAACTTAAACAAAAGCAATAAGAAATATTATTATGAATGTATGATTAAACTTGTATATTATTCGAAGATTACAACCCTATATTTATAAACTCAATCAATTATCCTAATCCCACTTGAATTAGAATTCTAATCCCCTAACAAAAACCCACGGATTGCATAACTTAATCAAGTTTAGATAACTTTGATTTAGTTATTTAATCCTACTTAAACTCTAACTACTCTTAAGATAAAACTTGCCTATTTTATCCTAACTCAAGCTTGCACTCCAAGCTATTATTGACGCCTACTAGACTAAAACAATTCCTAATGCAATTAGAAATCCTAAGTGCTTAAAACAAGAAAAACCCTTTCAAGTGAAAGGTAAAAACTTGTAAGCAAAAACCTAAGAAAGCTTTTAAAGAAACCTTAAAGAACTATCAAGAAGCTTCAAGAACTCCCAAGAATGCCACCATACAAAGCGTGGCTTTGTCTTGATGCCCCCGATAGTAAGTTTGACCTATTGAAGAAGCTTCCAAGTATAGATTCATGCTTTCTTGACTTTCTTGGAATAATTCTTCAACATGCTCATCGTTCACATTGATGCACGCATCATCCTCCCCTTCTTCAAAAGAATTTGCCCTCAAATCTTCAATAGCACCATCTGGCAAATACTTCACCAAATCCCCAATATTAAATGTTGCGCTTACACCATATTCTCCCGGCAATTCAAGCTTATATGCATTCTCATTGATCTTCTCAATAATCTTGAACGGCCCCTCACTTCTTGGCATCAATTTATTCTTTCGTTTGTTAGGAAATCTCTCTTTTCTCAAGTGTAACCACACCAAGTCGCCAACTTCAAAACTTTGTGGCTTTTTGTTCTTGTTAGCTCGTGCTTTGTAGAGTTCATTGACACGTTCAATCCTAGCTCTAACTTGTGCGTGTAGCTTTATCATGTACTTGATTTTAGTCTCGGCATCCTTATGAATCACTTCCCCTTTTGGAATTTCAATTAAATCAATGGGCATTTTTGGATTGACACCATAAACAACTTCGAACCTTCCAAGAAATGGTTTCAACACCTCGTTCATCAATCTCATAAATGTACTGGGCGCATTGGTTAGACCAAAAGGCATGACCAACCACTCATACAACCCCACTTTAGTCTTGAAAGCCGTCTTTGTTGTAGCCAAGCCTAACAACTTGGTTATGGACATTTCTTTGGTTCAAGATGTAGCATCATGTTTTGGTGCTATGCATTCTATCCTTGGGCAGCAAGATATTCAACCCCTTGAATTTCTTGTTGTTCTTATTAACTAGTTTATTCTAGTTCTTTTTATGCTTTGAATAAATTGTAAACTTTAGTCTTATTTTAAGTTTGCAAATTAGCTATATTTTTCTTAGTTATTTTTAGCTGATTTTAGTTCGAAAATTATTGTCACATTCACACAAAAGTACAAGTGCAAAAATACATCAAAATGGCAGCCATTTAAGCTTGGAATCCGAAATTCTTTTACAAGGAATTTCAAAGCTTTAACTTGGGTGTTACAATCAGCATCAATAAGGAGTTACAAGCTTTCAATTGAGTCTTCAAGTGGCCGTTTACTTCAGCCAGCAACTGGTACATTCAAGAGGCGTCCAAGTACATCCTTGACCACATACATTCAAGCTTAATTCAAGGCTTGAAACAAGGAGGAGTTACACTTCACTTGCTGCTTGAATTGGGCGTGAAAAGGGGAGCTGTTACACCTCCAAGTTGCTGCTTGTTTGGCGTGAATCAAGGGGGAGTTATACTCTCTTATTTCTGATTTTATTTGGAGGTTACAAACCACCATTTTCTCTTTGATGTATCTAGCTAAGTAAGGCTTCTTTTATTAATGTATCTAGACTACAAAAAGCTGATATGTACTTAGTTGGACGTGTAACAAGTGAGCTTTAAGCCACTTAACTTAGCTTGTACTTAAGATGCTTGCTCACTATAAATAGCAAGCAAATGTGAATGAAAAATCAGATTATTGCAAACAAAAAAGACTTGTCTTACATTCGTTTCTTGGATTGGAAACAAAAACCTGAAATTCTTGGATTTGGAATTTCGTTTCCTTTGCTTAGTTAGCTAGTTTAGGCTACTAGTTGGCTTGTGATCTTAGGAATCCAAAACGTTTCTTAGTGGTGTGACTTTATCTAAGAAGCCTTTGGTTCTTTAGCCTTATCTATCCCTTGGTTTATCCCTTGTGTATTTCGAGTGTTACTCCAAATATACAACATTTGGCGCTAGAAGGAGGGGGTGTCTAGCAAACAAATACCCAAACACAATACCCCAAACACATACCCAAACACAAACCATGGCCGACATCCCACCCCCTAATTGGCAAGAATATGTCAATAAGGTTGCACAAGAGAAAGAAGATATGGAGCAACGAATGCAATATTTGCAAGGTCAGTTAAGAGACCTTTCTATTAAGTTGCGCCATCAAAAAGAGGGTTTACCCAATCATAGTGATGAAGAAGTGAGTGAATCTAATTTCAATCACAATGATAGACCTTATCATGAAAGAGAAAGGTCACGGCCTAACAATGACATTAAGGCTGACATTCCGGAGTATGATGGCAAACTCGATGCTGATGAGTTTGTAGAATGGCTTAGAACGGTGGAGAGAGTGTTTGATTACAAGCAAACACCGGAAGAAAAGAAGGTGAAAATTGTAGCCTTGAAGTTGAGAAAATATGCCTCAACTTGGTGGGCTAGCGTGTGTGCCAAAAGGGAAAGGCAAGACAAAGAGAAAGTGAGATCGTGGATCAAGATGAAGAAGTTGCTGAAACAAAAGTTTCTTCCCACATACTATGTGCAAGAAAACTTTTCCAAGTTCCACAACCTCGAACAAGGTACAAAATCAGTAGAAGAATATGCTAGGGAGTTTGAAGGGTTTGTCATGAAATGTGGAGTAGAGGAAGATGAACCTCAAACATTGGTGCGCTTTTTGGGAGGGCTTGACCCAAAAATAGCCAATGTGGCCGAACTACATCCTTACTCTACCCTTGAAGAGCTCATTATCTTAGCACATAAGATTGAGCAGCAACAAAAAGCAAGAGGCAAAAGTGAATCATCACGTTTTGCATCTCAAACCTCATTTCCCCAAAAAAAGCAAACATCCAATTTCCCACCTTTAAACCCAACGTCCAATCAGCCTACTTCTAAACCACCTTCACAAAACACCCAAAATTCCAACCCAAAACCAGCCCCAAGAAGATGTTTTCGGTGTCAAGGCCTTGGACATTTGGCTAGTGATTGTCCAAATAAAAGGATTGTCACTTTGATTGAGCATGAAGAGGAGGATGAATTAGAAAATGAAGTGGACAGCAACCTTGAGGAGAATGATGAGTATGCGTGTCTTGGACCAGACGAAGGAGAATGCTTGGTGGTTCGACGCACACTAAGCAATATGGTTGGTAAAGAAGGAAGTTTGCAACGTGAGTCAATCTTTCACACTCGTTGCACCATTGGTGGAAAGGTATGTTCATTGATTATTGATGGAGGTAGTTGTACCAATGTAGCTTCACAAGTAATGATAGACAAGCTGAAACTTAAAACCGTTCCTCACCCTAAACCTTATGCGATTCAATGGTTAAATCATGGTAAAGGGATTCAAGTAACACAACAAGTCTTGTTATCATTTAGCATTGGTAAAACTTATGAAGAAAAATTGTGGTGTGATGTTATACCTATGAGTGCATGTCATATTTTACTTGGTAGACCTTGGTTATTTGATAGGCGTGTGATGCATGATGGGTATAAAAACACATATTCCTTCACTAAGGATGGACGGAAAATACTTCTTACCCCCCTAAACCTCAAAAACGGTCACCCCATATCCACACCCCCTACTTCTCTTACCACTCTCATAAAATCAGAATTGCATGAGTATAAAGCTCACAAACAATTCATTGCCCCTTCCAAACCGTCACAAGAAGAGCCACACCCCCTCCTCACCCCTCTTCTCAAAACCTTTTCCTATGTTTTCCCCGAAGACATTCCCCATGGCTTACCCCCAAAACGTGACATACAACACAAAATTGATCTTGTTCCCGGATCAATGCTCCCAAACAAACCAGCCTATGCAGCTTATGATGTTACTCATGTTGCTAACTTGTTTTTCAATGAGATTGTTCGTTTACATGGTATACCTAAATCCATGGTGAGTGATCGTGATCCAAAATTTCTAAGTCATTTTTGGCTTACATTTTGGAGGAAGATGGGCACGAAATTGAACTTTAGCACTTCAAGTCATCCTCAAACAGATGGTCAAACCGAAGTGACTAATAGAACTTTGGGATCCTTGCTGCGGTCTTTGGCTACTAAACGTCCCAAGCAATGGGAAGAGATGCTTTACTATGATGAGTTTGAAGAGTTGCCGAGTTTGAGGGCAAACTCTTTTCAAGAAGGGGGGAATGTTGTAGCCAAGCCTAACAACTTGGTTATGGACATTTCTTTGGTTCAAGATGTAGCATCATGTTTTGGTGCTATGCATTCTATCCTTGGGCAGCAAGATATTCAACCCCTTGAATTTCTTGTTGTTCTTATTAACTAGTTTATTCTAGTTCTTTTTATGCTTTGAATAAATTGTAAACTTTAGTCTTATTTTAAGTTTGCAAATTAGCTATATTTTTCTTAGTTATTTTTAGCTGATTTTAGTTCGAAAATTATTGTCACATTCACACAAAAGTACAAGTGCAAAAATACATCAAAATGGCAGCCATTTAAGCTTGGAATCCGAAATTCTTTTACAAGGAATTTCAAAGCTTTAACTTGGGTGTTACAATCAGCATCAATAAGGAGTTACAAGCTTTCAATTGAGTCTTCAAGTGGCCGTTTACTTCAGCCAGCAACTGGTACAATCAAGAGGCGTCCAAGTACATCCTTGACCACATACATTCAAGCTTAATTCAAGGCTTGAAACAAGGAGGAGTTACACTTCACTTGCTGCTTGAATTGGGCGTGAAAAGGGGAGCTGTTACACCTCCAAGTTGCTGCTTGTTTGGCGTGAATCAAGGGGGAGTTATACTCTCTTATTTCTGATTTTATTTGGAGGTTACAAACCACCATTTTCTCTTTGATGTATCTAGCTAAGTAAGGCTTCTTTTATTAATGTATCTAGACTACAAAAAGCTGATATGTACTTAGTTGGACGTGTAACAAGTGAGCTTTAAGCCACTTAACTTAGCTTGTACTTAAGATGCTTGCTCACTATAAATAGCAAGCAAATGTGAATGAAAAATCAGATTATTGCAAACAAAAAAGACTTGTCTTACATTCGTTTCTTGGATTGGAAACAAAAACCTGAAATTCTTGGATTTGGAATTTCGTTTCCTTTGCTTAGTTAGCTAGTTTAGGCTACTAGTTGGCTTGTGATCTTAGGAATCCAAAACGTTTCTTAGTGGTGTGACTTTATCTAAGAAGCCTTTGGTTCTTTAGCCTTATCTATCCCTTGGTTTATCCCTTGTGTATTTCGAGTGTTACTCCAAATATACAACAGTCTTCCATTCATCTCCTTCCCTCATGCGTATTTGATGATAGCCACTCATAAGATCAATCTTGGAAAATAGCTTTGAACCATGCAATTCGTCTAACAAATCATCAAGTCTAGGTATAGGAAATCTATACTTGATGGTTATGTTGTTCACACTCCTACTATCAATGCACATACGCCAACTCCCATCTTTTTTTGGAACTAACAATGTAGGCACGGCACATGGGCTCATACTCTCTTTCACGTAGCCTCTTTGCATCAATTCCTCTATTTGACGTTGCATTTCCTTTGTTTCTTCCGGATTACTTCTATATGCTGCCTTGTTAGGTAGTGGAGCTCCCGGAATAAGATCAATTTGATGTTCAATACCACGAATTGGTGGTAATCCCGGTGGTAATTCACTAGGAAAAACATCACAATACTCTTGCAATACTACTTCTAATTCCACGGGCCTCTTTTCTTGTTTACTTTCATTCACTTGCACATCGTTAGCCACCATAATATATACTATATTGTTGTTGTTGATCTCTTTCTCCAACTCCTTTTCCCCAATTAAATATGCACCTTTTGAACTAGGGTTAATTCTATGATCAACAAGTGGTTTCAATGCATATGATTTTTCCCCCTTTCCTTTTCGAATTATATACACATTTGTCCTACCATTAAACTTGACAAATCTATCATATTGCCATGGTCTACCCAATAAGATATGACAAGCATCCATAGGGCATACATCACATAAAACTTTATCATGATATTTGCCAATTGAAAAGGTGATTAGGGCTCGTTTCGTTACCTTCACGTCACTAGCATCATTGAGCCAATGTAGCTTGTAAGGTTTTGGGTGATCGGTTGTAGGCCACTCTAATTTGTTGATCAAAGTTGTAGACACCACATTTGTGCAACTTCCCGAGTCTATTATTACGTCACACAATCGATCTTCCACCTTGCACCTTGTTAAAAAGATTTTCTCTCTTTGATTCTCTTCAACGGGCATAGGTTTAGAGTGAAGAGCTCTCCTTAGAACCAAGCTCTTTCCTTGCGTTTCACCATCAACCTCTTCGGCACTACCCTCCTCTTCTTCAAAATCACGTTCTTTCTCGACCACAACCTCCATGTCACTATTTCCCTCGCACCTAGCTTTCTCTTCTTCCCATTCTTGAGCCGTCATAGTGCGTTTTGAGTAGCAATTGCTTGCTATGTGGCCAACACTCCCACATTTGAAACATTTTCTATCTTCGGTCACCTTCTTGCTAGCTTCGTTTCTGGGTTTATTATCTTTAGCATACGGATTAGGAGAAGTCCTATCAAAGGTAGGCTTGTCACTAGCCTTTGTGAACGTGCGTGTGAACGGTTTCACACTTGAGGTCTTCTTGGCCTTGAATTGTCTTTCAACCTTAATGGCCGCCTTGCATACTTCTTCAAACGAATAGTATTCGTGCAATTCAATCTTCTCTTGAACATTTTCGTTCAAACCTGCCATAAAACGTGCTATTTTGTGCTCTAGAATTTCTTCTAAATCACACAATAAACATAGTTTCTCAAACTCACACAAATAAGCCTCCACGGATTGATTTCCTTGCTTAAAAGTCTGCATCTTGAGATACACTTCTTGCACGTACTCATGGGGCACAAATTGACGCTTCATATATTTCTGCAATTGTGTCCAAGTAGTGATCTTGGATCGTCCCTCCTTGCGTCTCTTTTTCTTGAGATTATCATACCATAAACTCGCATAACCTGTGAGTTTTAATTCAGCAAGTTTGCACCTCTTTCGTTCATCATACTCCTTGTAATCAAAGAGTGTTTCGGCTCTTCTAACCCACTCAAAATATTTTTCGGGGTCTAGCATACTACCATTGAATTCCGGAAAATCTAACCTTATATTTCGGTCATCATCTTTGGCCTTGTTCTTCCGTCTATGCCTTCTAGGTTCATCACTCGAAGATGAATCTTTATGGCGTGATCTACTTGCTTTTCTCCTTTCATATTCGTCTTCACTTGAACTAGAAATTGCAACTGATTTGTTCTTCCTTGAAGATGAAGTTTTGTCACGTTCGTCAAGCCTAGCCAATACTTCTTGCAATTGTTGTGACAATCGCTCTATTTGACGATCCCTCCGCAAGTTATGCGCTTGATCAAGGTTCAAACCCCTTGGAATCCCTGGGATTTCTTCGTCACTCATTGCTCCTACACAAACCAGGTTTAGTTTATGCAAAATCTTGATTAAAAGATCAAATCTTGAAGGAATCTTGAAGCAAACAAAAACCGGACTCCCAACCACAACCCAGTGCAACAACACCAAAAGTTTAAGGCTGTACAGAGTTCGTTGCTCAACCAAAAGCTACGAAATTTTATATGGTGATAGCTAGACGTTTTTAGAGACTAATGCAAAAAGAATCACTCAAAAATTCCCAGCCAAACGTTACCAGTTTATTTTCTACCGTAACTGTGCTCTGATACCAAGATGATGTGATTTTTAGTCCGAAAACTAAGCCTCACAAAGATATGAATCTAACCTAATTCTATACAGAAAATTCACCAAGAATTAAGCAAGAAACTTAGATTAATTAATCAAGAATCCACCTAATTAATCAACCTAGGTGATTGTTTTAACTAAAACAAACAAAACAGCAAATTGGAATCCACCAATCAAGAATTTAAGTAATCCAACTTAAACAAAAGCAATAAGAAATATTATTATGAATGTATGATTAAACTTGTATATTATTCGAAGATTACAACCCTATATTTATAAACTCAATCAATTATCCTAATCCCACTTGAATTAGAATTCTAATCCCCTAACAAAAACCCACGGATTGCATAACTTAATCAAGTTTAGATAACTTTGATTTAGTTATTTAATCCTACTTAAACTCTAACTACTCTTAAGATAAAACTTGCCTATTTTATCCTAACTCAAGCTTGCACTCCAAGCTATTATTGACGCCTACTAGACTAAAACAATTCCTAATGCAATTAGAAATCCTAAGTGCTTAAAACAAGAAAAACCCTTTCAAGTGAAAGGTAAAAACTTGTAAGCAAAAACCTAAGAAAGCTTTTAAAGAAACCTTAAAGAACTATCAAGAAGCTTCAAGAACTCCCAAGAACGCCACCATACAAAGCGTGGCTTTGTCTTGATGCCCCCGATAGTAAGTTTGACCTATTGAAGAAGCTTCCAAGTATAGATTCATGCTTTCTTGACTTTCTTGGAATAATTCTTCAACATGCTCATCGTTCACATTGATGCACGCATCAAATGGTTCGGCAACCTGCCGACTGGTTGTGTAAATAGCTTCAGGACGCTTGCTTACTTATTTGCCTCCAACTTCGCCATGAACATCCCTGCGAAGAAAACGACCCTTGATTTGGGAACAATTCAGCAGGGCGAGAAGGAGGGGCTTCGTTCCTACATCAGGCGGTTTAACCTGATGAGAATACAGATTCAAGGGTTACCGGATGAGGTAGCCTATACTGACTTTTTCAGAGGTCTCAAAGACGGGTCTACCTTCAAATTTGATTTGGTTCGAAAAAGGGTGGCGACTCTTCAAGAGGCCGTGATTGAAGCAGAAGCCTATATACAGGCGACTGATCTTTGTACGATAAAACAGTCGGACGGGAAAAGGTTCGACAAAAGAGAAGGACGACAGAAGTAGTCGTCTAACAAAGATGAGAAAAGAAAAGAGGTCTGGGCGGCTGATTCCTCTAAACAGCCGGCCCAGAAAAAGAAAAAAGAATTCAAACCATACTCCCCAAAGTATGCGTTTAACAAGGATAACCAGTTTATCCTAAAAGAAATCAAGGGACGGATCTCAATTGAGAAGCTAGTCCCCATGAAGGGTTCTGCAAACAACCGGAACCAAGATAAATTTTGTGCTTATCATGATGATGTTGGTCATCACACCAATGACTGCATCAGTCTCATGCGGTATCTGGACCGCCTGGCTGAGCAAGGTGATCTTGCCACTTATGTCAAGAAATCTACGGGGAACACTTCCTCAAAAAAGCAGTCGGCCAAAAAGAATTAACAGGCCGACAGCTCCGATACAGATGATGCAGTCGTCTACATCATTGCAGGTGGCTTCTCAGGAGGCGGCCCCACTATTAGGGGCAACAAAGATAATATAAGGCGGTTAGATGTAAATTCCGTTCACCAAGAACGGCCGTCCAAATATACATTTCCTGAGATTGTCATCACTGAAGAAGATCTAGGAGGGGTAAGGGGGCCGCATGACGACCCTCTCGTCATTGAATGTAAAGTGGCCAACCAGAGAGTTGGCCGAATCCTCATAGATACCGGAAGCTCCTCAGATCTCATCAGTAGCAAATGTCTGTCGAAACTGAAATATCAGACTGATTGCATACATCCGGCCTCCCACCCTTTAGTAGGGTTTGGAGGAGGAGTCGTCCACCCACTGGGACGAGTAGATTTACCCATTCGCCTGGGCGAAAAAGGGGAAGGACGACACATGGTAGTCCGGTTCCTAGTAGTAGAGGAACTCTCGGCCTACAACATGATTCTGGGTCGACCAACCCTGAATAATTCCAAGGTTGTTATAATCCCGTCTCTTATGTTGCTCAAGTTTGAGAGGGATAATGGAACAGTCGGCTCCCTAAGGGGAGATCAGAGGATGGCCCGAGAGTGCTATCTCTCGGATGTCAAGCCCACTGTTATGGCCACTGGGTCAAGTGGTGAAAAAACAGACCTTGACAATGTCAAGGAGAGTGCGCCTGTTCAAGAAGCAGGCGGCAAAAAGAGAAAGGCGTCCCAGACAGAGGCCGCAAGAAAAGCAAGAAAATAGCAACCATTGGCAGAGGAGCGGCCGGATGAGTTCCGCCCTCAGCCGGCTGGTGAGCATGCGGACCTGATCTTAGACGACTCACGTCCTGACCGAACAGTCAAAGTTGGGACGACTGCTCTGAGAAACCTTGGTGACGACTTTCACAACCTATTGAAAGAATACAAGGACATCTTTGCATTCGAAGTCCATGAAATGCCAGGCATTAGTCCTGATCTGGCGGTACATAAACTCGCCGTGGATCCGAAAAAGAAGCCGGTACGGCAAAAGAAGCGGAACCATGGCGAAGAAAGAAGTCAGGCGGCAGCCGCCGAAGTTAAAAAATTACTTGATGCAGGGTTCATTCGGCAATGTTACTTCCCAGACTGGGTTGCAAATGTGGTGCTTGTTAAAAAGCCGAATGGCACCTGGCGAATGTGTGTAGACTACACAGACTTAAACAAGGCGTGCCCCAAAGACAGTTACCCTCTGCCTAAAATTGATAACCTGGTCGACTCAACAGCCGGCCATGCCTTGATGAGTTTTATGGACGCCTATTCTGGTTTCCATCAAATTCCTTTATGGAAGAAAGATCAGGAGAAGACGACTTTCGTCACTGATCAGGGGTTATACTGTTACACGGTCATGCCGTTTGGTCTTAAGAATGCCCCGGCTACCTTCCAACGAATGATAAACATTGAGTTCTTTGATCAGATTGGGAGAAACGTCAAGGCATATATTGATGATATGATTGTCAAGACTAAACTTCAGAAAGATCATCTGTCGGACCTCCGAGAAACTTTCGCCACACTCAGGCGGCACCATGTCATGCTAAATCCCAAGAAATGTGTATTTGGAGTTGAGTCTGGGAAATTTCTCGGATTCCTTATCAATCAGAGAGGAATAGAGGCGAACCCTGAGAAGGTGCAGGCGGTCATTGACATGCAGTCGCCTCGTACCATCCGGGAGGTTCAGAAGTTAACAGGTTGTCTGGCGGCCTTGGGAAGATTTCTAAGCCGATCAGGCGACAAATGCCTATACTTTTTCCAGGCAATTAAGAAAAAGGCAAGGTTTGAATGGGGGCCGGATGCTGAGGCCGCCTTCCAGAAATTAAAAGTTCACTTGCATTCCTTGCCGAGGCTGGTCAGCCCTTTGCCCAAAGAGGTACTCTACATGTACCTGGCCGTCTCTGATCATGCGTTAAGCGCTGTTCTCCTTGCTGAAAGGGACGGCTATCAGCTCCCGGTCTACTTTGTCAGTCACGTACTGAAAAATGCCGAGTTGAGGTATCCCCTAGTGAAGAAATTTGGTCTTGCACTCTTCATGGCTGTTAAAAAATTGAAGCCCTACTTTTTGGCACATGCAGTCGTCGTGTATACAGACCAACCTATCAAGCGGCCACTGACCATCATGGAGTTGCAGGCCGAATGATCAAATGGGGCATAGAAATTCAGAGCCTCGAAGTTACTTTCGAGCCTAGAAAAGCAGTGAAGGGGCAAGCCTTTGCTGACTTTATTGTAGAGATGACTCGTCCTCCTGACTCTCAAGTTCCAGACCAAGTATGGAAGGTATATGTGGACGGAAGCTCTACTTCAAATGGTTGTGGAGCAGGCATCATATGTCAGTCGCCAGAGGGCGACAGGTACGAGTATGCTCTACGCTTCAGTTTTCAGGCTTCAAACAATGAGGCAGAATATGAAGCTTTACTAGCCGGGATCCGCATGTGCAAGGCGGCAGGGGCAAGAAAAATAGACGCCTGTTCCGATTCACAATTGATAGTGAGTCAGTACAATGGCGAATACGAAGCAACCCATCCGGCCATAATCAAGTATTTACAGGCGGTCCGACAAGCAGTCGGCTCCCTTGAGGATTTCCATCTGATCCAAGTGCCGAGATCAGAAAACAACCAGGCGGATGCACTGTCAAAATTAGCATCATCCGCCTCCTCCGATACTCCTCGAACTGTTTTTTGGGAAGTAATGGAGAAGAGAAGCATCGAGGAAAACCCTATTGGAATCCTAGACAGAAGCTCAACCTGGATGGATTCAATCAGGGCATATCTGACAAACGGTACACTGCTGGATGATCCTCAACAGGCGGCAGCACTGAAAAAATGAGCCACCTGTTTTGAAATGATAAAGGGAGAACTTCACAAGAGGGGGTACCTTCAACCCTTCTTAAAGTGTGTTACTCCAGAAAAGGGACGAGAGATACTAGATGATCTTCACTCTGGTTAATGTGCTTCTCATATAGGTGGTAGGATGCTTGCTCAAAGGGCAAGGCGGCAGGGCTACTTTTGGCCTACTTTGGAAGCAGATGCAATGGAGATGGTGAAAAAATGTGACAAGTGCCAAAGGTTTGGCAAACTAATTCACCGTCCGGCTACTGACCTCACTACCATTCACAGCCCACTACCGTTTGCTAAGTGGGGCATGGACATTCTGGGTCCATATACGCCTGCTACAGGCGGAAGGAGGTACATACTTGTTGCCGTCGACTACTTCACTAAATGGGTAGAGGCGGAGGCTGTAAAGGGAATCAAGACGAAAGATGTAATTTCATTCATTTGGAAAAACGTCATCACTCGGTTCGGGGTTCCCATGTCTATGGTTTTTGATAATGGTCCCCAATTTGAGACGCCTGTTCTCAAAAGCTGGTTGGGTGATCAAGGAATTGCAAACTACTTTGCATCTGTCAGCCGTCCACAAGCGAACGGCCAGGTAGAAATATTTCTTTTGAATGATGTAAAGTAAAGAGCTACTTAATAAAAGTTTGCACTTACTATTCAATTTTGTACTACGAGGGGCATGCCATCTGTACCTTTACAGTCGGCTACTCTCCATTGAGTTTTTCACTCTATCTTCAGAGGGGCATGCCGTCTGTACCTTTACAGTCGGCTACTCTCCATTGAGTTTTACACTCTATCTTCAGAGGGGCATGCCGTCTGTACCTTTACAGTCGGCTACTCTCCATTGAGTATTTCACTCACAATAGGGGCATGTCGTCTGGGCATATAGTCGGCTACTCTCCATAAGAAGATGGCCGACTGGTTCCAAACACATAGCCACCCCCCTAATACTTAGCTAAAAAGATTAAGGCCTGGCCGACCCTGTGCCTAACAGGCGGCTACCCTCCTTTTACTTAGCACATACGTTCACCAAGAACTTACCAAGGCCACAGGCCGAATGATCAGACCAGGCGCCAAGCCAACTGATCAAATCTACAAAACTAATACGACCTGTCCCAACATCATAGCAGGCGTCCGACGGCATCCATCCGGATGAAATTCGTCGCAGAGAGCAGCTCCCTTTTGGGTGGAACATTGTTCTATAAACTAATTACACGGCACCTATACGACTGTCCCCAAGGGCAACCACGTAGCCGTTTTTGAGACAAGGATCACTCTATCACTAACCAAACCAGTGGTAGCAGTTGACATCTGAGTCAGATGACCGCCTGTATTACTTGGGATAAATACAGGGGGTACCTATTGAGTTAATAGCCAACAAACATTGGCGAATCAAGGGGTCTAGCCGGCCTTCGCCGCCTGGTACCTCTACTTCTCAAACAAAAGTGACGGCGACTGAGTAACTCCAACGTTAACTCATAAGTCACTCCCTCAAATTTGGTATGGAACCTAAAAGGTTTGAGTCGTCCGCCTGTTTTTAACAAACAGGGGCACTCAAACCCCTATTCCTACTAGGTAACCTATTGAGTTAATAGCCAACAAACTTTGGCAAATCAAGGGGATCAGCCGGCCTCCGCCGCCTGGTACCTCTACTACTCAATCTAGATTGTGACGAAGACTAAGTAACTCCTATGTTAACTTAATAGTCACTCAAACTTAGTATGGAGCCTAAAACGTATGAGTCGTCCGCCTGTTTTTAACAAACAGGGGCCCTCAATCACTACTCTTGCTAGGTTAAAAAATTATGAGTTAAAAGCCAACAACATTGGCAATAAAGGGAAACAACCGGTACCCGCCGCTTGTTTTCTCTACTACTCAATTCCTTGGCGACTAGGTAATACTCTATTTACTTGGTCAGACCACTTTCCTACTTGGTTAAATTTACAAAAGACAGGCCCGCCTGCCTAAAAAGGATCCAGACAAAATAGTTTGAATACCGATTGGATAAATGGCCGACTGATCGTCTATCCTGGAAACAGACAACCAGTCGTCCAGGGGCATAGGCGGCGTACTAACTATCCGTACCTGTCTGCAACGTTCGGCCATGTAAAACAGTCGGTCTAGTAAACAATTGGATATTAGATATGGAATACTTAGACAAATTTGAAGCAAAATAAAAATTCATTAAAAATAAGCCGGTCATTAAAGACCAGCAAAATATTCAAAGCCCCGGCCCCCTGGCCGGGTAAATACAAAGCAAACGGCACGCAGGCCGTGGAAAGAATACATAAAGCTTAAGAAGGGGGCAGTTCAGTATTAGCAGCTGCCGCCTGGTCAGCACTCGTCTTGCTGGACTCGGCTTCAGCTGCATCTTTTTTTGATGCCTTACCCCCAAGCGGCACAAGCGCCACTACCGGCTCCTCCTCCTCCTCCAACTCTTCCCCCAACGCCTCTTCTTCAGCAGCCGCCAGGATCTCTTGATTATATGCATCCGAACACTGGCGGTACGTTCTTTCCCAAGAGGCAAAGTCGGCACTGGGGAAAAGGCGGCCCCAGGTCATGCGCTGGATTTGAGCAGAGTCTTCCATCATCTCCCGGACCAGCTCTTTCTTCTCTTGCTCGGCCTTTTCCGAGAGCTCTTGGGTAAGACTCTTCTCCTGGGTCACCAGGCGTTCCTTTACGCTGGCCAAGGATTTCTCCATGGCTTCGTAAGAGTACATTTTCAGGCGAAGAGGTTTCAGCTCGGCCTTGAGATTTGTGATGGTCGCCTCCAGCTCGTCATTCTTCTTCTGGGCCGCCTCTAACTGAGCCCGAACAGCGGCGGTAGCCTGCGCCTGATAATAAAGAATATCAATGGTCAGTACTTCATTTTGGGCAATTTGAAACATTGCCTTATCACAGTCAGAGGCGGCCATAGCATTTGCAGCCTTTACCTCTTTGTTCTTTCGATCAAGCGGCTTGCGAAGGCCGTTAACTCGGAGCAGGGCCTAAGTACAAAAAAACAGGCGTCAGTTTCCAAACAAAAAAGAAAACAGGCGTCCAGAAATTCAAATACTCAAAAATATGCTAAGTATACCTCAGCAAGGACCCCTGCAATCCCGTCAAGGTCAAGGGTGCCGACACCCCTGACCGCCTCACTTTCAGCAGGAGGAACTGCCCTGATCATAGACTTGGCCATCTCTACCAAGTCAGGCTCCTGGGGGCCGGCTGCATCAAGCATAAAAGAACGGTTTAGACTTAGTAACAAAGGGAGCAAGTCTAAAATTTACAAGGACAACTTCATACCTCTAGGCGGCCCAGTTGGAGTTTTAGAAGAAGTGGCCGGCTGTTTCTCAGCCGCCACCTGTTTCCTGGCAGAACCAGGAGAGCTCCCAACAGTCGTCTTCCGGGCCTTGGGGTCCGGCTGTTGGGAAGATGAAGCTCTTGGAGCACCCGTCTAAAAAAAAAGAAGAAAAAAGTCAGTATATGCATAAACACTCCAAAAAGAGGGTGAAAGGTTCGGAGCTCACCAAGGGTGCCCCCTTCTTGGGGGAGTCGGTTGAAGCTTGTTGCATAATAGAGGCCCGCAACATGGCCGCCGCAGTCTTGGAGGCGGTGATTTTGCTCATGGCGTCAGCTGCAAAAACAAACAGCAAAGTTAATAAAAGATAAACAACAAATGTATGAAACAACAGAGTATTCGACAGGCCGACTACCTCTTGAGCACCGACTGCTGAGGCCGCAGGCGGCCAAAAAGTACTCGTCATAGAGCCACTTGAAGCTCAGGACGCAGTGCAGGGGTACTTGATCTCGTACTCCTGAAGTAGAGTCGACCCTCGACTCTACTTTAAAGAGTCCTTTATCAAGGATCTCTTTCTTAGCCTTGGGGGGAACAGGCGGCATGCTACGGCCGCCTGCAAGAAGGGGCGGATTCCTGTTCCACCTATTGAAGCGCTTGTTCTGCTCAATTTCAGAACTCTCAATGATGAGGAAGGTGCTCCGCCAGTCCTTCCACTTGTTTGCTTTACCTCTTGTCATGAGGCAGCCCCTGTGGCTTGTCAATTGATACCAGCCGGTACCGCCTGTCTTAGGGGTCTGGCTGAGATAGTTCATATGGGCGAAAGCCTCGAAGCTCGGCTCCACCCCGTGCAGTTCGCACCCGGCCACATAGCCGAGTACGTTGACCCAGGACTTTGGGGCTAACTGCCATAACCCCAACTCATACCCATCCAAAATCCGCTGAACAGCCGGATGTAATGGGAAGCGAAGCCCTGCCTTGATGGCCGCCTCGTAGCAGCCAAAGCAGGAGCTTTCATAACTGGAACCAGCCGGCCAGACGACTGTGTCTTCTGGATCCGGCACAAACACTAGAAAGTCGGGGCCCATGGTGTGGTTTGCAATAAAGCTCTCCACCTTCTCTTGCATGGCTGTGATTCGGCCCCGAGGTACCGTGCAGTAGTAGGGGGTATTTAGCTCTCGGTAAGAGGCGGATGGTTCCGCCCAATTGTCCCCCTTCTCAACTGCGTGAGAAAGTCTCGCCTCTTGCAGGCGGCTGTTTTTCTCTTCTGTACCCAAAGAAGCATGGCCAGAAGAGCTTGACTCGGAATCGTCCTCCGACGAGTCTGAAGAGGACGACTCCTCCCCTCTCCCGGAGGGGCCCGCCTCCTCTCTTTGAAAAGGAGCAGATTTGTTAACTGTTAAATGGGAAGGGGTCACTATGACTCCCCCCACAGAATTGCCGGCATCCAGGCCGCCTTGTTTCACTTCCACATCTGGCGCCTGGTAAGATGTTTCACTAATCGGCACCCTGTGGGAGGAGCCGTCTGAATTTGAGATCCTAGCTGTCTTTTTCGTTCTGGCCATCCTGCTCTGCATAGACACAGATACAGTCGGACTTTGTATAAAGGGCAAAGATGGGTCCGGAAAAGGGCAGGCGACACTCCTAGTCCTAGATTCAGCCGTCCCTGGTGACCGGCTGATCACTAACCTAGGTCGTGTCGTGTGCTTCCGTGGTGCCATTTCAGAAAATAAAAAGAAAATTAAGAGTAAGAGAACTGAGTTACCTGAACGAGTGACGGTTGATGAAGTTCTGAAAATCCTGTGCAGTCGGCTTGTCAGAACAGGCGGTAGGCAGAAAAGGTCCAAAATGTCAGTGCAAGTTCAGGGGTCCGAATGTTCTCAAATAGTTCTCAAAGTGTGAAAATGACTCAAGGCAACTCTCCCTTATATAGGCGAAGTGAGAAGGCGAAGGGTCACTTTCAGAATTCAAAATTTGGGCGGGAAAATCTCTCGTCCTTTCGCCGACTGACACCTGTAGCAGGCCGTCGCCCGTTACAGTGCGACACCTGTCACAGGTAACACGTGACCAGTCACGTGCCACCTGTGAGGGGCAAATGATTAGGGGATTTTGCTCCCACCAATCGGAATGCGCCACGTGGACCAATCAGGTCCTGCCAAGTGTCCCTAGTTGGAACTGTCAGGGCTTGCCACGTGGCACGCGCTTATTCGTCCACCTTGGACCTGTTATGTCACGACATGTGGCATACTCCATGCCTAATGGAGAAACCGGCCACCCAGGCCCAACTTCCGAGGGAAGCCCAATCGGCCCTAGGTTAACCTAAACCTAGGATGGGCACGTTTTCCAAGGTTATAAATACCTCCCCTAAATCCTCATTAAGGGGGATTACAAGAAGATTACAGAAACATTACGGGAAAAACACATTAATTACACACAGTAATAACCGGCTGATCTTGCTAACAAAGCAGATTACCTACGTTAATCACTCTCACCTAGAGAGACCTAATCACTTTAATTTCCGTATTAATTACTCCTTAATCAGTTACTAACTTGACCGTTGGAGGCGGAGCTCACAGGAGTCTCCGTTATTTTGCAGGTACAGGCGTCCGGTTCCAGTCTCGGAATTGTAACTCTCCCGCAGGACATCAGAAAACCCCGAAACAAAACTCATTAAAACAAAACTTTTTTAATCAAATGAAAGTCAAATGCATTCAACAAAGCTAGTTGAATCAAATGAAAGTCAAACACATTCAAACAAAGCTTTTTGAATCAAATTAAAGTCAAATGCGTTCAACAAAGCTAATTTTATCAAATGAAAGTCAAATGCATTCTACAAAGCTAATTGAATCAAATGAAATTCAAACACATTCAAACAAAGCTTTTGAATCTAAGTTAAGTTAAACACATTCAAAGAAACAAATTAATTCAAATGAAAGTCAAACACATTCAAGTAAAGCTTTTTGAATAAAATAAATGTCAAACACATTTAACAAAGGTAAATGAATCAAATGAAAGTCAAATGCATTCTACAAAGCTAGTTGAATAAAATGAAAGTCAATTGCATTCCACAAAGCTAATTAAATTAAATGAAAGTCAAACTCATTTGAACAAAGCTTTTTGAATCAAATTAAAGTCAAATGTATTCAACAAAGCTAATTAAATCAAATGAAATTCAAATGCATTCTACCAAGCTAATTGAATCAAATGAAAGTCAAACACATTCAAATAAAGCTTATTGAAGAAAATGAAAGTCAAACACATTCAAACAAATCTTTTTGAATCAAATTATAGTCTAATGCATTCAACAAAGCTAATTAAATCAAATGGAAGTTAAACACCTTCAAAAAACGCTAATTTAATCCAATGAAAGCCAAACACATTCAAATAAATCTTTTAGAATCAAGTTAAAGTGTAATGCATTCAACAAAGCTAATCGAATCAAATGAAAGTTAAACACATTCAAACAAAGCTAATTGAATCAAATGAAAACCAAACACATTCAAACAAAGCTAATTGAATCAAATGAAAGTCAAACAAAAGTCTAATGCATTCAACAAAGCTAATTGAATCAAATGAAAGTCAAATGCATTCTACAAAGCTAATTAAATCAAATGAAAGTAAAAAATATTCATACAAAGCTTTTTGTATCAAGTTATAGTCAAATGTATTCAACAAAGCTAAATTAATCAAATGAAAGTCAAATGCATTCTACAAAGCTAATTGAATCAAATGAAAGTCAAACATATTCATACAAAGCTTTTTGAATCAAGTTATAGTCAAATGTATTCAACAAAGCTAAATTAATCAAATGAAAGTCAAATGCATTCTACAAAGCTAATTGAATCAAATGAAAGTCAAACATATTCAAACAAAGCTTTTTGAATCAAGTTATAGTCAAATGTAATTAACAAAGCTAAATTAATCAAATGAAAGTCAAATGCAATCTACAAAGCTAATTAAATCAAATGAAAGTCAAAGACATTCAAACAAAGCTTTTTGAATAAAATGAATGTCAAATGCATTCAACAAAGCTAAATGAATAAATTAAAAGTCAAATGCATTCTACAAAGCTAATTGAATCAAATGAAAATTAAACATATTCAAACAAAGCTAATTTAATCCAATGAAAGCCAAACACATTCAAATAAATCTTTTTGAATCAAGTTAAAGTCTAATGCATTCAACAAAGATAATTGAATCACATGGAAGCCAACACATTCAAACAAAGCTAATTAATTCAAATGAAAGACAAACACATTCAAACAAAGCTTTTTGAATAAAATTAAAGTCTAATGCATTCAACAAAGCTAATTGAATCAAATGAAAGTCAAATGCATTCTACAAAGTTAATAGAATAAAATGAAAGTTAAACACATTCAAATAAAACTTTTTGAATTAAATGAAAGAGAAATGCATTCAACAAAGCTAATTGAATCCAATGAAAGTCAAAAACATTCAAACCAAGCTTTTTGTATCAAATTATAGTCAAATGCATTCAACAAAGATAATTGAACAAAATGAAAGTCAAATGCATTCTATAAAGCTAATTGAATCAAATGAAAGTAAAACATATTAAAAAAAAAAAGCTAATTGAATCCAATGAAAGTCAAACACATTCAAATAAAACTTTTTATATTAATTGAAAGTCTAATGCATTCAACAAAGCTAATTGAATCAAATGAAAGTCAAACACATTCAAACAAAGCTTTTTGAATCAAATGAAAGTCAAATGAATTCAACAAAGCTAATTGAATCAAATTAAAGGAAAACACAGTTAAACAAAGCTTTTTAAATCAAATTAAAGTCTAATGCATTCAACAAAGTTAATTTAATCAAATAAAAGTCAAACATATTCAAACAAAGCTTTTTGAATCACATGAAAGTCAAACACATTAAAACAAAGCTTTTTGAATCAAATTAAAGTCTAATGCATTCAACAAAGTTAATTGAATCAAATGAAAGTTAAATGCATTCTACAAAGCTAATTGAATTAAATGAAAGTTAAACACATTCAAACAAAACTTTTTGAATTAAATGAAAGAGAAATGCGTTCAACAAAGCTAGTTGAATCAAATGAAAGTCAAACACATTCAAACCAAGCTATTTTTATCAAATTATAGTCAAATGCATTCAACAAAGTTATTTGAATCAAATGAAAGTCAAATACATTCTACAAAGCTAATTGAATCAAATGAAAGTAAAACATATTAAAAAAAAGCTAATTAAATCCAATGAAAGTCAAACACATTCAAATATAGCTTTTTATATCAAATTAAAGTCTAATGCATACAACAAAGCTAATTGAATTAAATGAAAGTCAAACACAATGAAACAAAGCTAATTGAATCAAATGAATATCAAACTTACTTAAACAAAGCAAATTAAATCAAATGAAAGTCAAACACATTCAAACAAAGCTTTATGAATCAAATGAAAGCCAAATGCATTCAACAATGCTAATTGAATCAAATGGAAGACAAATGCATTCCACAAAGCTAATTGAATCAAATGAAATTCAAACACATTCAAATAAAGCTTTTTAAATCAACTTAAAGTCTAATGCATTCAACAAAGCTAATTGAATCAAATGAAAGTCAAATGCATTCTACAAAGCTAATTAAACAAAATGAAAGTAAAACAAATTCAAACAAAACTTTTTGAATTAAATGAAAGAGAAATGCATTCAACAACGCTAATTGAATCAAATGAAAGTCAAACACATTCAAACCATGCTTTTTGTATCAAATTATAGTCAAATGCATTCAACAAAGCAAATTGAATAAAATGAAAGTCAGATGCATTCTACAAAGCTAAATGATTCAAATGAAAGTAAAACATATTCAAAGCAAGCTAATTGATTCCAATGAAAGTCAAACACATTCAAATAAAGCTTTTTATATCAAATTAAAGTCTAATGCATTCAACATAGCTAATTGAATCAAGTGAAAGTCAAACACATTCAAACATAGCTTTTTAATCAAATGAAAGTCAAATGCATTCAACAAAGCTAATTGAATCAAATGAAAGTAAAACACATTTAAACAAACCTTTTTGAATCAAATAAAAGTCTAATGCATTCAACAAAGCTAATTTTATCAAATAAAAGTCAAACACATTCAAACAAAGGTTTTTGAATCACATGAAAGTCAAACACATTAAAACAAAGCTTTTTGAATCAAATTAAAGTCTAATGCATTCTACAAAGCTAATTGAATCAAATGAAAGTTAAATGCATTCTACAAAGCTAATTGAATAAAATGAAAGTTAAACACATTCAAACAAAACTTTTTGAATTAAATGAAAGAGAAATGCATTCAACAAAGCTAATTGAATCAAATGAAAGTCAAACACATTCAAACCAAGTTAATTTAATCAAATGAAAATCAAACTTACTCAAACAAAGCTAATTGAATCAAATGAAAGTTAAAAACATTCAAACAAAGATTTATGAATCAAATGAAAGCCAAATGCATTTAAGAATGCTAATTAAATCAAATGAAAAACAAATGCATTCTACAAAGCTAATTGAATCAAATGAAATTCAAACACATTCAAATAAAGCTTTTTGAATCAAATTAATATCTAATGCATTCAACAAAGCTAATTAAATCAAATGAAAGTCAAACACATTTAAACAAACCTGATTGAATCAAAGGAAAGTCAAACACATTCAAACTGAGCTTTTTGAATCAAATGAAAGTCAAATGCATTCATCAAAGCTAATTGAATCGAATGAAAGTCAAACACATTCAAACAAACCTAATTAAATCCAATAAAAGTCAAACTCATTCAAATTAAAGCCAAATGCATTCAACAAAGCTAATTGAATCAAATGAAAGTCAAATGCATTCAAACAAAGCTAATTGAATAAAATGAAAGTCAAACACATTCAAAGAAAGCCAATTGACTCAAATGAAAATCAAACACATACAAATAAAGCTTTTTGAACCAAATTAAAGTCTCATGCATTCAACAAAGCTAATTGAATCTAATTAAAGTCTAATGCATTCAACAAAGCTAATTGAATCAAATGAATGTCAAACACATTCAAACAAAGCTAATTGAATAAAATGAAAGTCAAACTTACTCAAACAAAGCTAATTGAATCAAATGAAAGTCAAACACATTCAAACAAAGCTTTTTGAATCAAATTAAAGTCTAATGCATTAAACAAAGCTAATTGAATCAAATGGAAGTCAAATGCATTCTACAAAGCTAATTGAATCAAATGAAAATCAAACACATTCAAACAAAGCATTTTGAATCAAATTATAGTCAAATGCATTCAACAACGCTAATTGAAACAAATGAAAGTCAAATGCATTCTACAAAGCTAATTGACTCAAATGAAAGTGAAACATATTCAAACAAAGCTAATTAAATCAAATGAATGTCAAACACATTCAAACAAAGCTTAGAATAAAATTTAAATTAAACAAATTCAAACAAAGCTAATTAATTCAAATGAAAGTCAAACCCATTCAAACAAAGCTTAGAATAAAATTTAAATTAAACAAATTCAAACAAAGCTAATTGAATCAAATGAAAGTCAAATGCGTTCTACAAAGCTAATTGAATCAAATGATAGTCAAATGCATTCTACAAAGCTAGTTGAATCAAATGGAAGTTAAACAGCTTCAAACAACGCTAATTTAATCCAGTGAACGCCAAACACATTCAAATAAATCTTTTTGAATCAAGTTAAAGTCTAATGCATTCAACAAAGCTAATTGAATCAAATGAAAGTTAAACACATTTAAAAAAAGATTTTTGAATCAAATTAAAGTCTATTGCATTCAACTAAACTAATTTAATCAAATAAAAGTCAAACACATTCAAACAAAGCATTTTGAATAACGTGAAAGTCAAACACATCAAAACAAAGCTTTTTTAATCAAATTAAAGTCTAATGCATTCAACAAAGCTAATTGAATCAAATGAAAGTTAAATGCATTCTACAAAGCTAATTGAACAAAATGAAAGTTAAACACATTCAAACAAAACATTTTGAATTAAATGAAAGTGAAATGCATTCAACAAAGCTAATTGAATAAAATGAAAGTCAAACACATTCAAACCAAGCTTTTTGTATCAAATTATAGTCAAATGCATTCAACAAAGCTAATTGAATGAAATGAAAGTCAAATGAATTCTACAAAGCTAATTGAATCAAAAGAAAGTAAATCATATTCAAAAAAAGCTAATTGAATCCAATGAAAGTCAAACACATTCAAATAAAGTTTTTTATATCAAATTAAAGTCTAATGCATTCAACAAAGCTAATTGAATCAAATGAAAGTCAAACACATTCAAACAAAGCTTTTTGAATCAAATGAAAGTCAAATGCATTCAACAAAGCTAATTAAATCAAATGAAAGTCAAACACATCTAAAAAAAGCTAGTTGAATCCAATGAAAGTCAAACACATTCAAATAAAGCTTTTTAAATCAAATTAAAATCTAATGCATTCAACAAAGCTAATTTAATCAAATGAAAGTCAAACAAATTCAAACAAGCTTTATGAATCAAATGAAAGCCAAATGCATTCAACAATGCTAATTGAATCAAATGAAAAATAAATGCATTCTACAAAGCTAGTTGAATCAAATGAAAGTCAAACACATTCATACAAACCTAATTGTATCCAATGAAAGTCAAACACATTCATACAAACCTAATTGTATCCAATGAAAGTCAAACACATTCAATTTAAATGCTAATGCTGAGGGAGTCATAAAAGTATATTATTTAATTTTATTAAACTCTCGATTTTATATTTATATTTAATGGTTTAATGATATACTAAGTAATTTTCTTCCCAAGACACAATTTACTACTATTTTATTTATTTGGTTGTAGGAAGGAAGATTACGATAGCAAAGTTATATTTTATTACTGCCCGGATTAAACGAAGCAAAGCTCACAAGCCCAATCAACTCACATGTGTGTCAACCTAATAATATTTCATAGCAAATAGCCGAGTGGACCATGAACTCATGAAGTACACCAACTGGCTACTCAGTCAGAACAATAGAAAAAAAAAAGAAGAGCAAGAGAGCTCCTCTCACTGTTTATTACGGGTAAGGCACAAATAAATCTTGAGCGATTTTTGCGGGAAATCAAATTGTCAAGCAAGAAGAGATAAAGATGAAATTGGATAATAATTGGAGGGGGAGATTCGGATTAGCTGGAGATCGACTGTAACAAAACAAGAAAAGCAATAGAGTCCCGTATTTTTGGGGATTCTGGAGATTAATTTGGGGTTTACTCTGGGCAGCAAATGACGGAGGAGAAAAACCGAATTGCATGATAGAGGGGGCTGATACTTGACAACTTGGGGAAAAGGGGGAGCAGCGACAGCGGCGAGCTTATTCTCTTCGTGGTATTAGCTAAGTTGATTGTTAGTTACTTAATTTGGTAATTCTATATTTTTGTTTTAAGAATTGAAGTGAAAAAGTCACGTTTTGCTTCTTACTTTTCACCCTTTTCGTGGTTGGTATTAGAATTTGATTACTTAGTTTATCAAGTTTTCATTTTCAATTACTTTTTGCTTTGTTAATTATGAATTCCATAGTTTCTACTTTTGTTCTTATTCTTAGTATGTTAGGCTAGAGTAGTCGTGGGTACGGAGATATAGTATACATTGGATTATTGTTGTGAGAATAAGAATGGGTAATTTGATAGTATAATGTTTATTTCTTGATTGGTTTGATAATCTGTTTTATTAGTATGAATTACCATATTATATTTTAGACCGGCCATCTTTAGTATAATTTGCTAGTTTAAATGCTAGAATATTAATCTATGATACGTAATTGTCTGGGTTAATACTCCTTAGTAGCACTTAGGTGTTTAATAGATGACTGAAACTTATACGATGCCTATGATTATCAGCTCTTTAAGTTGCACGAATCCGAGCTTGTGAGATTTGTGGCTTAAGTTAGCTACTTCCTAGTTATTAATGCTGCTAATTAATCGAGTCTAGAGAGCTTGTTCTAGATTGTTAGTTAGTTAGACAATACTCCAAGAGCTTGTTTGGTTTATTTGCAATTAAGGGAAGTGTTGAATGTTTGTTTGTATTCATCGGCTAACATTGAGATAAGAACATAATTTTTATAATTCGATGATCAATAAATACTCCAATGCTATAATATGTCTCCCGATCCCTGTTTTATTATTTATTGATTTTTATCGTATTTCAATTTTAGTAGTCTATCTTTCGTACTTTATTCGTCCTATTGTTCGTAGTAGTTTATTTATTAGATCGTAGTACTATTTCTTCAAAACATGGGTTTTTAACTTACACAAGTTATAATTTAATAAACCAATTCTATGTGGGATCCACCCTAGCTTACCCTACTACATTTTAGGAGGTTGGAGTTAGGTTTATTTTTGGTAGACACGCGACAGTCGTACCAAATTTTGGCGCCGTTGCCGGGGAATTGGCCTTTTATTACATTATTACTTGTGTTTTTGCTAACTTTTCCTACTAACTTGTCATTTAGTTCCTTGTTTGTGCATGTGTGACAGAAAATTGAAACATCAAAGATTGAGAAATTTTGCAGCAAGGAACCAGGGACTTATAATTCATCATTTTTCTACTCTTCTTGTAGCTAAAAGGACTCGTGCTCATATACTGGAGCAAGTTCTTCATATTCCGTTACCTCACAGTGAAAGTTCATCTTCGGACGAGGAGGGTGAATATATTTTTGAGATGGGTGATCAAACACTAAAGCAACTTGCAGCTCCAACGTTTGATCCAAATTTATTGTGCATAGTAGACGATGAGGCAGAAATTGAGATCAAGCCTGGGTTGATTAGAGCTCTTCCCACATTTTCAGGTTTCCGTAATACTAACTCCTTGGGTTCAGTTCACATGAATGAGGCTAGCAGATTTTTGAAGGAATTTCACATAGCATGTGCGGGGATGAAACTAGCAGGGGTCACCCTCGACCAGCTCAAGTTAAAGGAATTTCATTTTGCCTTGTCTAATGCTGCTAAGGAGTGGTTATTTGAAGTACCTGCTGGAACTATCACAACATGGGATCAAATGCTAAAAGTATTTGCAGAAAGATATTTTCCAGCATCTTTGATAACCAATATCAGGAAAGAAATATGTGGAATTCGACAAGACGATGCAGAGACACTTCATGAGTACTGGGAGCGTTTCAAGAAACTATGTGATAGTTGTCCAAACCATCAGATCAGTGAGCAATTATTAATACAATACTTTTACGAAGGACTTAGGGAGACAGACAGGAATCTAGTTGATGCAGCAAGTGGTGGAGCACTGGTTGACAAAACACCCGCAGAGGCAAAGAAACTGATTGCAAACGTGGCTGCAAACTCTCAGTATCGAGGAGGTCGAAATATCAAGTCCACTTCTGTACGTAAAGTTAATGAAGTGGTGAGTTCTAACCTTGAGCAACAAGTAGCTAAACTCACTTCCTTAGTGGAGCGAGTAATGATCGAAAAAGGGCAAGAAAAAGTATGTGGCCTTTGTTCAATGGTAGGACACCCAACTGATATGTGTCCTACTCTGTAAGAAGAAGAAGTGAATTCGATTGGTGGTGGTCAGGGGCAGCAAAGACGTTATGATCCATTCTCTCAGACTTATAATCCGGGTGGAGAGATCATCCAAACCTGAGATATGGTAATGCTCAGCAGCAGGCAGGCAACTCTAACCTCAGACCACCAGCTTTCCGGCAACAACAAGCTTCTAATCCTCCACTTGGGTTTCATCAGCAACCACAATATCAGCCGCGACCTCAAAATCAGCAAGTTTCCCAGCCACAATCTGGTAGCATGTCTCTGGAAGATATTGTGAAGGCAATAGCTGACAACACTTTGCATTTCCAACAAGAGACAAGAAGTGGTCTAAAGAACTTGGAGAACCAAGTTTCTCAGCTAGCTAACATAGTGGGAAAGCTCCAAGCTCAGAACTCTAATAAGCTTCCGAGTCAGCCAGAGAGAAATCCAAAGGAGAACGCGAGTGCAATCTCCCTGAGAAGTGGCAAGCAATTAGAGGTTCCAACGAAAAAGACTGAAGGGCTGGCAGCACACCAAGAGGAACAAGAGACTATTGCTCCAGAGCAAGATAAGCAGCCCACTAAGGTAAGAGATGTTGTTTCTCCTAATACTGATCAGTTTACTTCTTCTGTTCCATTTCCTAGCAGGTTATCATCTAAGAATAAGAAGAGAGAGCAAGAAAAGGAGAAAGAGACCTTGGACATTTTTTGCAAGGTTGAGGTAAACATACCTTTACTGGAAGCTATAGGACAAGTGCCGCGGTATGCAAAGTTTTTGAAGGAGTTGTGCACTAACAAGAGGATATTGAGTGGAGATGAAAAAGTCAGTGTAAGTGAGAATGTGTCTGCTGTTTTACAGAGGAAAGTTACTCCAAAGTGCAAGGATCCAGGTATTTTTACTATACCATGTAAAATAGGTAACACGAGATACGATAAATGCATGCTAGATTTAGGAGCTTCTATTAATGTCATGCCTTTATATATCTATAAAGCTCTAAACTTAGGACCTTTGAAAGACACTCGAGTGATTATTCAGCTTGCTGACCGTTCTAATACATACCCTGTAGAAGTAGTTGAGGATGTTTTAGTGCAAGTGAATGAACTAGTGTTTCCTGCTGACTTTTATGTTTTAGATATGCCAAATGATGAATCCCCTAGTGCAGCACCTATCTTGTTAGGAAGACCTTTTCTGAAAACATCCAGAACTAAAATTGATGTTCACAGTGGGGTGTTGACCATGGAATTCGATGGGGAGGTTATCTGGTTTAATTTATTTGATGCCATGAGATATCCCTCTGATTGTGAATCTGTTTCTAGTATAGATGTCATTGATGCACTAACTGAGCAAGTATTTTTTCTCTCTGGTCATGATGGGTTAGATGTTATTTTGACTGCGCCGATGGAAAAAGAAAAGTATACTGACTTGCAGGAACATTTTGAGCTTAAGGGGGAAGTTAAGGAAGCTTTTTCCTCTCTGGAAATACTTCCCGATAAGCAATTAAGGTATGACAAATGGTTTATGCAGTTACCTGTCACTTCTAACAGATTTTTACCTTCTATTGTGCAGGCCCCTGAAGTAGAACTAAAGCCACTGCCAGACCATCTCAAGTATGCATTTTTGGGAGAAAATGACACTCTCCCAGTCATAATCGCGAGTAATCTAACTCCAAATCAAGAGCAAAAGCTGGTGGAAGTTCTAAAGGAGCATAAAACAACTCTAGGGTGGACGGTTGTTGATATAAAAGGGATTAGTCCCTCTATGTGTCAGCATAGAATCTTATAAGAAGAGGGAGCTAAACATGTGAGACAAGTGCAGCGACGACTTAATCCACCTATGATGGAAGTGGTGAAGAAAGAAGTAATGAAGCTTCTTGAAGTAGGGGTGATATACCCTATGTTTCGGGGTTTTCTGATGTCCTGCGGGAGAGTTACAATTCCGAGACTGGAACCAGACGCCTGTACCTGCAAAACAAATGGATGCTCCGGATGATTGGAGATCCGCCTCCGACGGTCAAGTTAGTACTTGATTAAGGAGTAATTAATGCGGAAATTAAAGTGATTGGGTCTCTCTAGGTGAGAGTGTTTAATGTGTGTAATCTGCGTAATCTCCCTTAATGAGGATTAAGGGAGGTATTTATAACCTCGGGAAACGTGCCAATCTAGGTTTAGGTTAACCTTGGGCTGATTGGGCTTCCCTCGGAAGTCGGGCCTAGGTGACCGGCTTCTCCATTAGGCATGGAGTATGCCACGTGTCATGACATAATAAGTCCAGGGTGGACGAATAAGTGTGTGCCACGTGGCAAGCCCTGAGAGGTCCAACTGGGGGGACACTTGGCAGGACCAGATTGGCCTACGTGGCGCATTCCGATTGGTGGGAGCAAAATCCCCTAATCATTTGCCCTCACAGGTGGCACATGACTGGTCACGTGTTACCTGTGACAGGTGTCGCCCTGTAATAGGCGACGACCTACTACAGGTGTCACTCGGCGAGAGGCCGAGAGATTCTCCCGCCAAAATTTTGAATTCTGGAAGTGACCCTTCGCCTTCTCACTTTGCCTATATAAAGGAGTGTTGACTTCGGTCATTTTCACACTTGATAACTTTATGAGAGAATATTCGGACCCCTGAACTTGCTCTGACATTTTGGACCCTTTCTGCCTACCGCCTGCTCTGACAAGCCGACAGCAAAGGATTTTCAGAACTTCATCAATCGTCACTCGTTCAGGTAACCGTCGGTTCTCTTACTCTTAATTTTCTCTTTACTTTATTTCTTTTTTGAAATGGCACCACGGAAGCACACGACACGACCTAGGTTATTGATCAGCCGGTCACCGGGGACGGCTGAATCTAGGACTAGGAGTGCCGCCTTCCCTTTTCTGGACCCATCTTTTCCCTTTATACAAAGTCCGACTGTATCTGTGTCTATGCAGAGCATGATGGCCAGAACAAAAAAGACTGCCAGGATCTCAAACTCAGACGGCTCCTCCCACAGGGTGCCGATTAGTGAAACATCTGACCAGGCGCCAGATGTGGAAGTGAAACAAAGCGGCTTGAAAGCCGGCAGTTCTGAGGGAGGAGTCAAAGTGACCCCTTCCCATTTTACAGTTGACAATTCTACATTCTCTCCTGCTCCTTTTAAAGGAGAGGAGGCGGGCCCCTCCGGGAGAGGGGAGGAGTCATCCTCTTCGGACTCGTCAGAGGACGAATCCGAGTCTAGCTCTTCTGGACATGCTTCTCTGGACACAGAAGAGAAAAACAGTCGCCTACAAGAGGCGAGGCTTTCTCACGCAGTTGAGAAGGGGGACGATTGGGCGGAGCCATCCACCTCTCACCGAGAGCAAAATACCCCCTACTACTGCACGGTACCTCGGGGCCAGATCACGGCCATGCAAGAGAAAGTTGGGAGCTTTATCGCAAACCACACAATGGGCCCCGGCATTTTAGTGTTCGTGCCGGATCCAGAAGACACAGTCGTCTGGCCGGCTGGTAACAGTTATGATGGCGCCTGCTTTGGCTGCTACGAGGCGGCCATCAAGGCTGGGCTGCGCTTCCCACTACATCCGGCTGTTCAGCGGATCTTGGATGGGTATGAGTTGGGGTTATGGCAGTTAGCCCCGAACTCCTGGGTCAACGTACTCGGCTATATGGCCGGGTGCGAACTGCACGGGGTGGAGCCGAACTTCGAGGCTTTCGCCCACATGAACTACCTCAGCCGGACCCCTAAGGCAGGCGGTACCGGCTGGTATCAATTGACGAGCCATAGGGGCTACCTCATGACGAGAGGTAAAGCAAACAAATGGAAGGACTGGCGGAGCACCTTCCTTATCATTGAGAGTTCAGACACAGAGCTGAACAAGCGCTTCAACAGGTGGAACATGAATCCGCCCCTTCTTGCAGGCGGCCGCAGCATGCCGCCTGTTCCCCCCAAGGCTATGAAAGAGATCCTAGATAAAGGACTCTTCAAAGTAGAGTCGAAGGTGAACTCTACTTCAGGGGTACGAGAGCAAGTACCCCTGCACTACGTCCCGAGCTTCAAATGGCTCTACGACGAGTACTTTTTGGCCGCTTGTGGCCTCAACAGTCGGTGCTCAAGAGGTAGCCGGCCTGTCGAATACTCTGTTGTTCCATGCATTTCTTGTTATGACTTTTATTAACTTTGCTATTTGTTTTTACAGCGATCGCCATGAGCAAAATTACCGCCTCCAAGACTGCGGCGGCCATGTTGCGGGCTTCCATAATGCAACAGTCTTCAACCGACTCCCCCAACAAGGGGGCACCCTTGGTGGGCTTCGAACCTTTCACCCTCTTTTTGGAGTTGTGTTTATGCATATACTGACTCTTTTCTTCTTTTTTAGACGGGCGCTCAAAGAGCTTCTTCTTCCCAACAGCCGGACCCCAAGGCCGGAGGACGACTGTTGCGAGCTCTCCTGGTTCTGCCAGGAAACATGCGGCGGCTGAGAAACAGCCGGCCACTTCTTCTAAAACTCCAGCTGGGCCGCCTAGAAGTATGAAGTTGTCCTTGTAAATTTTAGACTTGGTCCCTCCTTTACTAGGTCTAATCCGTTTGTTTATGCTTGATGCAGCCGGCCCTCAGGAGCCTGACTTGGTCGAAGTGGCCAAGTCTATGATCAAGGCCGTACCTCCAGCTGAAAGGGAGGCGGTCAGGGGTGTCGGCACCCTTGACCTAGACGGGATTGCAGGGGTCCTTGCTGAGGTTTTTGCAGCTGACGCCATGAGCAAAATCACCGCCTCCAAGACTGCGGCGGCCATGTTGCGGGCCTCTATTATGCAACAAGTTTCAACCGACTCCCCTAAGAAGGGGGCACCCTTGGTGAGCTCCGAACCTTTCACCCTCTTTTTGGAGTGTTTATGCATATACTGACTTTTTTCTTCTTTTTTTTTAGACGGGTGCTCCAAGAGCTTCATCTTCCCAACAGCCGGACCCCAAGGCCCGGAAGACGACTGTTGGGAGCTCTCCTGGTTCTGCCAGGAAACAGGTGGCGGCTGAGAAACAGCCGGCCACTTCTTCTAAAACTCCAACTGGGCCGCCTAGAGGTATGAAGTTGTCCTTGTAAATTTTAGACTTGCTCCCTTTGTTACTAAGTCTAAACCGTTCTTTTACGCTTGATGCAGCCGGCCCCCAGGAGCCTGACTTGGTAGAGATGGCCAAGTCTATGATCAGGGCAGTTCCTCCTGCTGAAAGTGAGGCGGTCAGGGGTGTCGGCACCCTTGACCTTGACGGGATTGCAGGGGTCCTTGCTGAGGTATACTTAGCATATTTTTTAGTATTTGAATTCAAGGACGCCTGTTTTCTTTTTTGTTTGGAAACTGACGCCTGTTCCCCTTTTTACTTAGGCCCTGCTCCGAGTGAACGGCCTTCGCAAGCCGCTTGACCGGAAGAACAAAGAGGTAAAGGATGCAAAAGCTATGGCCGCCTCTGACTGTGATAAGGCAATGTTTCAAATTGCCCAAAATGAAGTTCTGACAATTGATATTCTTTATTATCAGGCGCAGGCTACCGCCGCTATCCGGGCTCAGTTAGAGGCGGCCCAGACGAGGAATAGCGAGCTGGAGGCGACCATCAACAACCTCAAGACCGAGCTGAGACCTCTTCGCCAAAAGATGTCCTCATACTAAACCTTGGAGAAATCCTTGGCGAGCGTAAAGGAACGCCTGGTGACCCAGGAGAAGAGTCTTATTCAGGAGCTCTCGAAAAAGGCCGAGCAAGAAAAGAAAGAGCTGGTCCGGGAGATGATGGAAGACTCTGCTCAAATCCAGCGCATGACTTGGGGCCGCCTCTTCCCCAATGCCGACTTTGCCTCCTGGGAAAAAACGTACCGCCAGTGTTTTGATAGATATAATCAAGAGATCCTGGCGGCTGCTGAGGAAGAGGCGTTGGAGGAGGAGGAGCAGCCGGTAGTGGCGCTTGTGCCGCTTGGGGGTAATGCATCGAAGAAGGATGCAGCTGAAGCCGAGTCCAGCAAAAAGAGTGCTGACCAGGCGGCAGCTGCTAATATTGAAGATTTGCCCCCTTCATAAGCGTTATGTCTTCTTTCCCCGGCCTGCGTGCCGTTTGTTTGTATTTACCCGGCCAGGGGGCCGGGGCTCTGAATATTTTGCCGGTCTTTAATGACCGGCTTCCTTTTAATGAATATTTTTGTTTTGCTTCAAATTTGTTTAAGTATTGAATATTCTGATATCCAATTGTACACTATACCGACTGTTTTACATGGCCGATAGTTACAGACAGGTACGGATAGTTAGTCACGCTGCCTATGCCCCTGGACGACTGGTTGTCTGTTTCCAGGCTAGACGATCAGTCGGCCATTTATCCAATCGGTATTTGAACCATTTTAAAGACTGGATCCCCTTTAGGCAGGCGGTCCTGTCATTTGTAAAATTAACCAAGTAGGAAAGTGGTTTCCTACTTGTCATGTTTTTAGGCTAGAGACTTTAGGCCGTCTAGGCCGACTGTTCCCCGCCATATTTAATCTAGTGTGAACAGGTGCTGTATGAACACCTTTTTAGTTTCATACTAAATTTTTAAGGAGTGACCAAGTAAACATGATTGTTACCTAGTCGCCAAGTAACTGAGTAGTAGAGGTATCAAGCGGTGGGTACCGGTTGTTCCCCTTTATTCGCCAATGTTTGTTGGCTTTTAACTCATAAAATACCAAGTGTTCTTATCCCAAGTAGTTCAGTCGGTCGGTTGACCCGGATGGTTACTGCGAACACTTGCTTGACGTGATTAGTCAGTTAAGTGAGAGATATCCTTGTCCGGGAAACGGCCACGTGGTTGTCTTGGTTAGACAGTCGTATAGGTGCCGTGTAATGATTTTATAGAACAATGTTCCACCCAAAAAGGGAGCTGCTCTCTGCGACGAATTTCATCCGGATGGATGCCGTCGGACGCCTGCTATAACGTTGGGACAAGTCGAATTGAATTTTTATATTTTGATCAGTTGGCTTGGCGCCTGGTCTGATCATTTTAGCTATGAGCCTTTGATAGTTCTTGGTGAACTGTATTATGTGAGTGTAGCCGGTTGAGTGGAACAAGCGACGTGCCCCTCTTAAGTAAGAATAAAAATTAAACATAGAGAGTAGCCGACTGTTTGTCAGTAGGCATGCCCCTCTTAAGTAAAAATGAAAACTGAGTATGGAGAGTAGCCGACTGTTTGTTAGTAGGCGTGCCCCTCTTAGTACAAAATTGAATATCAAGTATGCAAACTTTTATTAAGTAGCCCTTGACTATTTACATCATTCAAAAGAAATATTTCTTAAGATTATCTACATTCCAAGTTCGAGGCAACGGTTGGCCGTTTGGTGTTTCCAGACGGTAGGTACCGTCCCTGACCTCTTCACAGATTCGGTAGGTTCCTTCCCAGTTGGGAGTTAGTTTGCCAGACTCATTAGCCCTTCCAACTGCTTCCATTTTTCTAAGTACAAAGTCCCCCACTTTGAGTGGACGCCTGTGTACTTTTTTGTTGTATGATCTAGTCATTCTTAGGCGGTAAATTTCATGGCGCAAGACAACATTGCCCCTCCTTTCAGGAAGTGAGTCTAATGCCAGGCGCATGGCTTCCCAGTTTGCCTCTTCGTCATATAGCATTACTCGAAGAGTCGGCTCGTAGTGTTCTATTGGAAGAACAGCTTCCGCACCATAAGTTAGGAGGAATGGAGTTTCTCCAGTCGCCCCTTTTTCAGTCGTCCTAATGGCTCAGAGAACATGTGGTAATTCATCCGCCCATAGGCCGCCTGCTCGTTCAATCTTTTTCTTGAGACCGTCAGAGATGATTTTATTAAAGGCTTCTACCTGGCCGTTTGCTTGTGGACGGCCGACAGATGCAAAGTAGTGTGCAATTCCTTGGTCACCCAACCAGCTTTTGAGAACAGGCGTCTCAAATTGGGGACCATTATCAAAAACCATAGACATGGGAACCCCGAACCGAGTGATGACATTTTTCCAAATGAATGAAATTACATCCTTCGTCTTGATTCCCTTTACAGCCTCCGCCTCTACCCATTTAGTGAAGTAGTCGACGACAACAAGTATGTACCTCCTTCCGCCTGTAGCAGGCGTATATGGACCCAGAATATCCATGCCCCACTTAGCAAACGGTAGTGGGCTATGAATGGTAGTGAGGTCACTAGCCGGACGGTGAATTAGTTTGCCAAACCTTTGGCACTTGTCACATTTTTTCACCATCTCCATCGCATCTGCTTCTAAAGTAGGCGATGGGTTGAAGGTACCCCCTTTTGTGAAGTTCTCCCTTTATTATTTCAAAACTGGTTGCTCGTTTTTTCAGTGCTGCCGTGTGTTGATGATCATCCGGCAAGGTACCATTTTTCAGATATGCCCTGATTGGATCCATCTAGGTTGAGCTTCTGTCTAAGATTCCAATAGGGTCTTCCTCAATGCTTCTCCTCTCCATTACTTCCCAAAAAACAGTTCGAGGAGTATCACAGGAGGCGGATGATGCTAATTTTGAAAGTGCATCCGCCTGGTTGTTTTCTGATCTCGGCACTTGGGTCAGATGGAAATCCTCAAGGGAGCCGACTGCTTGTCGGACTGCCTGTAAATACTTGATCATGGCCGGATGGGTTGCTTCGTATTCTCCATTGTACTGACTCACTATCAATTGTGAATCGGAACAGGCGTCTATTTTTCTTGCCCCTGCCGCCTTGCACATGCGGATTCCGACTAGTAAAGCTTCATATTCTGCCTCATTGTTTGCGGCCTGAAAACTGAAGCGTAGAGCATACTCGTACATGTCTCCCTCTGGCGACTGACATATGACGCCTGCTCCACAACCATTTGAAGTAGAGCTTCCATCCACATATACCTTCCAGACTTGGTCTGGAACTTGAGAGTCAGGAGGACGAGTCATCTCAACAATAAAGTCAGCAAAGGCTTGCCCCTTCACTGCTTTTCTAGGCTCGAAGGTAACTTCGAGGCTCTGTATTTCTATGGCCCATTTGATCATTCGGCCTGACGACTCCATGATGGTCAGTGGCCGTTTGATAGGTTGGTCTGTATACACGACGACTGCATGTGCCAAAAAGTAGGGCTTCAATTTTTTAACAGCCATGAAGAGTGCAATACCAAATTTCTCCACTAAGGGATACCTCAACTCGGCATTTTTCAGTACGTGACTGACAAAGTAGACCGGAAGCTGACAGCCGTCTCTTTCAGCAAGGAGAACAGCGCTTAACGCATGATCAGAGACGGCCAGGTACATGTAGAGTACTTCTTTGGGCAAAGGGCTGACCAGCCTCGGCAAGGAATGCAAGTGAACTTTCAATTTCTGGAAGGCCGCCTCAGCATCCGGCCCCCATTCAAACCTTGCCTTTTTCTTAATTGCCTGGAAAAAGTATAGGCATTTGTCGCCTGATCGGCTTAGAAATCTTCCCAAGGCCGCTAGACAACCTGTTAACTTTTGAACCTCTCGGATGGTACGAGGCGACTGCATGTCGATGACCGCCTGCACCTTCTCAGGGTTCGCCTTTATTCCTCTCTGATTGATAAGGAATCCGAGAAATTTCCCAGACTCAACTCCAAAGAAACATTTCCTGGGATTGAGCATGACATGGTGCCGCCTAAGTGTGGCGAAAGTTTCTCGGAGGTCCGACAGATCATTTTTCTGAAGTTTAGACTTGACAATCATATCATCCATATATGCCTCGACATTTCTCCCAATCTGATCAAAGAACACAGTGTTTATCATTCGCTGGAAAGTGGCCGGGGCATTCTTAAGACCAAACGGCATGACCGTGTAACAGTGTAACCCCTGATCAGTGACGAAGGCCGTCTTCTCCTGATCTTTCTTCCATAAAGGAATTTGATGGAAACCAGAGTAGGCGTTCATAAAGCTCATCAAAGCATGGCCGGCTGTTGAGTCGACCAGGTTATCAATTTTAGGCAGAGGGTAACTGTCTTTGGGGCACGCCTTGTTTAAGTCTGTGTAGTCTACACACATTCGCCAGGTGCCATTCGGCTTTTTTAACAAGCACCACATTTGCAACCCAGTCTGGGAAGTAACATTGCCGAATGAACCCTACATCAAGTAATTTTATAACTTCGGCGGCTGCCGCCTGACTTCTTTCTTCGCCATGGTTCTGCTTCTTCTGCCGTACCGGCTTCTTTTTCGGATCCACGGCCAGTTTATGTACCGCCAGATCAGGACTAATGCCTTGCATTTCATGGACTTAGAATGCAAAGATGTCCTTGTATTCTTTCAATAGTTTGTGAAAGTCGTCACCCAGGTCCCTTAGAGCAGTCGTCCCAACCTTGATTGTTCTGTCAGGACGCGAGTCATCTAAGATCAGGTCCGTATGCTCACCAGCTGGCTGAGGGCGAAATTCATCCGACCGCTTCTCTGCCAATGATTGCTATTTTCTGTCTTCTCTTGCGGCCCCTGTCTAGGATGCCTTTCTCTTCTTGTCGCCTGCTTCTTGAACATGCGCACTCTCCTTGACATTGTCAAGGTCTATTTTTCCACTGCTCGACATAGTGGCCATAACAGTGGGCTTGACATCCGAGAGATAGCACTCTCGGGCCCCGACTGTTCCATTATCCCTCTCAAACTTGAGCAACATAAGAGATGGGATTATAACAGCCTTGGAATTATTCAGGGTTGGTCGTCCCAAAATCATGTTGTAGGCCGAGAGTTCTTCTACTACCAGGAACCGGACTACCATGTGTCGTCCTTCCCCTTTTTCGCCCAGGCGGATGGGTAAATCCACTCGTCCCACTGGGTGGACGACTCCTCCTCCAAACCCTACTAAAGGGTGGGATGCCGGATGTATGCAATCAGTCTGATATTTTAGTTTCGACAGACATTTCCTACTGATGAGATCTGAGGAGCTTCCGGTATCTATGAGGATTCGGCCAACTCTCTGGTTGGCCACTTTACATTCAATAACGATAGGGTCGTCATGCGGCCCTCTTACCCCTCCTAGATCTTCTTCAGTGATGACAATTTAAGGAATGAATATTTGGAGGGTCGTTCTTGGTGAACGAAATTTACATCTAACCGTCTGATATTGTCTTTGTTGCCCCTAATAGTGGCGCCGCCTCCTGAGAAGCCGCCTGCAATGGTGTAGACGACTGAATCATCTGTATCGGAGCTGTCGGCCTGTTGATTCTTTTTGGTCGACTGCTTTTTCGAGGAAGTGTTCCCCGTAGATTTCTTGACATAAGTGTCAAGGTCACCTTGCTCAGCCAGGCGGTCCAGATACCGCATGAGACTGATGCATTCATTGGTGTGATGACCAACATCTTCATGATAATCACAGAATTTTTCTTGGTTCCGATTGTTTGCAGAACCCTTCATGGGGACCGGCTTCTCAATTGAGATCCGTCCCTTGATTTCCTTTAGGATAAATTAGCTATCCTTGTTAAACACATACTTTGGGGAGTATGGTTTGAATTCTTTTTTCGTCTTCTGGGACGGCTGTTTAGAGGAATCAGTTGCCCAGACCTCTTTTCTCTTCTCGTCTTTGTTTGACGACTGCTTCTATCGTCCTTCTCTTTTGTCGGACCTTTTCCCGTCTGACTGTTTTACCGTACTACAAAGATCAGTCGCCTGTATATAGGCTTCCGCTTCAATCAAGGCCTCTTGAAGAGTCGCCACCCTCTTTCGGACCAAATCAAATTTGAAGGTCGACCCGTCTTTGAGACCTCTGAAAAAGTCAGTATAGGCTACTTCATCCGGTAACCCTTGAATTTGTATTCTCATCAAGTTAAATTGCCTGATGTAAGAACGAAGCCCCTCCTTCTCGCCCTGCTGAATTGTTCCTAAATCAAGGGTCATCTTCTTCGCAGGGATGTTCATGGCGAAGTTGGAGGTGAATAAGTAAGCAAGCGTCTTAAAGTTATTTACACAACCAGTCGGCAGGTTGCCGAACAATTGTTGTGCGATTCCTTTGAGAGTCGTTGGGAAACACTTGCACCAAGTGGGATCATCTAACCCTTGAAGGTACATCAGGTTGGTGAATGCCATCAGATGGTCTTCTGGGTTAGTAGTGCCATCATAGGCGCCTACTAATACATTTTTCACTTTGGCCGGCTGAGCGGCTTCAGTAATTTCCTTGGAGAAGGCCGACGGTTGTTCACCAAGTCTAAGCAACCGTAGCTGCCAGTCCATAGGTTGGACATTTTTTGCTGCATGTCCACCAAACGGAGGTGGCTGTAAAAAATACTGTTGTTGCGGTACAAACGGTAAGTTTGGTACCGCCTGGTCGCTATGAAAGCCGGACTGACGGGAGGTGCCGCCTGACTGACCCTCATGATACGACTGAGAATGCCTCATCGAGGTATTTCGCAGACTGTATTGGAAGTTTGAAGTAGAGGCCGACTTTGACAATCGGTCACTCTTCTTCTGCTCTAGCAGTAGCCGAGCGTCTGTGTATGTTTTCCTCGACCCGTCCGCCTGAATATGTCGAACAGGTTTCCTATTTCCTGGAGTAGGAAAACGGTATTTTGTGAAATCAAGGGCAGGTGGCTCCCACTTCCTAGATTTAGGATGAGGGGTCGCCTCTCGCCCTTTAACTGGCTTCCTCTTCCGTGAAGTGGAGGGTTTCTTAGCCGACTGCTCCTTGTCCAGAGCAGGCGGCTTCTTGTTGATCAACTCTTGAATTTTTCCCTTGAAGTCCCTCATGAAGGTCATGAGTTCGTTCCTTGTGATGGGAGCAGACCCATCAGTCGGCTGCTGCCGAACAGGCGGTGCGCCTGCTGGCTCGCTTCCAGTTTGAAGATGTTCCCGTTCTTTCCTTTCGGTATGACGGGTACGTCGGGCCCTTAGGGTCCCGTCTGAAGCTGTGTGAGCTTCAACTTCAAATTCATTTTCAGTATCGTGGTCCGACTGAACTAGAGGATCGTCCAGGGGACGTCTTTCTTCAGGAGCCGGTACAAACGTGGGTGCCATCTCAGAAGTACTCTCCCCACAGACGGCGCCAAAATGTTTCGGGGTTTTCTGATGTCCTGCGGGAGAGTTACAATTTCGAGACTGGAACCGGACGCCTGTACCTGCAAAACAAACGGATGCTCCGGATGATTGGAGATCCGCCTCCGACGGTCAAGTTAGTACTTGATTAAGGAGTAATTAATGCGGAAATTAAAGTGATTGGGTCTCTCTAGGTGAGAGTGTTTAATGTGTGTAATCTGCGTAATCTCCCTTAATGAGGATTAAGGGAGGTATTTATAACCTCGGGAAACGTGCCAATCTAGGTTTAGGTTAACCTTGGGCTGATTGGGCTTCCCTCGGAAGTCGGGCCTAGGTGACCGGCTTCTCCATTAGGCATGGAGTCTGCCACGTGTCATGACATAATAAGTCCAGGGTGGACGAATAAGCGTGTGCCACGTGGCAAGCCGTGAGAGGTCCAACTGGGGGACACTTGGCAGGACCTGATTGGCCCACGTGGCGCGTTCCGATTGGTGGGAGAAAAATCCCCTAATCACCCTATATCAGATATCCCTTGGGTCAGTCCCTTGCAAGTGGTCCCAAAAAAGTCAGGAGTCATAGTGGTGGAAAACGATAAGGGAGAAATGGTTCCCACCCGAGTACAAAATGGGTGGAGAGTTTGTGTAGATTACAGGAAACTCAATTCTTTGACTCGAAAAGGTTATTTTCCCTTACCCTTTATTGATCAAATGGTAGAGCGTCTTGCTGGTCATGCTTATTACTGTTTTCTTGATGGTTTTTCAGGTTATGTGCAGGTCCCTATAACTCCGGAGGATCAAGAAAAAACGATGTTCACATGCCCGTACGACATATTTGCGTATCGTCGTATGCCATTTGGACTGTGCAATGCTCCAGCGACTTTTCAGAGATGTATGGTAAGCATCTTTTCAGATTACCTTGAAATTTTCATAGAAGTTTTCATGGATGATTTCACTGTACATGGAGATTCTTATGATAGATGCTTAGAACACCTCACTTTGGTCCTTAAACATTGTCTTGAAACTAACCTTGTGCTTAATTCTGAAAAATGTCATTTCATGGTTCAACAAGGTATAGTTTTAGGCCATATTGTGTCGTCTGAAGGAATAAAAGTTGATAAAGCTAAAATAGATCTTATTTCTTTTCTGCCTTACCCCGCCTCTGTGCGGGAAGTTCGATCTTTTCTTGGTCATGCAGGTTTCTATCAAAGGTTTATTGAAGGCTTTTTGAAGATTGCCCAACCACTAAGCAGACTACTCCAAAAAGACGTGGAGTTCCATTTTGATGAGGCCTGTAAACAAGCATTTGATAAGATGAAAGACAAGTTGGTCACTGCTCCTGTTCTACAACCTCCTAACTGGGAGCTTCCGTTCGAGCTGATGTGCGACGCTTCTAATTATGCTGTAGGGTAGTGCTAGGCCAGCGAGTTGGAAAAGTTCCCCATGCCATCTATTATGCCTCGAAGACTTTGGACGCAGCTCAAGCTAACTATACTAACACTGAGACAGAACTTTTAGCTGTAGTTTTTGCTTTAGACAAATTCAGGTCTTATTTGTTGGGTACTAAAATTTTTGTATTCACTGATCATGCAGCGCTGAAATATCTGTGGTCAAAAGATGTATCCAAACCTAGGCTAATACGTTGGATATTATTGCTTCAACAATTTAATGTTGAAATAAAAGATAAAAAAGGTTCTGACAATAGTGTTGCTGATCATTTGAGTAGGTTAGTTATTGAAGTTGATGAAGGTAAAGTCCCAATCAATGAAGAGTTCCCCGATGAGCAGCTTCATGCCTTGAGCTCAAGAACTCCGTGGTATGCTGATTTGGTGAAATTTTTAGTATCAGGGAAGTTTCCAGCCAGCTACACCACAGCACAGAAGGACCAGATGCGTAGTATAGCAAAATACTACATATGGGATGACCCATACCTCTGGAAATACTGTGTTGATCAACTGATCAGAAGGTGCGTACCCGATTCTGAAATTCTTTCTATACTAACTTTCTGCCATTCTTATGCATGTGGGGGACATTTTGGACCAAAGAGAACCGCACGCAAGGTTTTAGAGAGTGGATTCTACTGGCCATCCATATTTAAAGATGCATACAAAATCTGTAAGGCATGTGATAGTTGTCAAAGATCAGGTACACTAGGTCCTAGGAATGAAATGCCCCAAACTCCTATCTTAATATGTGAAATCTTCGACGTTTGGGGTATGGATTTCATGGGACCCTTCCCCTCTTCTTTTGGTTTTCATTATATTTTGCTTACTGTCGATTATGTCTCGAAATGGGTGGAAGCTATAGCCACCCGTACTGATGATTCTAAAGTTGTTGCAGAATTTTTGAAATCAAATATTTTTGCTAGATACGGATTCCCAAAAGCCATCATCAATGACAAGGGGACACACTTTTGCAATAAGACAATAGGAGCTCTCTTGAAGAAGTATAATGTGTTTCATCGAGTGTCCACTGCATATCACCCACAAACAAATGGACAGGCAGAAGTCTCCAATCGAGAAATCAAGTCCATTCTAGAGAAGATTGTGAATCCAAACAGGAAAGATTGGAGTCTCCGCCTCAACGATGCTCTGTGGGCATACAGAATAGCGTATAAAACTCCGATCGGGATGTCTCCTTACAGGCTCGTGTTTGGTAAACCTTGCCATCTGCCAGTAGAATTGGAACACAAAGCCTTTTGGGCCGTGAAACATGTAATATGGAAATGGATGCAGCGGGTGAGCACAAGAAACTTCAATTGCAAGAACTGGAGGAAATTCGGAATGATGCTTTCGAGAATGCGAGAATGTACAAGGAAAAGACTAAGGCATTCCATGATCAGCGTATCACACGAAAGGCATTTACAGTTGGGCAGAAAGTTTTCTGTATCATTCTCGACTTAAACTCTTTCCTGGCAAACTCCGTTCTAGATGGGTAGGACCGTTCGTTGTTACCAAGGTATATGACCATGGTGCGGTGGAGATTCGTAGTGAGGACACAGGGAAGGAATTGAAGGTGAACGGTCATTGACTAAAGCAACATATTCAAACTTGGGGGATACCATCAGGCTAGATATACAGTCAGTCATCCAAGCAACTTCACCCGGACACATTTAAGGGAGCACATACATTTGCTACCATTATCTAACATCGTAAGATTGAATGGGCAGTTGAGCATCTCCAATGTGTTTATAGCAAGACTTCCTGAGCAAGTCCAAGCTTGGGGGGATACCATCAGGCTTTTTACAGAGGCAGTACCCTACAATATTCAACTCATCCGGTGAGCTCGTTTCCTTGTCTCTTTCTATTTTTATCCCCTTATTTTTTTTACAGTCACACATTGAGGGCAATGTGTGGATTAAGCTTAGGGGGAATGCGTTATGTTCAGTCTTGTTTCGGGGTTTTCTGATGTCCTGCGGGAGAGTTACAATTCCGAGACTGGAACCGGACGCCTGTACCTGCAAAACAACGGAGACTCCTGGTGGTGGGAGCTCCGCCTCCAACGGTCAAGTTAGTACCTGAGTAAGGAGTAATTAATGCGGAAATTAAAGTGATTGGGTCTCTCTAGGTGAGAGAGTTTAATGTAGGTAATCTGCTTTTTTAGCGTGATCAGCTTGTCATTCATGTAGTCCCTCTTAATGAGGATTAAGGGAGGTATTTATAACCTCGGGAAACGTGCCAATCTAGGTTTAGGTTAACCTTGGGCTGATTGGGCTTCCCTCGGAAGTTGGGCCTAGGTGACCAGTTATCCCATGTGTCATGGGAAGGACAAGTGCCGTGTCGTAATTGGTCCATGGTGGACGGATCATTGCTTGACACGTGGCAGGCTCCTATTGGCCCATGTGACGGACACATGGCGGAACCTGATTGGTCCACTTGTCAGATGGTGATTGGTGGGGAAAAATCCCCTAATCATTTGCTCCTCACAGGTGGCACGTGACTGGTCACGTGTTACCTGTGACAGGTGTCGCACTGTAACAGGCGACGACCTGCTACAGGTGTCATTCGGCGAAAGGCCGAGAGATTCTCTCGCCCAAATTATGAATTCTGGAAGTGACCCTTCGCCTTCTCACTTCGCCTATATAAGGGAGTGTTGACTTCAGTCATTTTCACACTTGAGAACTTTTTGAGAGAACATTCGGACCCCTGAACTTGCTCTGACATTTTGGACCCTTTCTGCCTACCGCCTGCTCTACAAGCCGACTGCAAAGGATTTTCAGAATTTCATCAATCGTCACTCGTTCAGGTAACTGTCGGTTCTCTTACTCTTAATTTTCTCTTTATTCTTTTTTGAAATGGCACCACGGATGCACACGACACGGCCTAGGTTAGTGATCAGCCGGTCACCGGGGACGGCTGAATCTAGGACTAGGAGTGCCGCCTGCCCTTTTCTGGACCCATCTTTGCCCTTTATACAAAGTCCAACTGTATATGTGTCTATGCAGAGCATGATGGCCAGGACAAAAAAGACTGCCAGGATCTCAAACTCAGACGGCTCCTCCCACAGGGTGCCGATTAGTGAAACATCTGACCAGGCGCCAGATGTGGAGGTGAAACAAAGCGGCTTGAAAGCCGACAGTTCTGAGGGAGGAGTCAAAGTGACCCCTTCCCATTTTACAGTTGACAATTCTTCATTCTCTCCTGCTCCTTTTAAAGGAGAGGAGGCGGGCCCCTCCGGGAGAGGGGAAGAGTCGTCCTCTTCGGACTCGTCAGAGGACGATTTCGAGTCTAGCTCTTCTGGCCATGCTTCTCTGGACACAGAAGAGAAAAACAGTCGCCTGCAAGAGGCGAGGCTTTCTCACGCAGTTGAGAAGGGGGACGATTGGGGGGAGCCATCCGCCTCTCACCGAGAGCAAAATACCCCCTACTATTGCACGGTACCTCGGGGCCGGATCACAGCCATGCAAGAGAAAGTGGAGAGCTTTATCGCAAACCACACAATGGGCCCCGGCTTTTTAGTGTTCGTGCCGGATCCAGAAGACACAGTCGTCTGGCCGGCTGGTACCAGTTATGATAGCGCCTGCTTTGGCTGCTACGAGGCGGCCATCAAGGCTGGGCTGCGCTTCCCACTACATCCGGCTGTTCAGCGGATCTTGGATGGGTATGAGTTGGGGTTATGGCAGCTAGCCCTGAACTCCTGGGTCAACGTACTCGGCTATGTGGCCGGGTGCGAACTACACGGGGTGGAGCCGAGCTTCGAGGCTTTCGCCCACATGAACTACCTCAGCCGGACCCCTAAGGCAGGCGGTACCGGCTGGTATCAATTGACGAGCCACAGGGGCTACCTCATGACGAGAGGTAAAGCAAACAAATGGAAGGACTGGCGGAGCACCTTCCTTATCATTGAGAGTTCAGACACAGAGCTGAACAAGCGCTTCAACAGGTGGAACAGGAATCCGCCCCTTCTTGCAGGCGGCCGCAGCATGCCGCCTGTTCCCCCCAAGGCTAAGAAAGAGATCCTAGATAAAGGACTCTTCAAAGTAGAGTCGAAGGTGAACTCTACTTCAGGGGTACGAGAGCAAGTACCCCTGCACTGCGTCCCGAGCTTCAAATGGCTCTACGACGAGTACTTTTTGGCCGCCTGTGGCCTCAGCAGTCGGTGCTCAAGAGGTAGCCGGCTTGTCGAATACTCTTTTGTTCCATGCATTTCTTGTTATGACTTTTATTAACTTTGCTATTTGTTTTTGCAGCGGACGCTATGAGAAAAATTACCGCCTCCAAGACTGCGGCGGCCATGTTGCGGGCCTCCATCATGCAACAGTCTTCAACCGACTCCCCCAACAAGGGGGCACCCTTGGTGGGCTTCGAACCTTTCACCCTCTTTTTGGAGTTGTGTTTATGCATATACTGACTTCTTCTTTTTTAGACGGGCGCTCCAAGAGCTTCTTCTTCCCAACAGCCGGACCCCAAGGCCCGGAGGACGACTGTTGCGAGCTCTCCTGGTTCTGCCAGGAAACATGCGGCGGCTGAGAAACAGCCGACCACTTCTTCTAAAACTCCAGCTGGGCCGCCTAGAAGTATGAAGTTGTCCTTGTAAATTTTAGACTTTCTCCCTTTTTTACTAGGTCTAATCCGTTTGTTTATGCTTGATGCAGCCGGCCCTCAGGAGCCTGACTTGGTCGAGGTGGCCAAGTCTATGATCAAGGTCGTTCCTCCAGCTGAAAGGGAGGCGGTCAGGGGTGTCGGCACCCTTGACCTAGACGGGATTGCAGGGGTCCTTGCTGAGGTATACTTAGCATATTTTTGAGTATTTGAATTCAAGGACGCCTGTTTTCTTTTTTGTTTGGAAACTGACGCATGTTCCCCTTTTTACTTAGGCCCTGCTCCGAGTGAACGGCCTTCGCAAGCCGCTTGACCGGAAGAACAAAGAGGTAAAGGCTGCAAAAGCTATGGCCGCCTCTAACTGTGATAAGGCAATGTTTCAAATTGCCCAAAATGAAGTTCTGACCATTGATATTCTTTATTATCAGGCGCAGGCTACCGCCGCTATCCGGGCTCAGTTAGAGGCGGCCCAGAAGAGGAATAGCGAGCTGGAGGCGACCATCAACAACCTCAAGGCCGAGCCGAGACCTCTTCGCCAAAAGATGTCCTCATACGAAACCTTGGAGAAATCCTTGGCGAGCGTAAAGGTACGCCTGGTGACCCAGGAGAAGAGTCTTACTCAGGAGCTCTCGGAAAAGGCCGAGCAAGAAAAGAAAGAGCTGGTCCGGGAGATGATGGAAGAATCTGCTCAAATCCAGCGCATGACTTGGGGCCGCCTCTTCCCCAATGCCGACTTTGCCTCCTGGGAAAAAACGTACCGCCAGTGTTCTGATAGATATAATCAAGAGATCCTGGCGGCTGCTGAGGAAGAGGCGTTGGAGGAGGAGGAGGAGCCGGTAGTGGCGCTTGTGCCGCTTAGGGGTAATGCATCAAAGAAGGATGCAGCTGAAGCCGAGTCCAGCAAGAAGAGTGCTGACCAGGCGGCAGCTGCTAATATTGAAGATCTGCCCCCTTCATAAGCTTTATGTCTTCTTTCCACGGCCTGCGTGCCGTTTGTTTTGTATTTACCCGGCCAGGGGGCCGGGGCTCTGAATATTTTGCCGGTCTTTAATGACCGGCTTTGTTTTAATGAATTTTTTTTGTTTTACATGGCCGATAGTTGCAGACAGGTACGGATAGTTAGTCACGCCGCCTATGCCCCTGGACGACTGGTTTCTGTTTCCAGGCTAGATGATCAGTCGGCCATTTATCCAATCGTTATTCGAACCATTTTAAAAACTGGATCCCCTTTAGGCAGGTGGTTCCGTCATATAAAATTAACCAAGTAGGAAAGTGGTTTCCTACTTGTCATGTTTTTAGGCTAGAGACTTTTGGCCGTCTAGGCCGACTGTTCCCCGCCATTTTTAATCTAATGTGAGCCGGTGCTGTAGGAACACCTTTTTAGTTTCATACTATATTTTTAAGGAGTGACCAAGTAAACATGATTGTTACCTAGTCGCCAAGTAACTGAGTAGTAGAGGTATCAAGCGGTGGGTACCGGTTGTTCCCCTTTATTCGCCAATGTTTGTTGGCTTTTAACTCATAAGTTGTTAACCTAGCAGGAGTAGTGGTTGAGAGCCCCTGTTTGCTAAAAACAGGCGGACGACTCATACCTTTTAGGCTCCATACTAAGTTTGAGAGACTGACTATGAGTTAAATTTGGAGTTACTCAGTCGCCGTCACTCCTGCTTGAGTAGTAAAGGTACCAGGCGGCGGAGGCCGGCTGATACTTTTGATTCGCCAATGTTTGTTGGCTATTAACTCAAGAGGTACCCCCTGTATTTATCCCAAGTAATACAGGCGGTCATCTGACTCAGATGTCAACTGCTACCACTAGTTTGGTTAGTGATAGAGTTATCCTTGTCTCAAAAACGGCTACGTGGTTGCCCTTGGGGACAGTCGTATAGGTGCCGTGTAATTAGTTTATAGAGCAATGTTCCACCCAAAAGGGAGCTGCTCTCTGCGACGAATTTCATCCAGAGGGATGCCGCCGGACGCCTGCTATGATGTTGGGATAGGTCGTATTAGTTTGAAGATTGGATCAGTTGGCTTGGCGCCTGGTCTGATCATTCGGCCTGTGGCCTTGGTTAGTTCTTGGTGAACGTAGGTGCTAAGTAAAAGGAGGGTAGCCGCCTGTTTAGGTACAGACGGCATGCCCCTCTGAAGATAGAGTAAAATACTCAATGGAGAGTAGCCGACTGTAAAGGTACAGACGACATGCCCCTCTGAAGATAGAGTAAAATACTCAATGGAGAGTAGCCGACTATAAAGGTACAGACGGCATGCCCCTCTGAAGATAGAGTAAAATACTCAATGGAGAGTAGCCGACTGTAAAGGTACAGGCGGCATGCCCCTCTGAAGAGAGTAAAATACTCAATGGAGAGTAGCCGACTGTAAAGGTACAGGCGGCATGCCCCTCTGAAGAGTAAAATACTTAATGGAGAGTAGCCGTCTGTAAAGGTATAGACGGCATGCCCCTCTGAAGAGAGTAAAATACTCAATGGAGAGTAGCCGACTATAAATGTATTGGCGGCCTGCCCCTCTTAAGTAAGAATAAAAATTAAACATGGAGAGTAGCCGACTGTTTGTTAGTAGGCGTGCCCCTCTTAGTACAAAATTGAATATTAAGTATGCAAACTTTTATTAAGTAGCCCTTGACTATTTACATCATTCAAAAGAAATATTTCTTAAGATTATCTACATTCCAAGTTCGAGGCGACGGTTGTCCGTCAGGTGTTCCCAGACGGTAGGTACCGTCCCTGACCTCTTCACAGATTCGGTAGGGTCCTTCCCAGTTGGGAGTTAGTTTGCCAGACTCATTAGCCCTACCAACTGCTTCCATTTTTCTAAGTACAAAGTCCCCCACTTTTAGTGGACGCCTGTGTAAATTTCATGGCGCAAGACAACATTGCCCCTCCTTTCAGGAAGTGAGTCTAATGCCAGGCGCATGGCTTCCCAGTTTGCCTCTTCGTCATATAGCATTACTCGAAGAGTCGGCTCGTAGTGTTCTATTGGAAGAACAGCTTCCGCACCATAAGTTAGAAGGAATGGAGTTTCTCCAGTTACCCCTTTTTCAGTCGTCCTAATGGCCCAGAGAACATGTGGTAATTCATCCTCCCATAAGCCGCCTGCTCGTTCAATCTTTTTCTTGAGACCGTCTGAGATGATTTTATTAAAGGCTTCTACCTGGTCGTTTGCTTGTGGACGGCCGACAGATGAAAAGTAGTGTGCAATTCCTTGGTCACCCAACCAGCTTTTGAGAACAGGCGTCTCAAATTGGGGACCATTATCAAAAACCATAGAAATGGGAACCCCGAACCAAGTGATGACATTTTTCCAAATGAATGAAATTACATCCTTCGTCTTGATTCCCTTTACAGCCTCCGCCTCTACCCATTTAGTGAAGTAGTCGACGGCAACGAGTATGTACCTCCTTCCGCCTGTAGCAGGCGTATATGGACCCAGAATATCCATGCCCCACTTAGCAAACGGTAGTGGGCTATGAATGGTAGTGAGGTCAGTAGCCGGACGGTGAATTAGTTTGCCAAACCTTTGGCACTTGTCACATTTTTTCACCATCACCATCGCATCTGCTTCTAAAGTAGGCCAAAAGTAGTCCTGCCGCCTTGCCCGTTGAGCAAGCGTCCTACCGCCTATATGGGAAGCACAGTAACCAGAGTGAAGATCGTCTAGTATCTCTCGTCCCTTTTCTTGAGTAACACACTTTAAGAAGGGTTGAAGGTACCCCCTTTTGTGAAGTTCTCCCTTTATTATTTCAAAACTGGTTGCTCGTTTTTTCCAGCGAATGATAAACAATGTGTTCTTTGATAAAATTGGGAGAAATGTCGAGGCATATATTGATGATATGATTGTCAAGTCTAAACTTCAGAAAGATCATCTGTCGGACCTCCGAGAAACTTTCGCCACACTCAGGCGGCACCATGTCATGCTCAATCCCAAGAAATGTGTCTTTGGAGTTGAGTCTGGGATGCCTTTCTCTTCTTGCCGCCTGCTTCTTGAACAGGCGCACTCTCCTTGACATTGTCAAGGTCTATTTTTCCACCACTCGACCCAGTGGCAGTAACAGTGGGCTTGACATCCGAGAGATAGCACTCTCGGGCCATCCTCTGATCTCCCCTTAGGGACCCGACTGTTCCATTATCCCTCTCAAACTTGAGCAACATAAGAGATGGGATTATAACAGCCTTGGAATTATTCAGGGTTGTTCGTCCCAGAATCATGTTGTAGGCCGAGAGTTCTTTTACTACCAGGAACCGGACTACCATGTGTCGTCCTTCCCCTTTTTCGCCCAGGCGGATGGGTAAATCCACTCGTCCCACTGGGTGGACGACTCCTCCTCCAAACCCTACTAAAGGGTGGAATGCCGGATGTATGCAATCAGTCTGATATTTTAGTTTCGACAGACATTTGCTACTGATGAGATCTGAGGAGCTTCCGGTATCTATGAGGATTCGGCCAACTCTCTGGTTGGCCACTTTACATTCAATAACGATAGGGTCGTCATGCGGCCCTCTTACCCCTCCTAGATCTTCTTCAGTGATGACAATCTCAGGAAATGAATATTTGGAGGGCCGTTCTTGGTGAACGGAATTTTCATCTAACCGCCTGATATTGTTTTTGTTGCCCCTAATAGTGGGGCCGCCTCCTGAGAAGCCGCCTGCAATGGTGTAGACGACTACATCATCTGTATCGGAGCTGTCGGCCTGTTGATTCTTTTTGGTCGACTGCTTTTTTGAGAAAGTGTTCCCCGTAGATTTCTTGACATAAGTGTCAAGATCACCTTGCTCAGCCAGGCGGTCCAGATACCGCATGAGACTGATGCATTCATTGGTGTGATGACCAACATCTTCATGATAAGCATAGAATTTTTCTTGGTTCCGGTTGTTTGCAGAACCCTTCATGGGGACCGGCTTCTCAATTGAGATCCGTCCCTTGATTTCCTTTAGGATAAATTGGCTATCCTTGTTAAACGCATACTTTGGGGAGTATGGTTTGAATTCTTTTTTCTTTTTCTGGGCCGGCTGTTTAGAGGAATCAGCCGCCCAGACCTCTTTTCTCTTCTCGTCTTTGTTTGACGACTGTTTCTGTCGTCCTTCTCTTTTGTCGAACCTTTTCCCGTCCGACTGTTTTCCCGTACTACAAAGATCAGTCGCCTGTATATAAGCTTCCGCTTCAATCAAGGCCTCTTGAAGAGTCGCCACCCGCTTTCGGACCAAATCAAATTTGAAGGTCGACCCGTCTTTGAGACCTCTGAAAAAGTCAGTATAGGCTACTTCATCCGGTAACCCTTGAATCTATATTCTCATCAGGTTAAACCGCCTGATGTAAGAACGAAGACCCTCCTTCTCGCCCTGCTGAATTGTTCCTAAATCAAGGGTCGTCTTCTTCGCAGGGATGTTCATGGCGAAGTTGGAGGTGAATAAGTAAGAAAGCGTCCTGAAGCTATTTACACAACCAGTCGGCAGGTTGCCGAACCATTGTTGTGCGATTCCTTTGAGAGTCGCTGGGAAACACTTGCACCAAGTGGGATCATCCAACCCTTGAAGGTACATCAGGTTGGTGAATGCCATCAGATGGTCTTCTGGGTTAGTAGTGCCGTCATAGGCGCCTACTAATACATTTTTCACTTTGGCCGGCTGAGCGGCTTCAGTAATTTCCTTGGAGAAGGCCGACGGCTGTTCACCAAGTCTAAGCAACCGTAGCTGCCAGTCCATAGGTTGGACATTTTTTGCTACATGTCCAGCAAACGGAGGTGGCTGTAAAAAATATTGTTGTTGCGGTACAAACGGTAAGTTTGGTACCGCCTGGTCGCTATGAAAGCCGGACTGACGGGAGGTGCCGCCTGACTGACTCTCACGATACGACTGAGTATGCCTCAACGAGGTATTTCGCAGACTGTCCTGGAAGTTTGAAGTAGAGGCCGACTTTGACAATCGGTCACTCTTCTTCTGCTCTAGCAGTAGCCGAGCGTCTGTATATGTTTTCCTCGACCCGTCCGCCTGAATATAACGAACATGTTTCCTATTTCCTGGAGTAGGAAAACGGTATTTTGTGAAATCAAGGGCAGTCGGCTCCCGCTACCTAGATTTAGGATGAGGAGTCGCCTCTCGCCCTTGAACTGGCTTCCTCTTCTGTGAAGTGGAGGGTTTATTAGCCGACTGCTCCTTGTCCAGACCAGGCGGCTTCTTGTTGATCAACTCTTAAATTTCTCCCTTGAAATCCCTCATGAAGGTCATGAGTTCGTTCCTTGTGATGGGAGCAGACCCGTCAGTCGGCTGCTGCCGAACAAGCGGTGCGCCTGCTGGCTCACTTCCAGTTTGAAGATGTTCCCGTTCCCTCCTTTCGGTATGACGGGTACGTCGGGCCCTTAGGGTCCCGTCTGAAGCTGTGTGAGCTTCAACTTCAAATTCATTCTCAGTATCGTGGTCCGACTGAACTTGAGGGTCGACTAGGGGACGCCTCTCTTCAGGAGTCGGTACAAACGTGGATGTCATCTCAGAAGTACTCTCCCCACAGACGGCGCCAAATGTTTCGGGGTTTTCTGATGTCCTGCGGGAGAGTTACAATTCCGAGACTGGAACCGGACGCCTGTACCTGCAAAACAACGGAGACTCTTGGTGGTGGGAGCTCCGCCTCCAACGGTCAAGTTAGTACCTGATTAAGGAGTAATTAATGCGGAAATTAAAGTGATTGGGTCTCTCTAGGTGAGAGAGTTTAATGTAGGTAATCTGCTTTTTTAGCGTGATCAGCCTGTCATTCATGTAGTCCCTCTTAATGAGGATTAAGGGAGGTATTTATAACCTCGGGAAACGTGCCAATCTAGGTTTAGGTTAACCTTGGGCTGATTGGGCTTCCCTCGGAAGTTGGGCCTAGGTGACCGGTTATCCCAGGTGTCATGGGAAGGACACGTGTCGTGTCGTAATTGGTCCATGGTGGACGGATCATTGCTTGACACGTGGCAGGCTCCTATTGACCCATGTGACACATGGCGGAACCTGATTGGTCCACTTGTCAGATGGTGATTGGTGGGGAAAAATCCCCTAATCAAGTCTCTTGCAGTCTCTTGGTATGTCTCTGTTGTGGTATGGTATTATATCGAGTCTAATAATGAAATTTAGACAATGCATTGCATATTAACATTACATTCACTCTACAATGCTTAACTTTGGCTAATAGACTTGTATATATGCAGAAAAAATAAAAAAATAAAAAATAATTTGAAAAATTGATTCTGTAAACAATAGCTAACCTGGTGGAAGTCAGCTTGTGGTGGGGTAAAAAGAAAGAAATAAGTTAGGCATCAAAGTTTTACACCATATAAGCCTAAAAGCTTACCCATGACATGATCCATTATTAAACCCGATTTGAGCTTTATAGACCTACTTTTCTTGCGAAATGTCTGAAACATGAAATATTTACCGATAAGATTAGTAGAGCACATTGAAGGGTGAATTGGATTATCTTTGTGGTAATGATGTAAATTGGTGGTGAAGTTTATAGTTTTAATAGTTTCATGTTAAAGTCTCTACGTACCAATGTATGGGTTGTAAATGTAAAAAAAAAAAAGAACAAACAAAAAAAAAAAGAAAAAGAACCCATATAAGTACGTGTGATGTTTTATGTATCGTGATTGAGTAACTCGAGTTAGTAAATCCGTGGGGGTATCTTAAAACCTAGTGCCTTGGGCCAACTGGACCGGGAGTCACTGGTTGAAGGCTCACTACATGGGTTACTTGACATGTACATCACATTTAAGAGTCGTGAAACACAAGTAAAAAAAAAAAAAAAAAAAAAATCACGAAGTTTGAAGGGCCTGTGATATGAGTTCTTATATGGCGGTTGTGGTTTTGAATATGTGCTCTGCTAATCTTAATTCTTGTTCCCACATTCCGAAATGTTCTCTAAAACCTAACTTTACCTTGGCCCTGTTCTATCCTTGATTCAAGTCCTGAGGATCTTTGATTTACTCCACTACAGTGTTGACGGAAGGTAGGCTGTAATTGTTTTAAGAGTTGGTAATTGATTTTGTAATCATAAAATGATTTTCCTCCTGCATATATACTTGACTTGACGCTGTTATTGAGAAAAGTAGAGTGATTATTATAGAATGCTTAGCTGGTTTTGACGTACATATATTACTTGGCTTGAAGCTGTTATAGAGCAAAGTAAAGTATATTATTTAATTTTATTAAACTCTCGATTTTATATTGATATTTAATGGTTTAATGATATACTAAGTAAGTTTCTTCCCAAGACACAATTTACTACTATTTTTATTTATTTGGTTGTAGGAAGGAAGATTACAATAACAAAGTGATATTTTATTACCGCCCGGATTAAACGAAGCAAAGCTCACAAGCCCAATCAACTCACATGTGTGTCAACCCAATAATGTTTCATAGCAAATAGCCAAGTTGACCATGAACTCATGAAGTACACCAACTGGCTACTCAGTCAAAACAAAAGAAAAAAAAAGAAGAGCAAGAGAACTCCTCTCACTGTTTATTGCGGGTAAGGCACAAATAAATCTTGAGCAATTTTTGCAGGAAATCAAATTGTCAAGCAAGAAGAGATAAAGATAAAATTGGATAATGATTGGAGGGGGAGATTCGGATTAGCTGGAGATCGGCTACAACGAAACAAGAAAAGCAATAGAGTCTCGTATTTTTGGGGATTCTGGAGATTAATTTGGGGATTCTGGAGATTAATTTAGGGATTACTCTGGGCAGCAAATGACAGAGGAGAAAAACCGAATTGCATGATAGAGGGGGCTGATACTTGACAACTTGGGGAAAAGGGGGAGCAGCGACAGCGGCGAGCTTATTCTCTTCGTGGTATTAGCTAAGTTGATTGTTAGTTACTTAATTTGGTAATACTATATTTTTGTTTTAAGAATTGAAGTGAAAAAGTCACGTTTTGCTTCTTACTTTTCACCATTTTTCGTGGTTGGTATTAAAATTTGATTACTTAGTTTATCAAGTTTTCATTTTCAATTACTTTTTGCTTTGTTAATTATGAATTCCATAGTTTCTACTTTTGTTCTTATTCTTAGTATGTCAGGCTAGAGTAGTCGTGGGTACGGAGATATAGTATACATTGGATTATTGTTGTGAGAATAAGAATGGGTAATTTGATAGTATAATGTTTATTTCTTGATTGGTTTGATAATCTGTTTTATTAGTATGAATTACCATATTATATTTTAGACCGGCCATCTTTAGTATAATTTGCTAGTTTAAATGCTAGAATATTAATCTATGATACGTAATTGTCTAGGTTAATACTCCTTAACATTCAAACAGAGCTTTTTGAATCAAATGAAAATGAAATGCACTCATCATAGCTAATTGAATTGAATAAAAGACAAACACATTCAAACAAACCTAATTGAATCCAATGAAAGTCAAACACATTCAATTTAAAGTCTAATGCATTCAACAAACCTAATTGAATCAAATGAAAGTGAAACACATTCAAATAAAGCTAATTGTATCAAATGAATGTCAAACACATTCAAACAAAGCTAATTGAATTAAATGAAAGTCAAACTCGTTTAAACAAAGCTAATTGAATCAAATTAAAGTCAAACACATTCAAACAAAACTAATTGAATCAAATGAGAGTCAAACACAATCGAACAAAGCTTTATGAATCAAATGAAAGACAAATGCATTCAACAATGCTAATTGAATCAAATGTAAGACAAATGCATTCTACAAAGCTAATTGAATCAAATGAAAATTAAACACATTCAAACAAAGCTAATTCAATCCATTGAAAGCCAAACACATTCAAATAAATCTTTTTGAATCAAGTTAAAGTCTGATGCATTCAACAAAGCTAAGTGAATCAAATGAAAGTCAAACACATTTAAACAAAGGTAATTGAATAAAATGAAAGTCAAACTTACTCAAACAAAGCTAGTTGAATCAAATGAAAGTCAAACACATTCAAACAAAGCTTTATGAATCAAATGAAAGCCAAATGCATTCAAGAATGCTAATTGAATCAAATGAAAAACAAATGCATTCTACAAAGCTAGTTGAATCAAATGAAAATTAAACACATTCAAACAAAGCTAATTTAATCCAATGAAAGCCAATCACATTCAAATAAATATTTTTGAATCAAGTTAAAGTCTAACGCATTCAACAAAGCTAATTGAATCAAATGAAAGTCAAACACATTCAAACAAAGGTAATTGAATCAAATGAAAGTCAAACTTACTCAAACAAAGCTAATTGAATCAAATAAAAGTCAAACACATTCAAACAAAGCTTTATGAATCAAATGAAATCCAAATGCATTCAAGAATGCTAATTGAATCTAATGAAAAACAAATGCATTCTACAAAGCTAGTTGAATCAAATGAAAGTCAAACACATTCAAATAAAGCTTTTTGAATCAAATTATAGTCTTATGCATTCAACAAAGCTAATTGAATCAAATGAAAGTCAAACACGTTCAAACAAACCTAATTGAATCAAATGAAAGTCAAACACATTCAAATAAAGCTTTTTGAATAAAATTAAAGTCTAATGCATTCAACAAAGATAATTGAATCAAATGAAAGTTAAACACATTCAAACAAATCTAATTGAATCAAATGAAAGTCAAACACATTCAAAAAAAGCTAATTGAATCAAATGAAAGTCAAACACATTCAAACAAAGCTTTTTGAATCAAATTAAAGTCTAATGCATTCGACAAAGCTAATTGAATCAAATGGAAGTCAAATGCATTCTACGAAGCTAATTGAATCCAATGAAAGTCAAACACACATTCAAAAAAAGCTTTTTGAATCAAATTATAGTCAAATACATTCAACAAAGCTAATTGAATCAAATGAAAGTCAAACACATTCAAACAAAACTAATTAAATCCAATGAAAGTCAAACACATTCAAAAAAAGCTTTTTGAATCAAATTAAAGTCTAATGCATTCAACAAAGCTAATTGAATCAAATGAAAGTCAAATGCATTCTACAAAGCTAATTGAATCCAATGAAAGTCAAACACATTCAAACAAAGCTTTTTGAATCAAATTATAGTCAAATACATTCAACAAAGCTAATTGAATCAAATGAAAGTCAAATGCATTCTAAAAAGCTAATTGAATCAAATGAAAGTGAAACACATTCAAACAAAGCTAATTGAATCAAACGGAAGTCAAATGCATTATACAAGGCTAATTGAATCCAATGAAAGTCAAACACATTCAAACAAAGCTTTTTGAATCAAATTATAGTCAAATACATTCAACAAAGCTAATTGAATCAAATTAAAGTCAAATGCATTCTAAAAAGCTAATTGAATCAAATGAAAGTGAAACACATTCAACCAAAGCTAATTTTATCTAATGAAAGTCAAACACATTCAAACAAAGCTTTTTGAATCAAATTTAAGTCAAACAAATTCAAACAAAGCTAATTAAATCAAATGAAAGTCAAACACATTTAAAAAAAGCTTTTTGAATAAATGAATGTCAAATGCATTCTACAAAGCTAATTGAATCAAATTGAAGTTCAACACTTTCAAACAACGCTAATTTAACCAGTTAAAGCCAAACACATTCAAATAAATCTAATGCATTCAACAAAGCTAATTGAATCAAATGAAAGTAAAAAACATTCAAATAAAGCTAATTGAATCAAATGAATGTCAAACACATTCAAACAAAGCTAATTGAATGAAATGAAAGTCAAACACATTCAAACAAAGCTAATTGAATCAAAAGAAAGTCAAACACATTCAAACAAAGCTTATTGAATCAAATTAAAGTCTAATGCATTTAACAAAGCTAATTGAATCCAATGAAAGTCAAACACATTTAAACAAAGATTTTTGAATCAATTTATAGTCAAATACATTCAACAAAGCTAATTGAATCAAATGAAAGTCAAACACATTAAAACAAAGCTAATTGAATCCAATGAAAGTCAAACACATTCAAAAAAGGCTTTTTGAATAAAATTAAAGTCTAATGCATTCAACAAAGCTAATTGAATAAAATGAAAGTTAAATGCATTCAACAAAGCTAATTGAATCCAATGGAAGTCAAACACAATCAAACAAAGCTTTTTGAATCAAATTATAGTCAAATACATTCAACAAAGCTAATTGAATCAAATAAAAGTCAAATATATTCTAAAAAGCTAATTGAATTTAATGAAAGTGAAGCACATTCAAACAAAGCTAATTGAATCAAACGGAAGTCAAATGCATTCTACAAAGCTAATTGAATCAAACAAAAGTCAAATGCATTCTAAAAAGCTAATTGAATCAAATGAAAGTGAAACACATTCAAACAAAGCTATTTGAATCAAGTGAAAGTCAAACACATTCAAATAAATCTTTTTCAATCAAGTTAAAGTCTAATGCATTCAACAAAGCTAATTGAATCAAATGAAAGTGAAACACATTCAAACAAAGCTAATTGAATCAAATTATAGTTAAATACATTCAACAAAGCTAATTGAATCAAATGAAAGTCAAACACATTCAAACAAAGGATTTTGAATCAAATTTAAGTCAAACAAATTCAAATAAAGCTAATTAAATCAAATGAAAGTCAAACACATTTAAAATAAGCTTTTTGAATAAATGAATCACAAATGCATTCAACAAAGCTAAATGAATCAAATGAAAGTCAAATGCATTCTACAAAGCTAATTAAATCAAATTGAAGTTCAACACCTTCAAACAACGCTAATTTAATCCAGTGAAAGCCAAACACATTCAAATAAATCTTTTTGAATCAAGTTAAAGTCTAATGCATTCAACAAAGCTAATTTAATCAACTGAAAGTAAAAAACATTCAATCAAAGCTAATTGAATCAAATGAAAGCCAAACACATTTAAACAAATCTAATTGAATCAAATGAAAGTCAAACACATTCAAACAAAGCTAATTGAAGCAAAAGAAAGTCAATCACATTCAAACAACGCTTTTTGAATCAAATTAAAGTCTAATGCATTTTACAAAACTAATTGAATCCAATGAAAGTCAAACACATTCAAACAAAGCTTTTTAAATCAAATTAAAGTCAAATGCATTTAACAAAGCTATTTGAATAAAATGAAAGTCAAACACATTCAAACTAAGCTTTTTGAATCAAATTAAAGTCTAATGCATTCAACAAAGCTAATTGAATCAAATGAAAGTGAAACACATTCAAAACAAAGCTAATTGAATCAAATGAAAGTCAAACACATTAAAACAAAGCTAATTGAATCCAATGAAAGTCAAACACATTCAAACAAAGCTTTTTGAATCAAATTATAGTCAAATACATTCAACAAAGCTAATTGAATAAACTGAAAGTCAAATGCATTCTAAAAAGCTAATTGAATCAAATGAAAGTGAAACACATTCAAACAAAGCTAATTGAATCAAATGAAAGTCAAACACATTCAAACAAAGCTTTTTGAATCAAATTGAAAGTCAAATGCATTCAACAAAGCTAATTATATTAAATGAAAGTCAAACACAATCAAACAAAGCTTTTAGAATCAAATTAAAGTCTAATGCATTCAATAAAGCTAATTTAATCAAATGAAAGTCAAATGCATTCTACAAAGCTAATTGAATCCAATGAAAGTCAAACACATTCAAACAAAGCTTTTTGAATCAAATTATAGTCAAATACATTCAACAAAGCTAATTGAATCAAATGAAAGTCAAATGCATTCTAAAAAGCTAATTGAATCAAATGAAAGTGAAACACATTCAAACAAAGCTAATTGAATCAAACGGAAGTCAAATGCATTATACAAGGCTAATTGAATCCAATGAAAGTCAAACACATTCAAACAAAGCTTTTTGAATCAAATTATAGTCAAATACATTCAACAAAGCTAATTGAATCAAATTAAAGTCAAATGCATTCTAAAAAGCTAATTGAATCCAATGAAAGTCAAACACATTCAAACAAAGCTTTTTGAATCAAATTATAGTCAAATACATTCAACAAAGCTAATTGAATCAAATGAAAGTCAAATGCATTCTAAAAAGCTAATTGAATCAAATGAAAGTGAAACACATTCAAACAAAGCTAATTGAATCAAACAGAAGTCAAATGCATTATACAAGGCTAATTGAATCCAATGAAAGTCAAACACATTCAAACAAAGCTTTTTGAATCAAATTATAGTCAAATACATTCAACAAAGCTAATTGAATCAAATTAAAGTCAAATGCATTCTAAAAAGCTAATTGAATCAAATGAAAGTGAAACACATTCAACCAAAGCTAATTTTATCTAATGAAAGTCAAACACATTCAAACAAAGCTTTTTGAATTAAATTTAAGTCAAACAAATTCAAACAAAGCTAATTAAATCAAATGAAAGTCAAACACATTTAAAAAAAGCTTTTTGAATAAATGAATGTCAAATGCATTCTACAAAGCTAATTGAATCAAATTGAAGTTCAACACTTTCAAACAACGCTAATTTAACCAGTTAAAGCCAAACACATTCAAATAAATCTAATGCATTCAACAAAGCTAATTGAATCAAATGAAAGTAAAAAACATTAAAATAAAGCTAATTGAATCAAATGAATGTCAAACACATTCAAACAAAGCTAATTGAATGAAATGAAAGTCAAACACATTCAAACAAAGCTAATTGAATCAAAAGAAAGTCAAACACATTCAAACAAAGCTTATTGAATCAAATTAAAGTCTAATGCATTTAACAAAGCTAATTGAATCCAATGAAAGTCAAACACATTTAAACAAAGATTTTTGAATCAATTTATAGTCAAATACATTCAACAAAGCTAATTGAATCAAATGAAAGTCAAACACATTAAAACAAAGCTAATTGAATCCAATGAAAGTCAAACACATTCAAAAAAGGCTTTTTGAATAAAATTAAAGTCTAATGCATTCAACAAAGCTAATTGAATCAAATGAAAGTTAAATGCATTCAACAAAGCTAATTGAATCCAATGGAAGTCAAACACAATCAAACAAAGCTTTTTGAATCAAATTATAGTCAAATACATTCAACAAAGCTAATTGAATCAAATAAAAGTCAAATATATTCTAAAAAGCTAATTGAATTTAATGAAAGTGAAGCACATTCAAACAAAGCTAATTGAATCAAACGGAAGTCAAATGCATTCTACAAAGCTAATTGAATCAAACAAAAGTCAAATGCATTCTAAAAAGCTAATTGAATCAAATGAAAGTGAAACACATTCAAACAAAGCTATTTGAATCAAGTGAAAGTCAAACACATTCAAACAAAGCTTTTTGAATCAAATTTAAGTCAAACAAATTCAAATAAAGCTAATTAAATCAAATGAAAGTCAAACACATTTAAAATAAGCTTTTTGAATAAATGAATCACAAATGCATTCAACAAAGCTAAATGAATCAAATGAAAGTCAAATGCATTCTACAAAGCTAATTAAATCAAATTGAAGTTCAACACCTTCAAACAACGCTAATTTAATCCAGTGAAAGCCAAACACATTCAAATAAATCTTTTTGAATCAAGTTAAAGTCTAATGCATTCAACAAAGCTAATTTAATCAACTGAAAATAAAAAACATTCAATCAAAGCTAATTGAATCAAATGAAAGTCAAACACATTTAAACAAATCTAATTGAATCAAATGAAAGTCAAACACATTCAAACAAAGCTAATTGAAGCAAAAGAAAGTCAAACACATTCAAACAACGCTTTTTGAATCAAATTTAAGTCTAATGCATTTAACAAAACTAATTGAATCCAATGAAAGTCAAACACATTCAAACAAAGCTTTTTAAATCAAATTAAAGTCAAATGCATTTAACAAAGCTATTTGAATAAAATGAAAGTCAAACACATTCAAACTAAGCTTTTTGAATCAAATTAAAGTCTAATGCATTCAACAAAGCTAATTGAATCAAATGAAAGTGAAACACATTCAAAACAAAGCTAATTGAATCAAATGAAAGTCAAACACATTAAAACAAAGCTAATTGAATCCAATGAAAGTCAAACACATTCAAACAAAGCTTTTTGAATCAAATTATAGTCAAATACATTCAACAAAGCTAATTGAATAAACTGAAAGTCAAATGCATTCTAAAAAGCTAATTGAATCAAATGAAAGTGAAACACATTCAAACAAAGCTAATTGAATCAAACGAAAGTCAAACACATTCAAACAAAGCTTTTTGAATCAAATTGAAAGTCAAATGCATTCAACAAAGCTAATTATATTAAATGAAAGTCAAACACAATCAAACAAAGCTTTTAGAATCAAATTAAAGTCTAATGCATTCAATAAAGCTAATTTAATCAAATGAAAGTCAAATTCATTCTACAAAGCTAATTGAATCAAATAAAAGTCAAACACATTCTACAAAGCTAATTGAATCAAATGAAAGTCAAACACATTCAAACAAAGCTAATTGAATCAAATGAAAGTCAAACACATTCAAACAAAGGATTTTGAATCAAATTTAAGTCAAACAAATTCAAACAAAGCTAATTAAATAAAATGAAAGTGTTGTAGCCAAGCCTAACAACTTGGTTATGGACATTTCATTGGTTCAAGATGTAGCATCATGCGTTGGTGCTATGCATTCTATCATTGGGCAGCAAGATATTCAACCACTTGAATTTCTTGTTGTTCTTATTAATTAGTTCGTTTTACTTCTTTTATGCTTTGAATAAGTTGTAAACTTTAATCTTATTTTAAGTTTGCAAATTAGTTATGCTCTTTAGTTCTTTTAGCTGAACATGTAATGTTACATTCACACAACAAGTACAAGATCAAGATGCATCACAAGAGCAGCCGTTTAAGCTTGTGTAGAAGGCATAAACTCCGAAACTAATTTGGAGGTATTTTAAGGCTTTAACTTGGGTGTTACAATCAGCTTCAATGAGGAGTTACAAGCTTTAAAATGAGTCTTCAAGTGGCCGTTTATTTCAGCCAGCAATGGGTACATTCAAGAGGCGTCCAAGTACATCCTTGTCTACATACATTCAAGCTTAATTCAAGGCTTGAAACAAGGGGGAGTTACACTTCACTTGCTGTTTGAATTGGGCGTGAAAAGGGGAGCCGTTACAACTCCAAGTTGCTGTTTTGATTGGCGTGAATCAAGGGGGGGTTATACTCTCTTGTTTCTGATTTTATTTCACTCATAATTTGGAGGTTACAAACCGCCATTTGCTCTTGATGTATCTAGCTAAGTAAGGCTTCTTTTATTAATGTATCTAGACTACAAAAAACTGATATGTACTTAGTTGGACGTGTAACAAGTGAGCTTTAAGCCACTTAACTTAGCTTGTACTTAAGATGCTTGCTCACTATAAATAGCAAGCAAATGTGAATGAAAAATCAGATTATTGCAAACAAAAAAGACTTGTCTTACATTCGTTTCTTGGATTAGAAACAAAAACCTGAAATTCTTGGATTTGGAATTTCGTTTCCTTTGCTTAGTTAGCTAGTTTAGGCTACTAGTTGGCTTGTGATCTTAGGAATCCAAAACGTTTCTTAGTGGTGTGACTTTATCTAAGAAGCCTTTGGTTCTTTAGCCTTATCTATCCCTTGGTTTATCCCTTGTGTATTTCGAGTGTTACTCCAAATATACAACATTTGGCGCTAGAAGGAGGGGGGTCTAGCAAACAAATACCCAAACACAATACCCCAAACACATACCCAAACACAAACCATGGCCGACATCCCACCCCCTAATTGGCAAGAATATGTCAATAAGGTTGCACAAGAGAAAGAAGATATGGAGCAACGAATGCAATATTTGCAAGGTCAGTTAAGAGACCTTTCTATTAAGTTGCGCCATCAAAAAGAGGGTTTACCCAATCATAGTGATGAAGAAGTGAGTGAATCTAATTTCAATCACAATGATAGACCTTATCATGAAAGAGAAAGGTCACGGCCTAACAATGACATTAAGGCTGACATTCCGGAGTATGATGGCAAACTCGATGCTGATGAGTTTGTAGAATGGCTTAGAACGGTGGAGAGAGTGTTTGATTACAAGCAAACACCGGAAGAAAAGAAGGTGAAAATTGTAGCCTTGAAGTTGAGAAAATATGCCTCAACTTGGTGGGCTAGCGTGTGTGCCAAAAGGGAAAGGCAAGACAAAGAGAAAGTGAGATCGTGGATCAAGATGAAGAAGTTGCTGAAACAAAAGTTTCTTCCCACATACTATGTGCAAGAAAACTTTTCAAAGTTCCACAACCTCGAACAAGGTACAAAATCAGTAGAAGAATATGCTAGGGAGTTTGAAGGGTTTGTCATGAAATGTGGAGTAGAGGAAGATGAACCTCAAACATTGGTGCGCTTTTTGGGAGGGCTTGACCCAAAAATAGCCAATGTGGCCGAACTACATCCTTACTCTACCCTTGAAGAGCTCATTATCTTAGCACATAAGATTGAGCAGCAACAAAAAGCAAGAGGCAAAAGTGAATCATCACGTTTTGCATCTCAAACCTCATTTCCCCCAAAAAAGCAAACATCCAATTTCCCACCTTTAAACCCAACGTCCAATCAGCCTACTTCTAAACCACCTTCACAAAACACCCAAAATTCCAACCCAAAACCAGCCCCAAGAAGATGTTTTCGGTGTCAAGGCCTTGGACATTTGGCTAGTGATTGTCCAAATAAAAGGATTGTCACTTTGATTGAGCATGAAGAGGAGGATGAATTAGAAAATGAAGTGGACAGCAACCTTGAGGAGAATGATGAGTATGCGTGTCTTGGACCAGACGAAGGAGAATGCTTGGTGGTTCGACGCACACTAAGCAATATGGTTGGCAAAGAAGGAAGTTTGCAACGTGAGTCAATCTTTCACACTCGTTGCACCATTGGTGGAAAGGTATGTACATTGATTATTGATGGAGGTAGTTGTACCAATATAGCTTCACAAGTAATGATAGACAAGCTGAAACTTAAAACCGTTCCTCACCCTAAACCTTATGTGATTCAATGGCTAAATCATGGTAAAGGGATTCAAGTAACACAACAAGTCTTGTTATCATTTAGCATTGGTAAAACTTATGAGGAAGAATTGTGGTGTGATGTTATACCTATGGATGCATGTCATATTTTACTTGGTAGACCTTGGTTATTTCATAGGCGTGTGATGCATGATGGGTATAAAAACACATATTCCTTCACTAAGGATGGACGGAAAATACTTCTTACCCCCCTAAACCTCAAAAACGGTCACCCCATATCCACACCCCCTACTTCCCTTACCACTCTCATAAAATCAGAATTGCATGAGTATAAAGCTCACAAACAATTCATTTTAAGCCAACTTGATGCCCCTTCCAAACCGTCACAAGAAGAGCCACACCCACTCCTCACCCCTCTTCTCAAAACCTTTTCCTATGTTTTCCCCGAAGACATTCCCCTTGGCTTACCCCCAAAACGTGACACACAACACAAAATTGATCTTGTTCCCGGTTCAATGCTCCCAAACAAACCAGCCTATGCAACTTATGATGCTACTCCTGTTGCTAACTTGTTTTTCAATGAGATTGTTCGTTTACATGGTGTACCTAAATCCATGGTGAGTGATCGTGATCCAAAATTTCTAAGTCATTTTTGGCTTACATTATGGAGGAAGATGGGCACGAAATTGAACTTTAGCACTTCAAGTCATCCTCAAACAGATGGCCAAACCGAAGTGACTAATAGAACTTTGGGATCCTTGTTGCGTTCTTTGGCTACTAAACGTCCCAAGCAATGGGAAGAGATGCTTCCTCATGCGGAGTTTGCTTACAATCGTGTGCCTAGCAAGACAACAGGTTTGAGTCCTTTTGAAGTGGTGTATGGATTCAATCCGTGCACTCCTATTGACCTCACTCCCATTCCCTCACCAAGCAAGTTCAGCAAAGATGCCGAGGTGCGTGCAAACGAAATCAAGTCTATGCATGAGCAAGTTCGTTCCAAAATTGAACAAGCTAATGCAAAGACTAAGGCATACTATGACAAGAAACGAAAGGAGGTCCATTTTCAGCCCGGTGACTTAGTTTGGATTCACCTTCGAAAGGAAAGATTTCCTTCCAAAAGACGGTCCAAGGTTAGTCCTCGTAGTGATGGTCCATTTGCCATTGTTGAAAAGGTGAATGATAATGCTTACAAGGTTGAGTTGCCCGGAGATTATGGTGTTTCTAGCACCTTTAATGTGGCTGATTTGTCACCTTATTATGATGAGTTTGAAGAGTTGCCGAGTTTGAGGGCAAACTCTTTTCAAGAAGGGGGGAATGTTGTAGCCAAGCCTAACAACTTGGTTATGGACATTTCATTGGTTCAAGATGTAGCATCATGCGTTGGTGCTATGCATTCTATCATTGGGCAGCAAGATATTCAACCACTTGAATTTCTTGTTGTTCTTATTAATTAGTTCGTTTTACTTCTTTTATGCTTTGAATAAGTTGTAAACTTTAATCTTATTTTAAGTTTGCAAATTAGTTATGCTCTTTAGTTCTTTTAGCTGAACATGTAATGTTACATTCACACAACAAGTACAAGATCAAGATGCATCACAAGAGCAGCCGTTTAAGCTTGTGTAGAAGGCATAAACTCCGAAACTAATTTGGAGGTATTTTAAGGCTTTAACTTGGGTGTTACAATCAGCTTCAATGAGGAGTTACAAGCTTTAAAATGAGTCTTCAAGTGGCCGTTTATTTCAGCCAGCAATGGGTACATTCAAGAGGCGTCCAAGTACATCCTTGTCTACATACATTCAAGCTTAATTCAAGGCTTGAAACAAGGGGGAGTTACACTTCACTTGCTGTTTGAATTGGGCGTGAAAAGGGGAGCCGTTACAACTCCAAGTTGCTGTTTTGATTGGCGTGAATCAAGGGGGGGTTATACTCTCTTGTTTCTGATTTTATTTCACTCATAATTTGGAGGTTACAAACCGCCATTTGCTCTTGATGTATCTAGCTAAGTAAGGCTTCTTTTATTAATGTATCTAGACTACAAAAAACTGATATGTACTTAGTTGGACGTGTAACAAGTGAGCTTTAAGCCACTTAACTTAGCTTGTACTTAAGATGCTTTCTCACTATAAATAGCAAGCAAATGTGAATGAAAAATCAGATTATTGCAAACAAAAAAGACTTGTCTTACATTCGTTTCTTGGATTAGAAACAAAAACCTGAAATTCTTGGATTTGGAATTTCGTTTCCTTTGCTTAGTTAGCTAGTTTAGGCTACTAGTTGGCTTGTGATCTTAGGAATCCAAAACGTTTCTTAGTGGTGTGACTTTATCTAAGAAGCCTTTGGTTCTTTAGCCTTATCTATCCCTTGGTTTATCCCTTGTGTATTTCGAGTGTTACTCCAAATATACAACAGAAAGTCAACCACATTTAAAAATTGCTTTTTGAATAAATGAATGTCAAACAAATTCAAACAAAGCTAATTAAATAAAATGAAAGTCAACCACATTTAAAAATTGCTTTTTGAATAAATGAATGTCAAATGCATTCAAAAAAGCTAAATGAATCAAATGAAAGTCAAATTGATGTAAAAAACTAATAGATGAAATTAGTTTAAACAAGTTAATGAATCAAGCTTAAGCAAAGGATAGATTTTAGGTTGGTGTTTAGGTACGTTTATGTAGAATTTAGGTGTAGGTTTGCAAGGATTACTCACTTAACAAACAAGGATATGAAGGCAAGGATTTCTCACTCAACCTACTAAGTTCAAATTGTATGGAAGGATTACTCACTTGACCACTCAATCTCTTCAAGTCTAACTTGGTACAAAAACCGGTTATTTCACAAACAAATAATCAGTTTTTAAGTTCAAGCAAAAGCTCTTTTTCATTGATCAAAATCTCCTTACAAACTACAATTACATGCCTTTTATAAGCAACTAAAAGAACTAACAATCATTGCTTAACTCAAAGAAGCAAACTGATTTATTAAAGCTTTAAACAACGAAAATGAAACTAAGACTAAATTACGTCTAAGTGCAGCAGCCTCTTAGTCTTCATATGCCCCTTAACGTCTTTATTAAACGCATGTAATTGAGCTAAACAAACAGCCACAAATTCAGCAAGAAAACCGTTGGAGGTGCATTTGTAACCCCCCTTGATTCACGCCCCTTTCATTATTCATGCATTGAAGTTTCTCCTTGAGTTCCTCCCAACTGAAATGGCTGTTCAAAATGCTTCAAATAACGTGCTTAATGAGCAATTAAGCAAGTAAATCCATGATTAAAACCAAACGGACCATGGGCAGCAAAAGAATCCAAGGTTTGGTCTTCAAATGATTTCGCAAGTATCACTTCTTTGGATGAACCGTAACTTGGACTTGTGCTTGGACTTGAATGAGAATTGTGACTAGGACTAATAGGACTTTCGTGGTTTGCATCATCCTCCCCTTCTTCGAAAGGAGTTGTCCTCAACTCGTCATCTTCTAAATAAGGAGCTAGGTCACCAATATTGAAAGTTGATGAAACTCCAAATTGCTCTCCAAGATCAACTTTGTATGCATTATCATTGATCCTTTCCATGATTTGAAAAGGACCCTCTGCCCTTGGCATCAATAGGAACATAAGGATTGACCCCATAAACAATTTCGAATGGTGAGTATTTCGTGGTTTTACTTGGAGTTCTATTGTAAGCAAATTCAGCATGAGCTAGCTTTAGATCCCAATCTTTCCCTCCTTTGTTCACTAAGGCACGAAGCAATGTTCCAAGAACTCTATTCACCACCTCAGTTTGACCATCCGTTTGTGGATGATGGCTAGTTGAGAAAAACAGCTTGGTACCCACGAGCCTCCATAATGACTTCCAAAAATGGCTCACAAATTTTGTATCACGATCTGAAACAATGGTTCTAGGCAAACTATGTAACTTAGCCACCTCCTTGAAAAAAAGTTGAGCCACGTTATAAGCATCATCCACCTTTTTACAAGCAATGAAATGGGCCATCTTCGAAAACCGATCAACAACCACCATGATTGAATCTTTTCCACGAGCTGTTCTAGGCAAGGCCATGATGAAATCCATACTCAAATCCTCCCAAGGTCTTTCGGGAATTGGCAAAGGCTTGTATTCACCTCTATGAAAGGTCATTTTGGCCCTTTGACAAGTAGAACATCTAGCTAAGATTTGGTGCACGTTAGCTAGCATCTTAGGCCAATGAAAGTGACTTTGCAAGATCTCTAGGGTCTTTTGAATACCCATATGACCAGCAAGGCCTCCTCCATGAGCTTCCCTTATCAATAAGTCATGAATTGCCCCTTTAGGAACACAAAGTTTGTTTCCTTTGAAAAGAAAACCATCCACCATCACGAATTGACCATTCACTCCATGTTTGCAAGCTTCAATGATTTCCATAAGTTCATGGTCATCTTTGTAAGCTTCTTTCATAATTTCAAAACCAAGGACCTTAGCCTCCATGATTCCAAGAAGAGTATGCCTCCTTGACAATGCATCAGCCACGATGTTGGCTTTCCCTTGCTTATATTTTGTAGCAAAGTTGAATGATTGTAAGAATTCTACCCACTTAGCATGCCTAGCATTCAATTTTTTTTGGCCATGTATGAACCTCAAAGACTCATGATCCGAATGCAAGATGAATGGTTGTGGCCTCAAATAATGTGACCAATGATCTAAGGCTCGAACCATGGCATAAAATTATTTGTCATAAGTGGAATAGTTCAATTTCCCTTGGCTCAATTTCTCACTGAAGTAGGCAATGGGTTTTTTTTCTTGGATTAGGATAGCCCCTATTCCCTTCCCACTTGCATCACACTCAACTTCAAAGGGTTTCATGAAATCCGGTAAGGCTAAAACAGGTGCCTCACACATCTTTTTTTTCACTAGTTCAAACGCCTCTTGGGCTTGAGGGTTCCATTGGAAGGTTCCTTTCTTTGTACACTCGGTGATAGGAGCCATGAGGGTACTAAAGTTCTTAATGAACCTTCTATAGAAAGAGGTTAGTCCATGAAATGAACGAACTTCAGTTATGGTTTTTGGGATAGGCCACGAAGCAATGGCTTCTATTTTGCTTGGATCCACCTTGATTCCATCACCTGAAACAATGTAACCAAGAAAAACAATTTCGGTTAGCAAAAAATGACACTTCTCCAACTTCCCATACAATTTTTTCTCCCTCAAAGTTCTAAAGATTTCTTCCAAGTGCCTCAAATGATCTTCCTCGTTTGTACTATAGATGAGAATATCATCTAAGTAAACAACTACAAACCTCCCCAAAAAAGGCCTCAACATCTCATTCATAAGCCTCATGAAAGTACTTGGGGCATTTTTTAAACCAAATGGCATAACAAGCCATTCATACAACCCATGCTTGGTTTTAAAAGCTGTTTTCCACTCATCACCCTCCCTCATACGAATTTGGTGATACCCACTTCTCAAATCAATTTTTGAAAACACTCTAGCCCCACTCAACTCATCCAACATATCATCTAGCCTAGGTATGGGAAACCTATACTTAATGGTTATATTGTTCACAGCCCTACTATCAATACACATCCTCCATGTTCCATCTTTTTTAGGCACTAACAAAGTAGGAACAGCACAAGGACTCATAGACTCTCTTACATAACCCATTTGCATCAACTCCTCAATTTGTTTTTGCAACTCTTTAGTTTCCATGGGATTACATCTATAAGGTGGTTTGTTAGGAAGGGGTGCTCCCGGAATTAGGTCAATTTGATGCTCAATCCCACGAATGGGAGGTAATCCTAAAGGTAACTCATTAGGAAAAACATCCTCATAAGCTTTGACTAATTCGGCCAACCTAGGGTTTTGTTGAACAAACCCTTCATGCTCCTCCTTAGACAACAACAAAAACAGCTCATCTTCCTTCTCTAAGGTCTTTTCGAATTCTTTGAAAGAAAGTAACAAGATTTCCTTTCTTTTGGGCTCTTTTTGTGGTGTTTGTGGTGGTGGGAATTGTGTTTGGGGAATCTTTTTTTGTGGTGGTAAGGGATGCAACACTTTCTTGCTGCCTTGGTGGGTGATAGTATAGGTATTAGTTAGACCATCATGGATTGATTTTCTATCACTTTGCCATGGTCTTCCTAATAAAACGTGACATGCATCCATAGGAATGACATCACACAAAATCTCATCAACATAAGAACCAATCTGAAATTTTACTAAGCATTGTCTCCTGACTCCCGTACTCTTACTTTTATCAAGCCAACTCAATTTGTAAGGGGTAGGGTGTCTAGTGGTTTTCAAATCAAGTTTTCACAAGGTCACTTGATACAACATTTGCTTCACTACCACTATCAACAATTAAGTCACAAACATCTCCATTAACCTTGCATTTGGTTAAAAAGACATTCTCTCTTTGCAAAGGGTTTCTTTCAACCTCAACTTGCATTTGTAAAGCTCTCCTCAAGACTAGGCTGTTTTTTTCGGGGAAACAATCATCACCTTGTTCCTCCTCTTCATTAGAATCATAAGATCCCAAAGGGTCATTTTCAACAACATTTTCATCCTCTAACTCCTCATCTAGGCTAAAAGGTTGAGCCATCATATTTTTGAGCTCCCTCATGGTTAAAGCTCTAGTATTAGGACAATCCCTCTTATAGTGTCCTCTTCCATGACACTTAAAACACACTATGTCACTCAAGTCCCCGGTTTTGGCAACAGCTTTGCCTTTTTCTTTTGGGTCAAAGGAACTTGGGTTTCTTTTGGTGGAATTTGGAAAAGAAGAGTTTTCTTTTGGTGGATTGAATGGGCGTTTGTATTTTGGCTCAAATGGATTAGAAGGCTTTTTCTTTTTCTTTTGATTATCAAACTTAACAGAAAGTTTGCAAGCTTCATCGAAAGTCAAATTGGGTTGCACTTCTATCTTTTCAAGGATCTCCTTATCTAGACCAGCCATAAACCTCCCTAGTTTCAAATCCTCATTTTCCACTATTTCACAAATAATGGATAATCTTTCAAACTCTTTTATATACTCCTCCACACTACTACTACCTTGTTGCAAGGTACTCCATTTAACATACATGGATTGTTTATAATTAGAAGGCACAAAACGTTCCCTAAGTTTCTTCCGAAGCTTGGTCCATGTAGAAATACGAGTTTTACCATTGCTTTCCCGTTTTCTTTGGACTCCTTTCAACCAAGTTTCAGCATACTTGGCTATCTTCACCTTAGCAATCTTGTACTTTTGTTCATCTTCCTCAACGTCTTTGAACTCAAAATACCTCTCAAGTGATTGCTCCCACTCCAAGTACTTCTAAGGGTCAAGAGTACCATCAAAAAGGTCTACATCCATCTTTAGACTCTTGTCATCATATCTAGTAGGGTTTTGACGCCCATCCCTTTGTTCTTGTGTCAACAAACGAGCCATTAGAGCCATTATATTACCATGTAATTGCTCATTGGTTTCCAAGAGCCTTTGTTGGTTTTCCTCCATAATTCTAAGTCTCCTTTGGTCAACGGTTTCATTTGGGTTTGCTTGATCCATTTGGACAGAAACAACCCCCTACCTGACGCGCCAAATGATGTAAAAAACTAATAGATGAAATTAGTTTAAACAAGTTAATGAATCAAGCTTAAGCAAAGGATAGATTTTAGGTTATTTCACAAACAAATAATCAGTTTTTAAGTTCAAGCAAAAGTTCTTTTTCATTGATCAAAATCTCCTTACAAACTACAATTACATGCCTTTTATAAGCAACTAAAAGAACTAACAATCATTGCTTAACTCAAAGAAGCAAACTGATTTATTAAAGCTTTAAACAACGAAAATGAAACTAAGACTAAATTACGTCTAAGTGCAGCAGCCTCTTAGTCTTCATATGCCCCTTAACGTCTTTATTAAACGCATGTAATTGAGCTAAACAAACAGCCACAAATTCAGCAAGAAAACCGTTGGAGGTGCATTTGTAACCCCCCCTTGATTCACGCCCCTTTCATTATTCATGCATTGAAGTTTCTCCTTGAGTTCCTCCCAACTGAAATGGCTGTTCAAAATGCTTCAAATAACGTGCTTAATGAGCAATTAAGCAAGTAAATCCATGATTAAAACCAAACGGACCATGGGCAGCAAAAGAATCCAAGGTTTGGTCTTCAAATGATTTCGCAAGTATCACTTCTTTGGATGAACCGTAACTTGGACTTGTGCTTGGACTTGAATGAGAATTGTGACTAGGACTAATAGGACTTTCGTGATTTGCATCACAAATGCATTCTACAAAGCTAATTGAATCAAATTGAAGTTCAACACCTTCAAACAACGCTAATTTAATCCAGTGAAAGTCAAATGCATTCTACAAAGCTAATTGAATGAAATGAATTTCAAACACTTTCAAACAAAGCTAATTGAATCAAATAAAAGTAAAACACATTCAAACAAAGCTAATTAAATCAAATGAAAGTCAAACACATTCAAACAAATCTTTTTGAATCAAATTAAAGTCTAATGCATTTAACAAAGCTAATTGAATCAAATGAAAGTCAAATGCATTCTAAGAAGCTAATTGAATGAAATGAAATTCAAACACTTTCAAACAAAGCTAATTGAATCAAATGAAAGTGAAACACATTCAAACAAAGCTAATTGAATCAAATTAAAGTCAAACACATTCAAACAGAGCTTTTTGAATCAAAAGAATGTCAAATGCACTCATCAAAGCTAATTGAATCGACACATTCAAACAAACCTAATTGAATCAAATGAAAGTCAAACACATTCAAACAAAGCTAATTGAATCAAAGGAAAATTAAACACATATAAACAAAGCTAGTTTAATCCAATGAAAGCCAAACACATTCAAATAAATCTTTTTGAATAAAATTAAAGTCTAATGCATTAAACAAAGCTAATTAAATCATATGAAAGTAAAATGCATTCTACTAAGCTAATTGGATTAAATGAAAGTCAAACACATTCAAACAAAGCTTTTTAAATCAAATTAAAGTCAAATGCATTCTACAAAGCTATTTGAATAAAATGAAAGTCAAACACATTCAAACAAAGCTTTTTGAATCAAAATTAAGTCAAACAAATTCAAACAAAGCTAATTAAATCAAATGAAAGTCAAACACATTTAAAAAAAGCTTTTTGAATAAATGAATGTCAAATGCATTCAACAAAGCTAAATGAATCAAATGAAAGTCAAATGCATTCTACAAAGCTAATTGAATCAAATTGAAGTTCAACACCTTCAAACAACACTAATTTAATCCAGTGAAAGCTAAACACATTCAAATAATTCTTTTTCAATCAAGTTAAAGTCTAATGCATTCAACAAAGCTAATTTAATCAAATGAAAGTAAAAAACATTCAAACAAAGCTAATTCAATCAAATGAAAGTCAAACACATTTAAAAAAATCTAATTGAATCAAATGAAAGTCAAACGCATTCAAAAAAAGCTAATTGAAGCAAAAGAAAGTCAAACACATTCAAACAAAGCTTTTTGAATCAAATTAAAGTCTAATGCATTTAACAAAGCTAATTGAATCAAATGAAAGTCAAATGCATTCTACAAAGCTAATTGAATCCAATGAAAGTCAAACACATTCAAACAAAGCTTTTTGAATCAAATTATAGTCAAATACATTGAACAAAGCTAATTGAATCAAATGAAAGTCAAACACATTAAAACAAAGCTAATTGAATCCAATGAAAGTCAAACACATTCAAACAAAGCTTTTTGAATCAAATTATAGTCAAATACATTCAACAAAGCTAATTGAATCAAATGAAAGTCAAATGCATTCTAAAAAGCTAATTGAATCAAATGAAAGTGAAACACATTTAAACAAAGCTAATTGAATCAAATGAAAGTCAAACACATTCAAACAAAGCTTTTAGAATCAAATTAAAGTCTAATGCATTCAATAAAGCTAATTTAATCAAATGAAAGTCAAATTCATTCTACAAAGCTAATTGAATCAAATAAAAGTCAAACACATTCTACAAAGCTAATTGAATCAAATGAAAGTTAAACACATTCAAACAAAGCTAATTGAATCAAATGACAGTCAAACACATTCAAACAAAGGATTTTGAATCAAATTTAAGTCAAACAAATTCAAACAAAGCTAATTAAATAAAATGAAAGTCAACCACATTTAAAAATTGCTTTTTGAATAAATGAATGTCAAATGCATTCAACAAAGCTAAATGAATCAAATGAAAGTCAAATGCATTCTACAAAGCTAATTGAATCAAATTGAAGTTCAACACCTTCAAACAACGCTAATTTAATTAAGCGAAAGCCAAACACATTCAAATAAATCTTTTTGAATCAAGTTAAAGTCTAAAGCATTCAACAAAGCTAATTGAATCAAATGAAATTAAAAAACATTCAAACAAAGCTAATTGAATCAAATGAAAGTCAAACACATTCAAACAAAGCTAATTGAATCAAATGAAAGTCAAACACATTCAAACAAAACTAATTGAATCAAATGAAAGTCAAACACATTCAAACAAAGCTATTTTAATCAAATGAAAGTCAAACTCATTCAAACAAGGCTAATTGAATTAAATGAAAGTCAAACACATTCAAACAAAACTAATTGAATCAAATGAAAGTCAAACAAATTCAAACAAAGCTTTATGAATCAAATGAAAGACAAATGCATTCAACAATGCTAATTGAATCAAATGAAAGACAAATGCATTCTACAAAGCTAATTGAATCAAATTAAAATTAATCACATTCAAACAAAGCTAATTTAATCCAATGAAATCCAAAAACATTCAAAAAAATCTTTTTGAATCAAGTTAAATTCTAATGCATTCAACAAAGCTAATTGAATCAAATGAAAGTCAAACACATTCAAACAAAGGTAATTGAATCAAATGAAAGTCAAACTTACTCAAACAGAGCTAATTGAATAAAAAAAAAGTCAAACACATACAAACAAAGCTTTATGAATCAAATGAAAGCCAAATGCATTCAAGAATGCTAATTGAATCAAATGAAAAACAAATGCATTCTACAAAGCTAGTTAAATCAAATGAAAGTCAAACACATTCAAATAAAGCTTTTTAAATCAAAGTATAGTCTTATGCATTCAACAAAGCTAATTGAATCAAATGAAATTCAAACACATTCAAAAAAACCTAATTGAATCAAATGAAAGTCAAACACATTCAAACAGAGCTTTTTGAATCAAATGAATGTCAAATGCACTCATCAAAGCTAATTTAATCGGATGAAAGTCAAACACATTCAAACAAACCTAATTGAATCAAATGAAAGTCAAACACATTCAAACAAAGCTAATTGAATCAAATAAAAAATAAACACATTCAAACAAAGCTAATTTAATCCAATGAAAGCCAAACACATTCAAATAAATCTTTTTGAATCAAATTATAGTCTTATGCATTCAACAAAGCTATTTGAACCAAATGAAAGTCAAACACATTCAAACAGAGCTTTTGAATCAAACTTAAGTTAAACACATTCAAACAAACCTAATTGAATCAAATGAATTTCAAATGCACTCATCAAAGCTATTTGAATGAGATGAAAGTCAAACACATTCAAACAAACCTAATTGAATCAAATGAGAGTCAAACACATTCAAACAAAGCTAATTGAATCAAATGAAAATTAAACACATTCAAACAAAGCTAATTTAATCCAATGAAAGCCAAACACATTCAAATAAATCTTTTTGAATCAAGTTAAAGTCTAATGCATTCAACAAAGCTAATTGAATCAAATGAAAGTCAAACACATTCAAACAACGGTAATTGAATCAAATGAAAGTCAAACTTACTCAAACAAAGCAAATTAAATCAAATGAAAGTCAAACACATTCAAACAAAGCTTTATGAATCAAATGAAAGCCAAATGCATTCAACAATGCTAATTGAATCAAATGAAAGACAAATCCATTCTACAAAGGTAATTGAATCAAATGAAAGTCAAACACATTGAAATAAAGCTTTTTGAATAAAATTAAAGTCTAATGCATTCAACAAAGATAATTGAATAAAATGAATGTTAAACACATTCAAACAAATCTAATTGAATCAAATGAAAGTCAAACACATTCAAAATAAGCTAATTGAATAAAATGAAAGTCAAACACATTCAAACAAAGATTTTTGAATCAAATTAAAGTCTAATGCATTCAACAAAGCTAATTGAATCAAATGAAAGTCAAACACATTCAAACAAAGGTAATTGAATCAAATGAAAGTCAAACTTACTCAAACAAAACTAATTGAATCAAATGAAAGTCAAAAACATTCAAACAAAGCTTTGTGAATCAAATGAAACCAAAATGCATTCAACAAAGCTAGTTGAATCAAATGAATGTCAAACACATTCAAATAAAGCTTTTGGAATCAAATTATAGTCTTATGCATTCAACAAAGCTAATTGAATCAAATGAAAGTCAAACATATTCAAGCAAACCTCATTGAATCAAATGAAAATCAAACACATTCAAAAAGAGCTTTTTGAATCAAATGGAAGTCAAATGCACTCATCAAAGCTAATTGAATTGAATAAAAGACAAACAAATTCAAACTAACCTAATTGAATCCAATGAAAGTCAAACACAGTCAATTTAAAGGCTAATGCTTTCAATAAAGCTAATTTAATCAAATGAAAGTCAAATTCATTCTACAAAGCTAATTGAATCAAATAAAAGTCAAACACATTCTACAAAGCTAATTGAATGAAATGAAAGTCAAACACATTCAAACAGAGCTAATTGAATCAAATGAAAGTGAAACACATTCAAACAAAACTAATTGAATCAAATGAAAGTCAAACACATTCAAACAAAGCTAATTTAATCAAATGAAAGTCAAACTCATTCAAACAAGGCTAATTGAATCAAATGAAAGTCAAACACATTCAAACAAAACTAATTGAATCAAATGAAAGTCAAACAAATTCAAACAAAGCTTTATGAATCAAATGAAAGACAAATGCATTCAACAATGCTAATTGAATCAAATGAAAGACAAATGCATTCAACAAAGCTAATTGAATCAAATTAAAATTAATCACATTCAAACAAAGCTAATTTAATCCAATGAAATCCAAAAACATTCAAAAAAATCTTTTTGAATCAAGTTAAATTCTAATGCATTCAACAAAGCTAATTGAATCAAATGAAAGTCAAACACATTCAAACAAAGGTAATTGAATCAGAAGAAAGTCAAATTTACTCAAACAAAGTTAATTGAATCAAATGAAAGTCAAACACATTCAAACAAAGGTAATTGAATCAAATGAAAGTCAAACTTACTCAAACAGAGCTAATTGAATAAAAAAAAAAGTCAAACACATACAAACAAAGCTTTATGAATCAAATGAAAGCCAAATGCATTCAAGAATGCTAATTGAATCAAATGAAAAACAAATGCATTCTACAAAGCTAGTTGAATCAAATGAAAGTCAAACACATTCAAATAAAGCTTTTTGAATCAAAGTATAGTCTTATGCATTCAACAAAGCTAATTGAATCAAATGAAATTCAAACACATTCAAAAAAACCTAATTGAATCAAATGAAAGTCAAACACATTCAAAAAGAGCTTTTTGAATCAAATGAAAGTTAAATACACTTATCAAAGGTAATGGAATCGAATAAAAGTTAAACACATTCAAACAAGCCTAATTGAATCAAATGAAAGTCAAACAAAATTAAACAAAGATAATTGAATCAAATGAAAAATAAACACATTCAAACAAAGCTAATTTAATCCAATGAAAGCCAAACACATTCAAATAAATCTTTTTGAATCAAGTTAATGTCTAATGCATTCAACAAAGCTAATTGAATCAAGTGAAAGTCAAACACATTCAAACAAAGCTAATTGAATCAAATGAAAGTCAAACACATTTAAACAAAACTAATTGAATCAATTGAAAGTCAAACACATTCAAACAAAGCTTTATGAATCAAATGAAAGACAAATGCATTCAACAATGCTAATTGAATCAAATGAAAGACAAATACATTCTACAAAGCTAATTGAATCTAATGAAAATTAAACACATTCAAACAAAGCTAATTTAATCCAATGAAAGCCAATCACATTCAAATGAATCTTTTTGAATCAAGTTAAAGTCTAATGCATTCAACAAAGCTAATTGAATCTAATGAAAGTCAAACAAATTCAAACAAAGATAATTGAATCAAATGAAAGTCAAACTTACTTAAACAAAGCTAATTGAATCAAATGAAAGTCAAACACATTCAAACAAAGATTTATGAATAAAATGAAAGCCAAATGCAATCAAGAATGCTAATTGAATCAAATGAAAAACAAATGCATTCTACAAAGCTAATTGAATCAAATGAAAGTCAAATGCATTCTACAAAGCTAATTGAATCAAATTGAAGTTCAACACCTTCAAACAACGCTAATTTAATCCAATGAAAGCCAAACACATTCAAATAAATCTTTTTGAATCAAGTTAAAGTCTAAAGCATTCAACAAAGCTAATTGAATCAAATGAAAGTACAAAACATTCAAACAAAGCTAAATGAATCAAATGAAAGTCAAACACATTCAAACAAAGCTAATTGAATCAAATGAAAGTCAAACACATTCAAACAAAGCTAATTGAACTAAAAGAAAGTCAAACACATTCAAACAAAGCTTTTTGAATCAAATTAAAGTCTAATGCATTCAACAAAGCTAATTGAATCAAATGAAAGTGAAATGCATTCTACAAAGCTAATTGAATCAAATGAAAGTCAAATGCATTCTACAAGGCTAATTAAATGAAATGAAATTCAAACACTTTCAAACAAAGCTAATTGAATCAAATGAAAGTCAAACACATTAAAACAAAACTAACTGAATCTAATTAAAGTCAAACACATTCAAACAAAGCTAATTGAATCAAAGGAAAATTAAACACATTTAAACAAAGCTAATTTAATCCAATGAAAGCCAAACACATTCAAATAAATCTTTTTGAATAAAATTAAAGTCTAATGCATTCAACAAAACTAATTAAATCATATGAAAGTAAAATGCATTCTACGAAGCTAATTGGATTAAATGAAAGTCAAACACATTCAAACAAAGCTAATTGAATCAAATGAGAGTCAAAAACATTTAAACAAAGCTAATTGAATCAAATGAAAACTAAACACATTCAAACAAAGCTAATTTAATCCAATGAAAGCCAAACATATTCAAATAAATCTTTTTGAATCAAGTTAAAGTCTACTGCATTCAACAAAGCTAATTGAATCAAATGAAAGTCAAACACATTCAAACAACGGTAATTGAATCAAATGAAAGTCAAACTTACTCAAACAAAGCAAATTAAATCAAATGAAAGTCAAACACATTCAAACAAAGCTTTATGAATCAAATGAAAGCCAAATGCATTCAACAATGCTAATTGAATCAAATGAAAGACAAATCCATTCTACAAAGGTAATTGAATCAAATGAAAGTCATACACATTCAAATAAAGCTTTTTGAATAAAATTAAAGTCTAATGCATTCAACAAAGATAATTGAATCAAATGAAAGTTAAACACATTCAAACAAATCTAATTGAATCAAATGAAAGTCAAACACATTAAAAAAAAGCTAATTGAATAAAATGAAAGTCAGACACATTCAAACAAAGCTTTTTGAATCAAATTAAAGTCTAATGCATTCAACAAAGCTAATTGAATCATATGAAAGTAAAATGCATTCTACGAAGCTAATTGGATTAAATGAAAGTCAAACACATTCAAACAAACCTAATTGAATCAAATGAGAGTCAAACACATTCAAACAAAGCTAATTGAATCAAATGAAAATTAAACACATTCAAACAAAGCTAATTTAATCCAATGAAAGCCAAACACATTCAAATAAATCTTTTTGAATCAAGTTAAAGTCTAATGTATTCAACAAAGCTAATTGAATCAAATGAAAGTCAAACACATTCAAACAACGGTAATTGAATCAAATGAAAGTCAAACTTACTCAAACAAAGCAAATTAAATCAAATGAAAGTCAAACACATTCAAACAAAGCTTTATGAATCAAATGAAAGCCAAATGCATTCAACAATGCTAATTGAATCAAATGAAAGACAAATCCATTCTACAAAGGTAATTGAATCAAATGAAAGTCAAACACATTCAAATAAAGCTTTTTGAATAAAATTAAAGTCTAATGCATTCAACAAAGATAATTGAATCAAATGAAAGTTAAACACATTCAAACAAATCTAATTGAATCAAATGAAAGTCAAACACATTCAAAAAAAGCTAATTGAATAAAATGAAAGTCAAACACATTCAAACAAAGCTTTTTGAATCAAATTAAAGTCTAATGCATTCAACAAAGCTAATTGAATAAAATGAAAGTCAAACACATTCAAACAAAGGTAATTGAATCAAATGAAAGTCAAACTTACTCAAACAAAACTAATTGAATCAAATGAAAGTCAAAAACATTCAAACAAAGCTTTATGAATCAAATGAAACCAAAATGCATTCAACAAAGCTAGTTGAATCAAATGAATGTCAAACACATTCAAATAAAGCTTTTGGAATCAAATTATAGTCTTATGCATTCAACAAAGCTAATTGAATCAAATGAAAGTCAAACATATTCAAGCAAACCTCATTGAATCAAATGAAAATCAAACACATTCAAAAAGAGCTTTTTGAATCAAATGGAAGTCAAATGCACTCATCAAAGCTAATTGAAGTGAATAAAAGACAAACAAATTCAAACTAACCTAATTGAATCCAATGAAAGTCAAACACAGTCAATTTAAAGTCTAATGCTTTCAATAAAGCTAATTTAATAAAATGAAAGTCAAATTCATTCTACAAAGCTAATTGAATCAAATAAAAGTCAAACACATTCTACAAAGCTAATTGAATCAAATGAAAGTCAAACACATTCAAACAAAGCTAATTGAATCAAATGAAAGTCAAACACATTCAAACAAAACTAATTGAATCAAATGAAAGTCAAACACATTCAAACAAAGCTATTTTAATCAAATGAAAGTCAAACTCATTCAAACAAGGCTAATTGAATCAAATGAAAGTCAAACACATTCAAACAAAACTAATTGAATCAAATGAAAGTCAAACAAATTCAAACAAAGCTTTATGAATCAAATGAAAGACAAATGCATTCAACAATGCTAATTGAATCAAATGAAAGACAAATGCATTCTACAAAGCTAATTGAATCAAATTAAAATTAATCACATTCAAACAAAGCTAATTTAATCCAATGAAATCCAAACACATTCAAAAAAATCTTTTTGAATCAAGTGAAATTCTAATGCATTCAACAAAGCTAATTGAATCAAATGAAAGTCAAACACATTCAAACAAAGGTAATTGAATCAAATGAAAGTCAAATTTACTCAAACAAAGCTAATTGAATCAAATGAAAGTCAAACACATTCAATCAAAGGTAATTGAATCAAATGAAAGTCAAACTTACTCAAACATAGCTAATTGAATAAAAAAAAAAGTCAAACACATACAAACAAAGCTTTATGAATCAAATGAAAGCCAAATGCATTCAAGAATGCTAATTGAATCAAATGAAAAACAAATGCATTCTACAAAGCTAGTTAAATCAAATGAAAGTCAAACACATTCAAATAAAGCTTTTTGAATCAAAGTATAGTCTTATGCATTCAACAAAGCTAATTGAATCAAATGAAATTCAAACACATTCAAAAAAACCTAATTGAATCAAATGAAAGTCAAACACATTCAAACAGAGCTTTTTGAATCAAATGAATGTCAAATGCACTCATCAAAGCTAATTTAATCGGATGAAAGTCAAACACATTCAAACAAACCTAATTGAATCAAATGAAAGTCAAACACATTCAAACAAAGCTAATTTAATCCAATGAAAGCCAAACACATTCAAATAAATCTTTTTGAATCAAATTATAGTCTTATGCATTCAACAAAGCTATTTGAACCAAATGAAAGTCAAACACATTCAAACAGAGCTTTTGAATCATACTTAAGTTAAACACATTCAAACAAACCTAATTGAATCAAATGAATTTCAAATGCACTCATCAAAGCTATTTGAATGAGATGAAAGTCAAACACATTCAAACAAACCTAATTGAATCAAATGAGAGTCAAACACATTCAAACAAAGCTAATTGAATCAAATGAAAATTAAACACATTCAAACAAAGCTAATTTAATCCAATGAAAGCCAAACACATTCAAATAAATCTTTTTGAATCAAGTTAAAGTCTAATGCATTCAACAAAGCTAATTGAATCAAATGAAAGTCAAACACATTCAAACAACTGTAATTGAATCAAATGAAAGTCAAACTTACTCAAACAAAGCAAATTAAATCAAATGAAAGTCAAACACATTCAAACAAAGCTTTATGAATCAAATGAAAGTCAAATGCATTCAACAATGCTAATTGAATCAAATGAAAGACAAATCCATTCTACAAAGGTAATTGAATCAAATGAAAGTCAAACACATTCAAATAAAGCTTTTTGAATAAAATTAAAGTCTAATGCATTCAACAAAGATAATTGAATCAAATGAAAGTTAAACACATTCAAACAAATCTAATTGAATCAAATGAAAGTCAAACACATTCAAAAAAAAGCTAATTGAATAAAATGAAAGTCAAACACATTCAAACAAAGCTTTTTGAATCAAATTAAAGTCTAATGCATTCAACAAAGCTAATTGAATCAAATGAAAGTCAAACACATTCAAACAAAGGTAATTGAATCAAATGAAAGTCAAACTTACTCAAACAAAACTAATTGAATCAAATGAAAGTCAAAAACATTCAAACAAAGCTTTGTGAATCAAATGAAACCAAAATGCATTCAACAAAGCTAGTTGAATCAAATGAATGTCAAACACATTCAAATAAAGCTTTTGGAATCAAATTATAGTCTTATGCATTCAACAAAGCTAATTGAATCAAATGAAAGTCAAACATATTCAAGCAAACCTCATTGAATCAAATGAAAATCAAACACATTCAAAAAGAGCTTTTTGAATCAAATGGAAGTCAAATGCACTCATCAAAGCTAATTGAATTGAATAAAAGACAAACAAATTCAAACTAACCTAATTGAATCCAATGAAAGTCAAACACAGTCAATTTAAAGGCTAATGCTTTCAATAAAGCTAATTTAATCAAATGAAAGTCAAATTCATTCTACAAAGCTAATTGAATCAAATAAAAGTCAAACACATTCTACAAAGCTAATTGAATGAAATGAAAGTCAAACACATTCAAACAGAGCTAATTGAATCAAATGAAAGTGAAACACATTCAAACAAAACTAATTGAATCAAATGAAAGTCAAACACATTCAAACAAAGCTAATTTAATCAAATGAAAGTCAAACTCATTCAAACAAGGCTAATTGAATCAAATGAAAGTCAAACACATTCAAACAAAACTAATTGAATCAAATGAAAGTCAAACAAATTCAAACAAAGCTTTATGAATCAAATGAAAGACAAATGCATTCAACAATGCTAATTGAATCAAATGAAAGACAAATGCATTCTACAAAGCTAATTGAATCAAATTAAAATTAATCACATTCAAACAAAGCTAATTTAATCCAATGAAATCCAAAAACATTCAAAAAAATCTTTTTGAATCAAGTTAAATTCTAATGCATTCAACAAAGCTAATTGAATCAAATGAAAGTCAAACACATTCAAACAAAGGTAATTGAATCAAATGAAAGTCAAATTTACTCAAACAAAGTTAATTGAATCAAATGAAAGTCAAACACATTCAAACAAAGGTAATTGAATCAAATGAAAGTCAAACTTACTCAAACAGAGCTAATTGAATAAAAAAAAAGTCAAACACATACAAACAAAGCTTTATGAATCAAATGAAAGCCAAATGCATTCAAGAATGCTAATTGAATCAAATGAAAAACAAATGCATTCTACAAAGCTAGTTGAATCAAATGAAAGTCAAACACATTCAAATAAAGCTATTTGAATCAAAGTATAGTCTTATGCATTCAACAAAGCTAATTGAATCAAATGAAATTCAAACACATTAAAAAAAACCTAATTGAATCAAATGAAAGTCAAACACATTCAAACAGAGCTTTTTGAATCAAATGAATGTCAAATGCACTCATCAAAGCTAATTTAATCGGATGAAAGTCAAACACATTCAAACAAACCTAATTGAATCAAATGAAAGTCAAACACATTCAAACAAAGCTAATTGAATCAAATAAAAAATAAACACATTCAAACAAAGCTAATTTAATCCAATGAAAGCCAAACACATTCAAATAAATCTTTTTGAATCAAATTATAGTCTTATGCATTCAACAAAGCTATTTGAACCAAATGAAAGTCAAACACATTCAAACAGAGCTTTTGAATCAAACTTAAGTTAAACACATTCAAACAAACCTAATTGAATCAAATGAATTTTAAATGCACTCAAATAAGCTATTTGAATGAGATGAAAGTCAAACACATTCAAACAAACCTAATTGAATCAAATGAGAGTCAAACACATTCAAACAAAGCTAATTGAATCAAATGAAAATTAAACACATTCAAACAAAGCTAATTTAATCCAATGAAAGCCAAACACATTCAAATAAATCTTTTTGAATCAAGTTAAAGTCTAATGCATTCAACAAAGCTAATTGAATCAAATGAAAGTCAAACACATTCAAACAACGGTAATTGAATCAAATGAAAGTCAAACTTACTCAAACAAAGCAAATTAAATCAAATGAAAGTCAAACACATTCAAACAAAGCTTTATGAATCAAATGAAAGCCAAATGCATTCAACAATGCTAATTGAATCAAATGAAAGACAAATCCATTCTACAAAGGTAATTGAATCAAATGATATTCAAACACATTCAAATAAAGCTTTTTAAATCAAATTAAAGTCTTACGCATTTAACAAAGCTAATTGAATTAAATTAAAGTCAAACACATTCAAACAAATCTAATTGAATCAAATGAAAGTCAAACACATTTAAACAGAGCTTTTTGAATCAAATGAAAGTGAAATGCACTCATCAAAGCTAATTGAATTGAATGAAAGTGAAACACATTCAAACAAACCTAATTGAGTCCAATGAAAGTCAAACACTTTCAAGTAAAGATTTTTGAATCAAATTATAGTCTTATACATTTAACAAAGCTAAATGATTCAAATGAAAATCAAACACATTCAAACAATCCTAATTGAATCAAATGAAAGTCAAACACATTCAAAAAGAGCTTTTTGAATCAAATGAAAGTTAAATACACTTATCAAAGGTAATGGAATCGAATAAAAGTCAAACACATTCAAACAAACCTAATTGAATCAAATGAAAGTCAAACAAAATTAAACAAAGATAATTGAATCAAATGAAAAATAATCACATTCAAACAAAGCTAATTTAATCCAATGAAAGCCAAACACATTCAAATAAATCTTTTTGAATCAAGTTAATGTCTAATGCATTCAACAAAGCTAATTGAATCAAGTGAAAGTCAAACACATTCAAACAAAGCTAATTGAATCAAATGAAAGTCAAACACATTCAAACAAAACTAATTGAATCAATTGAAAGTACAACACATTCAAACAAAGCTTTATGAATCAAATGAAAGACAAATCCATTCAACAATGCTAATTGAATCAAATGAAAGACAAATACATTCTACAAAGCTAATTGAATCTAATGAAAATTAAACACAATTAAACAAAGCTAATTTAATCCAATGAAAGCCAATCACATTCAAATGAATCTTTTTGAATCAAGTTAAAGTCTAATGCATTCAACAAAGCTAATTGAATCTAATGAAAGTCAAACAAATTCAAACAAAGATAATTGAATCAAATGAAAGTCAAACTTACTTAAACAAAGCTAATTGAATCAAATGAAAGTCAAACACATTCAAACAAAGATTTATGAATAAAATGAAAGCCAAATGCAATCAAGAATGCTAATTGAATCAAATGAAAAACAAATGCATTCTACAAAGCTAATTGAATCAAATGAAAGTCAAATGCATTCTACAAAGCTAATTGAATCAAATTGAAGTTCAACACCTTCAAACAACGCTAATTTAATCCAGTGAAAGCCAAACACATTCAAATAAATCTTTTTTAATCAAGTTAAAGTCTAAAGCATTCAACAAAGCTAATTGAATCAAATGAAAGTAAAAAACATTCAAACAAAGCTAATTGAATCAAATGAAAGTCAAACACATTCAAACAAAGCTAATTGAATCAAATGAAAGTCAAACACATTCAAACAAAGCTAATTGATTTAAAAGAAAGTCAAACACATTCAAATAAAGCTTTTTGAATGAAATTAAAGTCTAATGCATTCAACAAAGCTAATTGAATCAAATGAAAGTGAAATGCATTCTACAAAGCTAATTGAATCAAATTAAAGTCAAATGCATTCTACAAGGCTAATTGAATGAAATGAAATTCAAACACTTTCAAACAAAGCTAATTGAATCAAATGAAAGTCAAACACATTAAAACAAAACTAACTGAATCAAATTAAAGTCAAACACATTCAAACAAAGCTAATTGAATCAAAGGAAAATTAAACACATTTAAACAAAGCTAATTTAATCCAATGAAAGCCAAACACATTCAAATAAATCTTTTTGAAAAAAATTAAAGTCTAATGCATTCAACAAAGCTAATTAAATCATATGAAAGTAAAATGCATTCTACGAAGCTAATTGGATTAAATGAAAGTCAAACACATTCAAACAAAGCTTTTTAAATAAAATTAAAGTCAAATGCATTTAACAAAGCTTTTTAAATAAAATGAAAGTCAAACACATTCAAAACAAGCTTTTTGAATCAATTTAAAGTCTAATGCATTCAACAAAGCTAATTTAATTAAATGAAAGTCAAACACATTTAAACAAAGCTTTTTGAATCACATGAAAGTCAAACACATTTAAACAAAGCTTTTTATAATCAAATTAAAGTCTAATGCATTCAACAAAGCTAATTGAATCAAATGAAAGTCAAATGCATTCTACAAAGATAATTGAATGAAATGAAATTCAAACACTTTCAAACAAAGCTAATTGAATCAAATGAAAGTCAAACACTTTGAAACAAAACTAATTGTATCTTCAAAGAAACCTAATTGAATCAAATTAAACTTCAACACATTCAAACAAAGCTTTTTGAATCAAATGAATGTCAAATGCACTCATCAAAGCTAATTGATTCGAATGAAAGTCAAACACATTCAAACAAACCTAATTGAATCAAATGAAAGTCAAACATATTCAAACAAAGCTAATTGAATCAAAGGAAAATTAAACACATTCAAACCAAGCTAATTTAATCCAATGAAAGCCAAACACATTCAAATAAATCTTTTTGAATAAAATTAAAGTCTTATGCATTCAACAAAGCTAATTACATCATATGAAAGTAAAATGCATTCTACTAAGCTAATTGGATTAAATGAAAGTCAAACACATTCAAACAAAGCTTTTTAAATCAAATTAAAGTCAAATGCATTCTACAAAGCTATTTGAATAAAATGAAAGTCAAACACATTCAAACAAAGCTTTTTGAATCAAATTAAAGTCTAATGCATTCAACAAAGCTAATTGAATCAAATGAAAGTCAAACACATTCAAACAAAGGTAATTGAATCAAATGAAAGTCAAACTTACTCAAACAAAACTAATTAAATCAAATGAAAGTCAAAAACATTCAAACAAAGCTTTATGAATCAAATGAAACCAAAATTCATTCAACAAAGCTAGTTGAATCAAATGAAAGTCAAACACATTCAAATAAAGCTTTTTGAATCAAATTAAAGTCTAATGCATTCAACAAAGCTAATTGAATCAAATGAAAGTCAAACACATTCAAACAAAGGTAATTGAATCAAATGAAAGTCAAACTTACTCAAACAAAACTAATTAAATCAAATGAAAGTCAAAAACATTCAAACAAAGCTTTATGAATCAAATGAAACCAAAATTCATTCAACAAAGCTAGTTGAATCAAATGAAAGTCAAACACATTCAAATAAAGCTTTTTGAATCAAATTATAGTCTTATGCATTCAACAAAGCTAATTGAATCAAATGAAAGTCAAACATATTCAAGCAAACCTCATTGAATCAAATGAAAATCAAACACATTCAAAAAGAGCTTTTTGAATCAAATGGAAGTCAAATGCACTCATCAAAGCTAATTAAATTGAATAAAAGACAAACTAATTCAAACTAACCTAATTGAATCCAATGAAAGTCAAACAAAGTCAATTTAAAGTCTAATGCTTTCAATAAAGCTAATTTAATCAAATGAAAGTCAAATTCATTCTACAAAGCTAATTGAATCAAATAAAAGTCAAACACATTCTACAAAGCTAATTGAATGAAATGAAAGTCAAACACATTCAAACAAAGCTAATTGAATCAAATGAAAGTCAAACACATTCAAAAAGAGCTTTTTAAATCAAATGAATGTCAAATGCACTCATCAAAGCTAATTGAATCGGATGAAAGTCAAACACATTCAAACAAACCTAATTGAATCAAATGGAAGTCAAACACATTCAAACAAAGCTAATTGAATCAAATAAAAAATAAACACATTCAAACAAAGCTAATTTAATCCAATGAAAGCAAAACACATTCAAATAAATCTTTTTGAATCAAATTATAGTCTTATGCATTCAACAAAGCTATTTGAACCAAATGAAAGTCAAACACATTCAAACAACGGTAATTGAATCAAATGAAAGTCAAACTTACTCAAACAAAGCAAATTAAATCAAATGAAAGTCAAACACATTCAAACAAAGCTTTATGAATCAAATGAAAGCCAAATGCATTCAACAATGCTAAATGAATCAAATGAAAGACAAATTCATTCTACAAAGGTAATTGAATCAAATGATATTCAAACACATTTAAATAAAGCTTTTCAAATCAAATTAAAGTCTTATGCATTTAATAAAGCTAATTGAATTAAATTAAAGTCAAACACATTCAAATAAACCTATTTTAATCAAATGAAAGTCAAACACAGTCAAACAGAGCTTTTTGAATCAAATGAAAGTGAAATGCACTCATCAAAGCTAATTGAATTGAATGAAAGTGAAACACATTCAAACAAACCTAATTGAGTCCAATGAAAGTCAAACACTTTCAAGTAAAGATTTTTGAATCAAATTATAGTCTTATACATTTAACAAAGCTAATTGATTCAAATGAAAGCAAAACACATTCAAACAATCCTAATTGAATCAAATGAAAGTCAAACACATTCAAAAAGAGCTTTTTGAATCAAATGAAAGTCAAACACATTCAAAAAGAGCTTTTTGAATCAAATGAAAGTTAAATACACTTATCAAAGGTAATGGAATCGAATAAAAGTCAAACACATTCAAACAAACCTAATTGAATCAAATGAAAGTCAAACAAATTTAAACAAAGATAATTGAATCAAATGAAAAAAAAACACATTCAAACAAAGCCAATTTAATCCAATGAAAGCCAAACACATTCAAATAAATCTTTTTGAATCAAGTTAATGTCTAATGCATTCAACAAAGCTAATTGAATCAAGTGAAAGTCAAACACATTCAAACAAAGCTAATTGAATCAAATGAAAGTCAAACACATTCAAACAAAACTAATTGAATCAAATGAAAGTCAAACGCATTCAAACAAAGCTTTATGAATCAATTGAAAGACAAATGCATTCAACAATGCTAATTGAATCAAATGAAAGATAAATACATTCTACAAAGCTACTTGAATCTAATGAAAATTAAACACATTCAAACAAAGCTAATTTAATCCAATGAAAGCCAATCACATTCAAATGAATCTTTTTGAATCAAGTTAAAGTCTAATGCATTCAACAAAGCTAATTGAATCTAACGAAAGTCAAACAAATTCAAACAAAGATAATTGAATCAAATGAAAGTCAAACTTACTTAAACAAAGCTAATTGAATCAAATGAAAGTGAAACACATTCAAACAAAGATTTATGAATAAAATGAAAGCCAAATGCAATCAAGAATGCTAATTGAATCAAATGAAAAACAAATGCATTCTACAAAGCTAATTGAATCAAATGAAATTCAAACACATTCAAATAAAGCTTTTTAAATCAAATTAATATCTAATGCATTCAACAAAGCTAATTAAATCAAATGAAAGTCAAACACATTTAAACAAACCTAATTGATACAAATGAAAGTCAAACACATTCAAACAGAGCTTTTTTAATCAAATGAAAGTCAAATGCAATCATCAAAGCTAATTGAATCGAATGAAAGTCAAACACATTCAAACAAAGCTAATTGAATCAAATGAAAGTCAAATGCATTCTACAAAGCTAATTGAATTAAATGAAAGTCAAACATATTCTAACAAAGCTTCTTTAATCAAATTATAGTCAAATGCATTCAACAAAGCTAAATTAATCAAATGAAAGTCAAAAGCATTCTACAAAGCTAATTGAATCAAATGAAAGTCAAACACATTCGAACAAAGCTTTTTGAATCAAATATTAGTCAAACACATTAAACAATGCTAATTAAATAAAATGAAAGTCGAACACATTCAAACAAAGCTTTTTGAATAAAATGAATGTCAAATGCATTCAACAAAGCTAAATGAATAAAGCGAAAGTCAAATGCATTCTACAAATCTAATTGAATCAAATGAAAGTCAAACACATTGAAACAAAGCTAATTGAATCAAATGAAAGACAAACACATTCAAACAAAGCTAATTGAATCAAATGAAAGTCAAGCACATTAAAACAGAGCTTTTTGAATCAAATGCACTCATCAAATCTAATTGAATCGAATGAAAGTCAAACACATTCTAACAAAGCTAATTGAATCAAATGAAAGTCAAACACATTCAAACAAAGCTAATTGAATCAAACGGAAGTCAAATGCATTATACAAAGCTAATTGAATCCAATGAAAGTCAAACACAATCAAACAAAGCTTTTTGAATCAAATAAAAGTTAAATGCATTCAACAAAGCTAATTGAATGAAATGAAAGTTAAATGCATTCAACAAAGCTAATTGAATCCAATGGAAGTCAAACACAATCAAACAAAGCTTTTTGAATCAAATTATAGTCAAATACATTCAACAAAGCTAATTGAATCAAATAAAAGTCAAATGCATTCTAAAAAGCTAATTGAATTAAATGAAAGTGAAGCACATTCAAACAAAGCTAATTCAATCAAATGGAAGTCAAATGCATTCTACAAAGCTAATTGAATCAAATGAAAGTCAAATGCATTCTAAAAAGCTAATTGAATCAAATGAAAGTGAAACACATTCAAACAAAGCTAATTGAATCAAATGAAAGTGAAACACATTCAAACAAAGCTAATTGAATCAAACGGAAGTCAAATGCATTATACAAAGCTAATTGAATCTAATGAAAGTCAAACACATTCAAACAAAGCTTTTTGAATCAAATTATAGTCAAATACATTCAACAAAGCTAATTGAATCAAATTAAAGTCAAATGCATTCTAAAAAGCTAATTGAATCAAATGAAAGTGAAACACATTCAAACAAAGCTAATTGAATCAAATGAAAGTCAAAAACATTCAAACAAAGCTTTTTGAATCAAATTTAAGTCAAACAAATTCAAACAAAGCTAATTAAATCAAATGAAAGTCAAACACATTTAAAAAAAGCTTTTTGAATAAATAAATGTCAAATGCATTATACAAAGCTAATGGAATCAAATTGAAGTTCAAAAGTTTCAAACAACGCTAATTTAATCCAGTTAAAGCCAAACACATTCAAATAAATCTAATGCATTCAACAAAGCTAATTGAATCAAATGAAAGTAAAAAACATTCAAACAAAGCTAATTGAATCAAAAGAAAGTCAAACACATTCAAACAAAGCTTATTGAATCAAATTAAAGTCTAATGCATTTAACAAAGCTAATTGAATCCAAGAAAGTCAAACACATTGAAACAAAGAGTTTTGAATCAAATTATAGTCAAATACATTCAACAAAGCTAATTGAATCAAATGAAAGTCAAACACATTAAAACAAAGCTAATTGAATCCAATGAAAGTCAAACACATTCTAAAAAAGCTTTTTGAATAAAATTAAAGTCTAATGCATTCAACAAAGCTAATTGAATCAAATGAAAGTTAAATGCATTCAACAAAGCTAATTGAATCCAATGGAAGTCAAACACAATCAAACAAAGCTTTTTGAATCAAATTATATTCAAATACATTCAACAAAGCTAATTGAATCAAATAAAAGTCAAATGCATTCTAAAAAGCTAATTGAATTAAATGAAAGTGAAGCACATTCAAACAAAGCTAATTGAATCAAACGGAAGTCAAATGCATTCTACAAAGCTAATTGAATCAAATGAAAGTCAAATGCATTCTAAAAAGCTAATTGAATCAAATGAAAGTGAAACACATTCAAACAAAGCTAATTGAATCAAATGAAAGTGAAACACATTCAAACAAAGCTAATTGAATCAAACGGAAGTCAAATGCATTATACAAAGCTAATTGAATCCAATGAAAGTCAAACACATTCAAACAAAGCTTTTTGAATCAAATTATAGTCAAATACATTCAACATAATTGAATCAAATTAAAGTCAAATACATTCTAAAAAGCTAATTGAATCAAATGAAAGTGAAACACATTCAAACAAAGCTAATTGAATCAAATGAAAGTCAAACACATTCAAACAAAGCTTTTTGAATCAAATTTAAGTCAAACAAATTCAAACAAAGCTAATTAAATCAAATGAAAGTCAAACACATTTAAAAAAAGCTTTTTGAATAAATGAATGTCAAATGCATTCTACAAATCTAATTGAATCAAATTGAAGTTCAACACTTTCAAACAACGCTAATTTAATCCAGTTAAAGCCAAACACATTCAAATAAATCTAATGCATTCAACAAAGCTAATTGAATCAAATGAAAGTGATGCAAATCACGAAAGTCCTATTAGTCCTAGTCACAAATTTCATCCAAGTCCAATCACAAGTCCAAGTTACGGTTCGCCCAAAGAAGTAATACTTGCGAAATCATTTGAAGACCAAACCTTGGATTCTTTTGCTGCCCATGGTCCGTTTGGTTTTAATCATGGATTTACTTGCTTAATTGCTCATTAAGCACGTTAATTGAAGCATTTTGAACAGCCATTTCAGTTGGAGAGCCGTGGGAATGGAGAGGAACTCAAGGAGAAACTTCAATGCATGAATAATGAAGGAGGCGTGAATCAAGGGGGGGTTACAAATGCACCTCCAACGGTTTTCTTGCTGAATTTGTGGTTGTTTGCTTAGCTCATTTACATGAGTTTAATAAGGAAGTTAAGGGGCATATGAAGACCAAGAGGCTGCTGCACTTAGACGTAATCTTAGGCTTAGTTTCATTTTCGTTGTTTAAAGCTTTAATAAATCAGTTTGCTTCTTTAAGTTAAGCAATGATTGTTAGTTCTTTTAGTTGCTTATAAAAGGCATGTAATTATAGTTTGTAATCAGATTTTGATCAATGAAAAAAAAAGAGCTTTTGCTTGAACTTAAAAACTGATTATTTGTTTGTGAAATAACCGGTTTTTGTACCAAGTTAGACTTGAAGAGATTGAGTGGTCAAGTGAGTAATCCTTCCATACAATTTGAACTTAGTAGGTTGAGTGAGAAATCCTTGCCTTCATATCCTTGTTTGTTAAGTGAGTAATCCTTACAAACCTAAACCTTTCCATTCCTAAATTCCCTCAAATAGCCACGCCACTTTCCAACCCCAAAACCCACCTAAAATCCTACAAAACCGTACCTAAACACCAACCTTCTCTCAATCTTTTGGTTAAGCTTGATTCATTAACTTGTTTAAACTAATTTCATCTATTAGTTTTTACATCAGAAAGTAAAAAACATTCAAACAAAGCTAATTGAATCAAATGAATGTCAAACACATTCAAACAAAGCTAATTGAATTAAATGAAATTCAAACACATTAAAACAAAGCTAATTGAATCAAAAGAAAGTCAAACACATTCAAACAAAGCTAATTGAATCAAATGAAAGTTAAACACATTCAAACAAAGCTTTTTGAATCAAATTAAAGTCTAATGCATTCAACAAAGCTAATTGAATCAAATGAAAGTCAAACACATTAACAAAGGTAATTGAATCAAATGAAAGTCAAACTTACTCAAACAAAGCTAGTTGAATCAAATGAAAGTCAAACACATTCAAACAAAGCTTTATGAATTAAATGAAAGCCAAATGCATTCAAGAATGCTAATTGAATCAAATGAAAAACAAGTGCATTCTACAAAGCTAGTTCAATCAAATGAATATTAAACACAATCAAACAAAGCTAATTTAATCCAATGAAAGCCAATCACATTCAAATAAATATTTTTGAATCAAGTTAAAGTCTAACGCATTCAACAACGCTAATTGAATCAAATGAAAGTTAAACACATTCAAACAAAGGTAATTGAATCAAATGAAAGTCAAACTTACTCAAACAAAGCTAATTGAATCAAATGAAAGTCAAACACATTCAAACAAAGCTTTATGAATCAAATGAAAGCCAAATGCATTCAAGAATGCTAATTGAATCTAATGAAAAACAAATGCATTCTACAAAGCTAGTTGAATCAAATGAAAATTAAACACATTCAAACAAAGCTAATTTAATCCAATGAAAGCCAATCACATTCAAATAAAGCTTATTGAATCAAATTATAGTCAAATACATTCAACAAAGCTAATTGAATCAAATGAAAGTCAAATGCATTCTAAAAAGCTAATTGAATCAAATGAAAGTGAAACTCATTCAAACAAAGCTAATTGAATCAAACGGAAGTCAAATGCATTATACAAAGCTAATTGAATCCAATGAAAGTCAAACACATTCAAACAAAGCTTTATGAATCAAATTATAGTCAAATACATTCAACAAAGCTAATTGAATCAAATTAAAGTCAAATGCATTCTAAAAAGCTAATTGAATCAAATGAAAGTGAAACACATTCAAACAAAGCTAATTGAATCAAATGAAAGTCAAACCCATTCCAACAAACCTAATTGAATCAAAGGAAAGTAAAACACATTCAATCTGAGCTTTTTGAATCAAATGAAAGTCAAATGCATTCATTAAAGCTAATTGAATCGAATGAAAGTCAAACACATTCAAACAAACCTAATTGAATCCAATGAAAGTCAAACACATTCAAATTAAAGCCAAATGCATTTAACAAAGCTAATTGAATGAAATGAAAGTCAAACACATTCAAATCAAGCTCTTTGTATCAAATTAAAGTCAAATGCATTCAACAAAGCTAATTGAATCAAATGAAAGTCATATGCATTCTACAAAGGTAATTGAATCAAATTAATGTCATACACATTCAAACAAAGCTAACTGAATCAAAGGAAAGTCAAACACATTTAAATAAAGCTTTTTAAATCAAATTAAAGTCTAATGCATTCAACAAAGCTAATTTAATCAAATGAAAGTTAAACACATCCAAACAAAGCTTTTTGAATCACATTAAAGTCAAACACATTCAAACAAAGCTTTTTGAATCAAATTAAAGTCTAATGCATTCAACAAAGCTAATTGAATCAAATGAAAGTCAAACACATTTAAACAAAGGTAATTGAATCAAATGAAAGTCAAACTTACTCAAACAAAGCTAGTTGAATCAAATGAAAGTCAAACACATTCAAACAAAGCTTTATGAATCAAATGAAAGCGAAATGCATTCAAGAATGCTAATTGAATCAAATGAAAAACAAATGCATTCTACAAAGCTAGTTGAATCAAATGAAAATTAAACACATTCAAACAAAGCTAATTTAATCCAATGAAAGCCAATCACATTCAAATAAATATTTTTGAATCAAGTTAAAGTCTAACGCATTCAACAAAGCTAATTGAATCAAATGAAAGTCAAACACATTTAAACAAAGGTTATTGAATCAAATGAAAGTCAAACTTACTCAAACAAAGCTAATTGAATCAAATGAAAGTCAAACACATTCAAACAAAGCTTCATGAATCAAATGAAAGCCAAATGCATTCAAGAATGCTAATTGAATCTAATGAAAAACAAATGCATTCTACAAAGCTAGTTGAATCAAATGAAAGTCAAACACATTCAAATAAAGCTTTTTGAATCAAATTATAGTCTTATGCATTCAACAAAGCTAATTGAATCAAATGAAAGTCAAACACGTTCAAACAAACCTAATTGAATCAAATGAAAGTCAAACACATTCAAATAAAGCTTTTTGAATAAAATTAAAGTCTAATGCATTCAACAAAGATAATTGAATCAAATGAAAGTTAACCACATTCAAACAAATCTAATTGAATCAAATGAAAGTCAAACACATTCAAAAAAAGCTAATTGAATCAAATGAAAGTCAAACACATTCAAACAAAGCTTTTTGAATCAAATTAAAGTCTAATGCATTCAACAAAGCTAATTGAATCAAATGGAAGTCAAATGCATTCTACGAAGCTAATTGAATCCAATGAAAGTCAAACACATTCAAAAAAAGCTTTTTGAATCAAATTATAGTCAAATACATTCAACAAAGCTAATTGAATCAAATGAAAGTCAAACACATTCAAACAAAACTAATTAAATCCAATGAAAGTCAAACACATTCAAAAAAAACTTTTTGAATCAAATTAAAGTCTAATGCATTCAACAAAGCTAATTGAATCAAATGAAAGTCAAATGCATTCTACAAAGCTAATTGAATCCAATGAAAGTCAAACACATTCAAACAAAGCTTTTTGAATCAAATTATAGTCAAATACATTCAACAAAGCTAATTGAATCAAATGAAAGTCAAATGCATTCTAAAAAGCTAATTGAATCAAATGAAAGTGAAACACATTCAAACAAAGCTAATCGAATCAAACGGAAGTCAAATGCATTATACAAAGCTAATTGAATCCAATGAAAGTCAAACACATTCAAACAAAGCTTTTTGAATCAAATTATAGTCAAATACATTCAACAAAGCTAATTGAATCAAATTAAAGTCAAATGCATTCTAAAAAGCTAATTGAATCAAATGAAAGTGAAACACATTCAAACAAAGCTAATTGAATCAAATGAAAGTCAAACACATTTAAACAAACCTAATTGAATCAAAGGAAAGTAAAACACATTCAATCTGAGCTTTTTGAATCAAATGAAAGTCAAATGCATTCATTAAAGCTAATTGAATCGAATGAAAGTCAAACACATTCAAACAAACCTAATTGAATCCAATGAAAGTCAAACACATTCAAATTAAAGCCAAATGCATTTAACAAAGCTAATTGAATGAAATGAAAGTCAAACACATTCAAATCAAGCTCTTTGTATCAAATTAAAGTCAAATGCATTCAACAAAGCTAATTGAATCAAATGAAAGTCATATGCATTCTACAAAGGTAATTAAATCAAATTAATGTCATACACATTCAAACAAAGCTAACTGAATCAAAGGAAAGTCAAACACATTCAAATAAAGCTTTTTAAATCAAATTAAAGTCTAATGCATTCAACAAAGCTAATTTAATCAAATGAAAGTTAAACACATCCAAACAAAGCTTTTTGAATCACATGAAAGTCAAACACATTCAAACAAAGCTTTTTGAATCAAATTAAAGTCTAATGCATTCAACAAAGCTAATTGAATCAAATGAAAGTCAAACACATTTAAACAAAGGTAATTGAATCAAATGAAAGTCAAACTTACTCAAACAAAGCTAGTTGAATCAAATGAAAGTCAAACACATTCAAACAAAGCTTTATTAATCAAATGAAAGCCAAATGCATTCAAGAATGCTAATTGAATCAAATGAAAAACAAATGCATTCTACAAAGCTAGTTGAATCAAATGAAAATTAAACACATTCAAACAAACCTAATTTAATCCAATGAAAGCCAATCACATTCAAATAAATATTTTTGAATCAAGTTAAAGTCTAACGCATTCAACAAAGCTAATTGAATCAAATGAAAGTCAAACACATTCAAACAAAGGTAATTGAATCAAATGAAAGTCAAACTTACTCAAACAAAGCTAATTGAATCAAATGAAAGTCAAACACATTCAAACAAAGCTTCATGAATCAAATGAAAGCCAAATGCATTCAAGAATGCTAATTGAATCTAATGAAAAACAAATGCATTCTACAAAGCTAGTTGAATCAAATGAAAGTCAAACACATTCAAATAAAGCTTTTTGAATCAAATTATAGTCTTATGCATTCAACAAAGCTAATTGAATCAAATGAAAGTCAAACACGTTCAAACAAACCTAATTGAATCAAATGAAAGTCAAACACATTCAAATAAAGCTTTTTGAATAAAATTAAAGTCTAATGCATTCAACAAAGATAATTGAATCAAATGAAAGTTAAACACATTCAAACAAATCTAATTGAATCAAATGAAAGTCAAACACATTAAAAAAAAGCTAATTGAATCAAATGAAAGTCAAACACATTCAAACAAAGCTTTTTGAATCAAATTAAAGTCTAATGCATTCAACAAAGCTAATTGAATCAAATGGAAGTCAAATGCATTCTACGAAGCTAATTGAATCTAATGAAAGTCAAACACATTCAAAAAAAGCTTTTTGAATCAAATTATAGTCAAATACATTCAACAAAGCTAATTGAATCAAATGAAAGTCAAACACATTCAAACAAAACTAATTAAATCCAATGAAAGTCAAACACATTCAAAAAAAAACTTTTTGAATCAAATTAAAGTCTAATGCATTCAACAAAGCTAATTGAATCAAATGAAAGTCAAATGCATTCTACAAAGCTAATTGAATCCAATGAAAGTCAAACACATTCAAACAAAGCTTTTTGAATCAAATTATAGTCAAATACATTCAACAAAGCTAATTGAATCAAATGAAAGTCAAATGCATTCTAAAAAGCTAATTGAATCAAATGAAAGTGAAACACATTCAAACAAAGCTAATCGAATCAAACGGAAGTCAAATGCATTATACAAAGCTAATTGAATCCAATGAAAGTCAAACACATTCAAACAAAGCTTTTTGAATCAAATTATAGTCAAATACATTCAACAAAGCTAATTGAATCAAATTAAAGTCAAATGCATTCTAAAAAGCTAATTGAATCAAATGAAAGTGAAACACATTCAAACAAAGCTAATTGAATCAAATGAAAGTCAAACACATTTAAACAAACCTAATTGAATCAAAGGAAAGTAAAACACATTCAATCTGAGCTTTTTGAATCAAATGAAAGTCAAATGCATTCATTAAAGCTAATTGAATCGAATGAAAGTCAAACACATTCAAACAAACCTAATTGAATCCAATGAAAGTCAAACACATTCAAATTAAAGCCAAATGCATTTAACAAAGCTAATTGAATGAAATGAAAGTCAAACACATTCAAATCAAGCTCTTTGTATCAAATTAAAGTCAAATGCATTCAACAAAGCTAATTGAATCAAATGAAAGTCATATGCATTGTACAAAGGTAATTGAATCAAATTAATGTCATACACATTCAAACAAAGCTAACTGAATCAAAGGAAAGTCAAACACATTCAAATAAAGCTTTTTAAATCAAATTAAAGTCTAATGCATTCAACAAAGCTAATTTAATCAAATGAAAGTTAAACACATCCAAACAAAGCTTTTTGAATCACATGAAAGTCAAACACATTCAAACAAAGCTTTTTGAATCAAATTAAAGTCTAATGCATTCAACAAAGCTAATTGAATCAAATGAAAGTCAAACACATTTAAACAAAGGTAATTGAATCAAATGAAAGTCAAACTTACTCAAACAAAGCTAGTTGAATCAAATGAAAGTCAAACACATTCAAACAAAGCTTTATGAATCAAATGAAAGCCAAATGCATTCAAGAATGCTAATTGAATCAAATGAAAAACAAATGCATTCTACAAAGCTAGTTGAATCAAATGAAAATTAAACACATTCAAACAAAGCTAATTTAATCCAATGAAAGCCAATCACATTCAAATAAATATTTTTGAATCAAGTTAAAGTCTAACGCATTCAACAAAGCTAATTGAATCAAATGAAAGTCAAACACATTCAAACAAAGGTAATTGAATCAAATGAAAGTCAAACTTACTCAAACAAAGCTAATTGAATCAAATGAAAGTCAAACACATTCAAACAAAGCTTCATGAATCAAATGAAAGCCAAATGCATTCAAGAATGCTAATTGAATCTAATGAAAAACAAATGCATTCTACAAAGCTAGTTGAATCAAATGAAAGTCAAACACATTCAAATAAAGCTTTTTGAATCAAATTATAGTCTTATGCATTCAACAAAGCTAATTGAATCAAATGAAAGTCAAACACGTTCAAACAAACCTAATTGAATCAAATGAAAGTCAAACACATTCAAATAAAGCTTTTTGAATAAAATTAAAGTCTAATGCATTCAACAAAGATAATTGAATCAAATGAAAGTTAAACACATTCAAACAAATCTAATTGAATCAAATGAAAGTCAAACACATTCAAAAAAAGCTAATTGAATCAAATGAAAGTCAAACACATTCAAACAAAGCTTTTTGAATTAAATTAAAGTCTAATGCATTCAACAAAGCTAATTGAATCAAATGGAAGTAAAATGCATTCTACGAAGCTAATTGAATCCAATGAAAGTCAAACACATTCAAAAAAAGCTTTTTGAATCAAATTATAGTCAAATACATTCAACAAAGCTAATTGAATCAAATGAAAGTCAAACACATTCAAACAAAACTAATTAAATCCAATGAAAGTCAAACACATTCAAAAAAAGCTTTTTGAATCAAATTAAAGTCTAATGCATTCAACAAAGCTAATTGAATCAAATGAAAGTCAAATGCATTCTACAAAGCTAATTGAATCCAATAAAAGTCAAACACATTCAAACAAAGCTTTTTGAATCAAATTATAGTCAAATACATTCAACAAAGGTAATTGAATCAAATGAAAGTCAAATGCATTCTAAAAAGCTAATTGAATCAAATGAAAGTGAAACACATTCAAACAAAGCTAATCGAATCAAACGGAAGTCAAATGCATTATACAAAGCTAATTGAATCTAATGAAAGTCAAACACATTCAAACAAAGCTTTTTGAATCAAATTATAGTCAAATACATTCAACAAAGCTAATTGAATCAAATTAAAGTCAAATGCATTCTAAAAAGCTAATTGAATCAAATGAAAGTGAAACACATTCAAACAAAGCTAATTGAATCAAATGAAAGTCAAACACATTCAAACAAACCTAATTGAATCAAAGGAAAGTAAAACACATTTAATATGAGCTTTTTGAATCAAATGAAAGTCAAATGCATTCATTAAAGCTAATTGAATCGAATGAAAGTCAAACACATTCAAACAAACCTAGTTGAATCCAATGAAAGTCAAACACATTCAAATTAAAGCCAAATGCATTTAACAAAGCTAATTGAATGAAATGCAAGTCAAATACATTCAAATCAAGCTCTTTGTATCAAATTAAAGTCAAATGCATTCAACAAAGCTAATTGAATCAAATGAAAGTCATATGCATTCTACAAAGGTAATTGAATCAAATTAATGGCATACACATTCAAACAAAGCTAACTGAATCAAAGGAAAGTCAAACACATTCAAATAAAGCTTTTTAAATCAAATTAAAGTCTAATGCATTCAACAAAGCTAATTTAATCAAATGAAAGTTAAACACATCCAAACAAAGCTTTTTGAATCACATGAAAGTCAAACACATTCAAACAAAGCTTTTTGAATCAAATTAAAGTCTAATGCATTCAACAAAGCTAATTGAATCAAATGAAAGTCAAACACATTTAAACAAAGGTAATTGAATCAAATGAAAGTCAAACTTACTCAAACAAAGCTAGTTGAATCAAATGAAAGTCAAACACATTCAAACAAAGCTTTATGAATCAAATGAAAGCCAAATGCATTCAAGAATGCTAATTAAATCAAATGAAAAACAAATGCATTCTACAAAGCTAGTTGAATCAAATGAAAATTAAACACATTCAAACAAAGCTAATTTAATCCAATGAAAGCCAATCACATTCAAATAAATATTTTTGAATCAAGTTAAAGTCTAACGCATTCAACAAAGCTAATTGAATCAAATGAAAGTCAAACACATTCAAACAAAGGTAATTGAATCAAATGAAAGTCAAACTTACTCAAACAAAGCTAATTGAATCAAATGAAAGTCAAACACATTCAAACAAAGCTTCATGAATCAAATGAAAGCCAAATGCATTCAAGAATGCTAATTGAATCTAATGAAAAACAAATGCATTCTACAAAGCTAGTTGAATCAAATGAAAGTCAAACACATTCAAATAAAGCTTTTTGAATCAAATTATAGTCTTATGCATTCAACAAAGCTAATTGAATCAAATGAAAGTCAAACACGTTCAAACAAACCTAATTGAATCAAATGAAAGTCAAACACATTCAAATAAAGCTTTTTGAATAAAATTAAAGTCTAATGCATTCAACAAAGATAATTGAATCAAATGAAAGTTAAACACATTCAAACAAATCTAATTGAATCAAATGAAAGTCAAACACATTCAAAAAAAGCTAATTGAATCAAATGAAAGTCAAACACATTCAATGATGTGGATTTAAACCCCTTAACTTAATAAAGAATCTAAAATCACACAAGTAACACAAGCCCTTCGAATTTCCTAAGAAAATCGAACAACTTAAGAATAACGAACCGGATATGACTTTGAAAACGACCACTCCTAGAACGAATTCAACGCCTCTCAAATTACCTAGACCACTCCTGGAACTAAGTACTTTGATGAACAAAACTTAGACTACTCCTAGAACTAAGAATTGAACGTTCTAATTATCAAAACAACTCCTTGAATTGAAAACTAGCAAAAGAATTTGTAAGCAATTAAGCAAAACAAACAATTAACTTGAATTTTAATGATACTCCAATGTTCTGAAAAATCACGAAAATTACATTATTTATAGACTAAAACTAACTATTCCTAAGTCTATTCGAACTAGGAAAAAACCCTAGCCTTGATCCCCAAGTATCCTAGATAGAATAGGAGAACCAATTCTAATGGAACTAGGAAACTAGTAATAAGACTAGTTCTAATTAACCTAAAACTTCTTAAAACAATTCCTAATTGACTTAGAAATTATTTTAAACTAAATTAACAGAAATTAAGAAGATTCCTAATTGCTTAAACCAAGAAAAACCCTTTCAAGTGAAAGGTAAAAACTTGCAAGCAAAAACTCTAGAAAAAACTAAGTTAGGAAAATCTTTCTTTTCGTACTGCCGCCGAACCACCACCTCACGCGCCGCCATCATCAACACGCGCCCCACCGCCGTGTAGCTGGACTCAGGCCGGAGCTAGGGAGCCGGCGCGTGGCACCCAGATCGGCGCGTCGCCGCCGCTGCCGTCGTCGGAACCCAACTGGACCTTGACTTCTTCTTCAATGGCTGCGCATGTTAACCATTCTTGATTCTTTACTCCAAGCTCGAACCCTATTGGCCTTAAAACCAATATGATTGGCTCTTCAAAAGAATTTCCCTCTTGATCCACATCATTCTCCCCCTCTTCAAAAGAATTTGTCCTCAAATTCACATCATCTAGGTAAGGAGTCAAATCACCAACATTAAAAGTAGCACTTACATTACCATATTCGCTTGGTAAATCAAGTTTGTAAGCACTATCACCATAAACTTCCAAAATCTCAAAAGGGCCGTCAGCTCTAGGCATGAGCTTGTTCTTCCTTTTGTTTGGAAATCTTTCCTTCCTTAAGTGTAACCAAACAAGATCTCCCGGCTTGAATATAGGTTGCTTGCGCTTTTTGTTTGACCTTTCTTTGTAGAAGTTATTCATCTTCTCAATCCTTACTTTAACTTGTTCACATGTCCTCTTAAAAACTTCAAGCCGTTTCTTAGCATCAATATGGATGTCCTCTTTGTTCAATGGCAACAAATCAATAGGCAAGAATGGATTAATACCATAAACAACTTCAAATGGAGCTTGTTGTGTAGTTGATGAAGGTGACCGATTATAAGCAAACGCCGCATGGCAAAGTCGCATATCCCAATCCTTTTGAGTCTTACTAACCAACCCTCTAAGTAAAGTACCTAAGGTTCGATTGGTTACCTCAGTTTGACCATCTGTTTGAGGATGATGAGAAGTACTAAACATGAGCTTTGTTCCAAGTAGCTTCCACAAACACTTCCAAAAGTGACTAAGGAACTTTGAGTCCCTATCCGAAACTATGCTTCTAGGAACTCCATGAAGTCGAACAATTTCCTTGAAGTATAGATTAGCTACATGTTGCGCATCATCCGTCTTGTGCATTGGAACAAAGTGAGCCATCTTTGAGAATCTATCAACTACAACCATAATAGTATCCTTCCCTCTTTGAGTTCGTGGTAGTCCAACAATGAAGTCCATGCTAACACTATCCCAAGGACAATCTGGAACTGGAAGAGGTGTGTATAAGCCCTTTGAAAAAGAACTCTTTGCCTTTTGACAAGTAGCACATCTTGAAATCACACTTTGAACATCCTTGATTGTCTCAAATGCTTGTTGCGCCGAATTAGTCCACACAAAGTCCCCTTTCTTCATCAATTCCGTGAAGTTTCTAATGAACCTTCTATAGAACGATGCAAGACCATGAAAACTACGTGCTTCACGAATGTTTTTAGGCGCCACCCAAGTAGAAATAGCAGCCACCTTCTCGGGATCCACTTCAATACCCATTCCCGAAATAATATAGCCAAGAAAAGAAATACTTGGAACCATGAATGAGCACTTTTCAAGTTTGCCATATAGTTGTTGTTCTCTTAAGGTTTCAAATAATCTTCTAAGATGATCAATATGTTCAATATTATCTCGACTATAGACTAATATGTCATCAAGGTAAACGACAATGAACTTATTTAAGAAGGGTCTAAGTACCTCGTTCATGAGCCTCATGAATGAACTTGGCGCATTGCATAGCCCAAAGGGCATGACCATCCATTCATATAATCCTTGCTTAGTTTTGAAAGCAGTCTTCCATTCATCTCCTTCTCTAATTCGCATTTGATGGTAGCCACTTCTAAGATCGATCTTGGAAAATATGATAGAACCATGTAACTCATCAAGCATATCTTCTAGTCGTGGCATAGGAAATCGATACTTGATAGTAATGTTGTTGACCGCTCTTGAATCAATACACATTCTCCATGTACCATCTTTCTTTGGAACTAGTAAAGCTGGAACCGCACAAGGGCTCATGCTTTCACGAACATAGCCTCTTTCAATCAATTCCTCTATTTGTCTTTGAAGCTCTTGGGAAGCCGTAGGATCGCACCTATAGGCTGGTTTATTAGGTAGAGGAGCTCCGGGAATAAGATCAATAGCATGCTCTATTCCACGCAAAGGAGGTAGACCTTTAGGAAGTTCCTCTGGGAACACATCCTTAAATTCATCTAGCAACTCTTCTATGTGCATGTTTGTTGAGGAACTTGTGGATTTCGCCTCTTTTATCACTAAGGCAAAGACCGTGGCTCCCTTTTCTACTTCACTCTCAAGTTCCTTAGCATTCAAAAAGAAATTCGGCACTTGCTTCTCTTTATCTTTGGTATGACCGTAGCTTGAATTAGGGGGTAGAGGATTGAGTTTGAACCTTTTGTTTCCTATTTTGACCGAATAAGTATTTGCCTCACCATCATGTGTAACTTGACGATCAAATTGCCAAGGTCTCCCTAAAAGAAGGTGACAAGCACTCATAGGAATAATATCACACCATAACTTTTCTTTGTATTTGCCAATGGAAAAGCTTACTAAGGCTTGTTTCTTCACATGAAGTCCCTTAGAATCATCAAGCCAACTCAACTTGTAAGGATTCTCATGTACTCTTGTTGGAAGGTTGAGCTTAGTAACCATCTCTGTGGACGCCACATTAGTACATGAACCACTATCAATGATCACCTTGCATGATCTATCTCCTACTTTGCAACGAGTATGGAATAAGTTTTCACGTTGAGATTTGTTAGGGTTTGCTTCGGCATGGAGGATCTTCCTTAACACAAGCACTTTTTCATCATCTTCGGGATCAATCTCATCGTTCTCTTCCTCACTACTTGTTGCCTTAGTTTCGGATTCCTCATCGTCACACCCAAAAACTATGTGTTTCTCTTCTTCTACTTGTTGTTCGTATTGTCTTATTGTGAGAGCTTTCTTGGAAGGACATTGATCCGACCTATGTCCCTTTCCTTGACATTTGAAACACCTAATTCGGGATTCGAACTCTTCTTTAGATATCTTAACAAATTTCTTTTCTCCACTTGTTGAGCTTTCTCCCTTAGACTCGTAGGAACTCGGTTTAGAAGGTTTGAAAGTTTTGCTTGTTTCGGTCCCTTGTGAGGACTTGGTACCAAAACTCTTTGTACTTGTGCTCTTCTTATCTTCGAGCCAATGACTTTCAATTTTTAAAGCTAGTTTGCACACATCATTGAATGACTCATAAGTACTCAATTCAATCTTCTTAGCAATAGGTCGATTAAGACCCTTAAGGAATCGAGCAATCCGCAATGGTTCTTTCTCCTCCAAATCACAAAGAGAGGTTAGTTTATCAAATTCAGCAATATATTCATTAACACTCTTAGTATCTTGTGTCAACATAGTGAGTTTCACATATAGAATTTGTTCGAAATCATGTGGAAGGTATTTAGAACGCATCTTCTTCTTCAAAACTGTCCATGTCTTGATCTTATCCTTCCCTGCTCTAGCACGTCGAGCCTTTAAATTATCGAACCAAATTCCCGCATTCTTAGTGAGTCGTATATAAGCAATTTTGAAACGTTGAGAATCATCAAAACCTTTATAATCTGAAATTTTCTCTAATTGTCTCGCCCACTCAAGAAAATCTTCGGGGCTTCCTAGACCCGTAAAATCATCAAGCTTGATACCTTTATCATCGAACTTTTTATTATAATGGGTATCATCATCACTGCTAGAAGCATCACTATCACTATCATGCCGTTTTTTCTTCTTTTTCTTTTTATCAAGCAATAGTTGTGAAAAAGCATTAAAACGTGCCTCCGTATTATCTTGCAATCTTGCAAATTCATCCATGAGTTTGCTCAAAGATTCCTCCATAATTATAAGACAAAAAAAAAAAACAGAAATAAAAGAACCCTTATCCACACAGGTATATCCCACAAAAATCGCAACACAACTTGGAACAAAATCGCACACAACGAGCAGTAAGTATTAAATCGGACCAAAACTGACACAGTTGCGGAAAACAGTCCAGTTTAATAGCAAACGAACTCGAAAAATTCCGAAATTTCACAGGCAGAAATTAGACAAAATTTCACCCAAAATCAAAAAAAGAATCACCTGAAAAGACCTTGTAAACCCCTTAACTTAATAAAGAATCTAAAATCACACAAGTAACAGAAATTAAGAAGATTCCAATTTGATGTGGATTTAAACCCCTTAACTTAATAAAGAATCTAAAATCACACAAGTAACACAAGCCCTTCGAATTTCCTAAGAAAATCGAACAACTTAAGAATAACGAACCGGATATGACTTTGAAAACGACCACTCCTGGAACGAATTCAACGCCTCTCAAATTACCTAGACCACTCCTGGAACTAAGTACTTTGATGAACAAAACTTAGACTACTCCTAGAACTAAGAATTGAACGTTCTAATTATCAAAACAACTCCTTGAATTGAAAACTAGCAAAAGAATTTGTAAGCAATTAAGCAAAACAAACAATTAACTTGAATTTTAATGATTTTCGAATGTCCTGAAAAATCACGAAAATTACATTATTTATAGACTAAAACTAACTATTCCTAAGTCTATTCGAACTAGGAAAAAACCCTAGCCTTGATCCCCAAGTATCCTAGATAGAATAGGAGAACCAATTCTAATGGAACTAGGAAACTAGTAATAAGACTAGTTCTAATTAACCTAAAACTTCTTAAAACAATTCCTAATTGACTTAGAAATTATTTTAAACTAAATTAACAGAAATTAAGAAGATTCCTAATTGCTTAAACCAAGAAAAACCCTTTCAAGTGAAAGGTAAAAACTTGCAAGCAAAAACTCTAGAAAAAACTAAGTTAGGAAAATCTTTCTTTTCGTACTGCCGCCGAACCACCACCTCACGCGCCGCCATCATCAACACGCGCCCCACCGCCGTGTAGCTGGACTCAGGCCGGAGCTAGGGAGCCGGCGCGTGGCACCCAGATCGGCGCGTCGCCGCCGCTGCCGTCGTCGGAACCCAACTGGACCTTGACTTCTTCTTCAATGGCTGCGCATGTTAACCATTCTTGATTCTTTACTCCAAGCTCGAACCCTATTGGCCTTAAAACCAATATGATTGGCTCTTCAAAAGAATTTCCCTCTTGATCCACATCATTCTCCCCCTCTTCAAAAGAATTTGTCCTCAAATTCACATCATCTAGGTAAGGAGTCAAATCACCAACATTAAAAGTAGCACTTACATTACCATATTCGCTTGGTAAATCAAGTTTGTAAGCACTATCACCATAAACTTCCAAAATCTCAAAAGGGCCGTCAGCTCTAGGCATGAGCTTGTTCTTCCTTTTGTTTGGAAATCTTTCCTTCCTTAAGTGTAACCAAACAAGATCTCCCGGCTTGAATATAGGTTGCTTGCGCTTTTTGTTTGACCTTTCTTTGTAGAAGTTATTCATCTTCTCAATCCTTACTTTAACTTGTTCACATGTCCTCTTAAAAACTTCAAGCCGTTTCTTAGCATCAATATGGATGTCCTCTTTGTTCAATGGCAACAAATCAATAGGCAAGAATGGATTAATACCATAAACAACTTCAAATGGAGCTTGTTGTGTAGTTGATGAAGGTGACCGATTATAAGCAAACGCCGCATGGCAAAGTCGCATATCCCAATCCTTTTGAGTCTTACTAACCAACCCTCTAAGTAAAGTACCTAAGGTTCGATTGGTTACCTCAGTTTGACCATCTGTTTGAGGATGATGAGAAGTACTAAACATGAGCTTTGTTCCAAGTAGCTTCCACAAACACTTCCAAAAGTGACTAAGGAACTTTGAGTCCCTATCCGAAACTATGCTTCTAGGAACTCCATGAAGTCGAACAATTTCCTTGAAGTATAGATTAGCTACATGTTGCGCATCATCCGTCTTGTGCATTGGAACAAAGTGAGCCATCTTTGAGAATCTATCAACTACAACCATAATAGTATCCTTCCCTCTTTGAGTTCGTGGTAGTCCAACAATGAAGTCCATGCTAACACTATCCCAAGGACAATCTGGAACTGGAAGAGGTGTGTATAAGCCCTTTGAAAAAGAACTCTTTGCCTTTTGACAAGTAGCACATCTTGAAATCACACTTTGAACATCCTTGATTGTCTCAAATGCTTGTTGCGCCGAATTAGTCCACACAAAGTCCCCTTTCTTCATCAATTCCGTGAAGTTTCTAATGAACCTTCTATAGAACGATGCAAGACCATGAAAACTACGTGCTTCACGAATGTTTTTAGGCGCCACCCAAGTAGAAATAGCAGCCACCTTCTCGGGATCCACTTCAATACCCATTCCCGAAATAATATAGCCAAGAAAAGAAATACTTGGAACCATGAATGAGCACTTTTCAAGTTTGCCATATAGTTGTTGTTCTCTTAAGGTTTCAAATAATCTTCTAAGATGATCAATATGTTCAATATTATCTCGACTATAGACTAATATGTCATCAAGGTAAACGACAATGAACTTATTTAAGAAGGGTCTAAGTACCTCGTTCATGAGCCTCATGAATGAACTTGGCGCATTGCATAGCCCAAAGGGCATGACCATCCATTCATATAATCCTTGCTTAGTTTTGAAAGCAGTCTTCCATTCATCTCCTTCTCTAATTCGCATTTGATGGTAGCCACTTCTAAGATCGATCTTGGAAAATATGATAGAACCATGTAACTCATCAAGCATATCTTCTAGTCGTGGCATAGGAAATCGATACTTGATAGTAATGTTGTTGACCGCTCTTGAATCAATACACATTCTCCATGTACCATCTTTCTTTGGAACTAGTAAAGCTGGAACCGCACAAGGGCTCATGCTTTCACGAACATAGCCTCTTTCAATCAATTCCTCTATTTGTCTTTGAAGCTCTTGGGAAGCCGTAGGATCGCACCTATAGGCTGGTTTATTAGGTAGAGGAGCTCCGGGAATAAGATCAATAGCATGCTCTATTCCACGCAAAGGAGGTAGACCTTTAGGAAGTTCCTCTGGGAACACATCCTTAAATTCATCTAGCAACTCTTCTATGTGCATGTTTGTTGAGGAACTTGTGGATTTCGCCTCTTTTATCACTAAGGCAAAGACCGTGGCTCCCTTTTCTACTTCACTCTCAAGTTCCTTAGCATTCAAAAAGAAATTCGGCACTTGCTTCTCTTTATCTTTGGTATGACCGTAGCTTGAATTAGGGGGTAGAGGATTGAGTTTGAACCTTTTGTTTCCTATTTTGACCGAATAAGTATTTGCCTCACCATCATGTGTAACTTGACGATCAAATTGCCAAGGTCTCCCTAAAAGAAGGTGACAAGCACTCATAGGAATAATATCACACCATAACTTTTCTTTGTATTTGCCAATGGAAAAGCTTACTAAGGCTTGTTTCTTCACATGAAGTCCCTTAGAATCATCAAGCCAACTCAACTTGTAAGGATTCTCATGTACTCTTGTTGGAAGGTTGAGCTTAGTAACCATCTCTGTGGACGCCACATTAGTACATGAACCACTATCAATGATCACCTTGCATGATCTATCTCCTACTTTGCAACGAGTATGGAATAAGTTTTCACGTTGAGATTTGTTAGGGTTTGCTTCGGCATGGAGGATCTTCCTTAACACAAGCACTTTTTCATCATCTTCGGGATCAATCTCATCGTTCTCTTCCTCACTACTTGTTGCCTTAGTTTCGGATTCCTCATCGTCACACCCAAAAACTATGTGTTTCTCTTCTTCTACTTGTTGTTCGTATTGTCTTATTGTGAGAGCTTTCTTGGAAGGACATTGATCCGACCTATGTCCCTTTCCTTGACATTTGAAACACCTAATTCGGGATTCGAACTCTTCTTTAGATATCTTAACAAATTTCTTTTCTCCACTTGTTGAGCTTTCTCCCTTAGACTCGTAGGAACTCGGTTTAGAAGGTTTGAAAGTTTTGCTTGTTTCGGTCCCTTGTGAGGACTTGGTACCAAAACTCTTTGTACTTGTGCTCTTCTTATCTTCGAGCCAATGACTTTCAATTTTTAAAGCTAGTTTGCACACATCATTGAATGACTCATAAGTACTCAATTCAATCTTCTTAGCAATAGGTCGATTAAGACCCTTAAGGAATCGAGCAATCCGCAATGGTTCTTTCTCCTCCAAATCACAAAGAGAGGTTAGTTTATCAAATTCAGCAATATATTCATTAACACTCTTAGTATCTTGTGTCAACATAGTGAGTTTCACATATAGAATTTGTTCGAAATCATGTGGAAGGTATTTAGAACGCATCTTCTTCTTCAAAACTGTCCATGTCTTGATCTTATCCTTCCCTGCTCTAGCACGTCGAGCCTTTAAATTATCGAACCAAATTCCCGCATTCTTAGTGAGTCGTATATAAGCAATTTTGAAACGTTGAGAATCATCAAAACCTTTATAATCTGAAATTTTCTCTAATTGTCTCGCCCACTCAAGAAAATCTTCGGGGCTTCCTAGACCCGTAAAATCATCAAGCTTGATACCTTTATCATCGAACTTTTTATTATAATGGGTATCATCATCACTGCTAGAAGCATCACTATCACTATCATGCCGTTTTTTCTTCTTTTTCTTTTTATCAAGCAATAGTTGTGAAAAAGCATTAAAACGTGCCTCCGTATTATCTTGCAATCTTGCAAATTCATCCATGAGTTTGCTCAAAGATTCCTCCATAATTATAAGACAAAAAAAAAAAACAGAAATAAAAGAACCCTTATCCACACAGGTATATCCCACAAAAATCGCAACACAACTTGGAACAAAATCGCACACAACGAGCAGTAAGTATTAAATCGGACCAAAACTGACACAGTTGCGGAAAACAGTCCAGTTTAATAGCAAACGAACTCGAAAAATTCCGAAATTTCACAGGCAGAAATTAGACAAAATTTCACCCAAAATCAAAAAAAGAATCACCTGAAAAGACCTTGTAAACCCCTTAACTTAATAAAGAATCTAAAATCACACAAGTAACAGAAATTAAGAAGATTCCAATTTGATGTGGATTTAAACCCCTTAACTTAATAAAGAATCTAAAATCACACAAGTAACACAAGCCCTTCGAATTTCCTAAGAAAATCGAACAACTTAAGAATAACGAACCGGATATGACTTTGAAAACGACCACTCCTGGAACGAATTCAACGCCTCTCAAATTACCTAGACCACTCCTGGAACTAAGTACTTTGATGAACAAAACTTAGACTACTCCTAGAACTAAGAATTGAACGTTCTAATTATCAAAACAACTCCTTGAATTGAAAACTAGCAAAAGAATTTGTAAGCAATTAAGCAAAACAAACAATTAACTTGAATTTTAATGATTTTCGAATGTCCTGAAAAATCACGAAAATTACATTATTTATAGACTAAAACTAACTATTCCTAAGTCTATTCGAACTAGGAAAAAACCCTAGCCTTGATCCCCAAGTATCCTAGATAGAATAGGAGAACCAATTCTAATGGAACTAGGAAACTAGTAATAAGACTAGTTCTAATTAACTTAAAACTTCTTAAAACAATTCCTAATTGACTTAGAAATTATTTTAAACTAAATTAACAGAAATTAAGAAGATTCCTAATTGCTTAAACCAAGAAAAAACCCTTTCAAGTGAAAGGTAAAAACTTGCAAGCAAAAACTCTAGAAAAAACTAAGTTAGGAAAATCTTTCTTTTCGTACTGCCGCCGAACCACCACCTCACGCGCCGCCATCATCGACACGCGCCCCATCGCCGTGTAGCTGGACTCAGGCCGGAGCTAGGGAGCCGGCGCGTGGCACCCAGATCGGCGCGTCGCCGCCGCTGCCGTCGTCGGAACCCAACTGGACCTTGACTTCTTCTTCAATGGCTGCGCATGTTAACCATTCTTGATTCTTTACTCCTAGCTCAAACCCTATTGGCCTTAAAACCAATATGATTGGCTCTTCAAAAGAATTTCCCTCTTGATCCACATCATTCTCCCCCTTTTCAAAAGAATTTGTCCTCAAATTCACATCATCTAGGTAAGGAGTCAAATCACCAACATTAAAAGTAGCACTTACATTACCATATTCGCTTGGTAAATCAAGTTTGTAAGCACTATCACCATAAACTTCCAAAACCTCAAAAGGGCCGTCAGCTCTAGGCATGAGCTTGTTCTTCCTTTTGTTTGGAAATCTTTCCTTCCTTAAGTGTAACCAAACAAGATCTCCCGGCTTGAATGTAGGTTGCTTGCGCTTTTTGTTTGACCTTTCTTTGTAGAAGTTATTCATCTTCTCAATCCTTACTTTAACTTGTTCACATGTCCTCTTAAAAACTTCAAGTCGTTTCTTAGCATCAATATGTTCAATATTATCTCGACTATAGACTAATATGTCATCAAGGTAAACGACAATGAACTTATTTAAGAAGGGTCTAAGTACCTCGTTCATGAGCCTCATGAATGAACTTGGCGCATTGCATAGCCCAAAGGGCATGACCATCCATTCATATAATCCTTGCTTAGTTTTGAAAGCAGTCTTCCATTCATCTCCTTCTCTAATTCGCATTTGATGGTAGCCACTTCTAAGATCGATCTTGGAAAATATGATAGAACCATGTAACTCATCAAGCATATCTTCTAGTCGTGGCATAGGAAATCGATACTTGATAGTAATGTTGTTGACCGCTCTTGAACCAATACACATTCTCCATGTACCATCTTTCTTTGGAACTAGTAAAGCTGGAACCGCACAAGGGCTCATGCTTTCACGAACATAGCCTCTTTCAATCAATTCCTCTATTTGTCTTTGAAGCTCTTGGGAAGCCGTAGGATCGCACCTATAGGCTGGTTTATTAGGTAGAGGAGCTCCGGGAATAAGATCAATAGCATGCTCTATTCCACGCAAAGGAGGTAGACCTTTAGGAAGTTCCTCTGGGAACACATCCTTAAATTCATCTAGCAACTCTTCTATGTGCATGTTTGTTGAGGAACTTGTGGATTTCGCCTCTTTTATCACTAAGGCAAAGACCGTGGCTCCCTTTTCTACTTCACTCTCAAGTTCCTTAGCATTCAAAAAGAAATTCGGCACTTGCTTCTCTTTATCTTTGGTATGACCGTAGCTTGAATTAGGGGGTAGAGGATTGAGTTTGAACCTTTTGTTTCCTATTTTGACCGAATAAGTATTTGCCTCACCATCATGTGTAACTTGACGATCAAATTGCCAAGGTCTCCCTAAAAGAAGGTGACAAGCACTCATAGGAATAATATCACACCATAACTTTTCTTTGTATTTGCCAATGGAAAAGCTTACTAAGGCTTGTTTCTTCACATGAAGTCCCTTAGAATTATCAAGCCAACTCAACTTGTAAGGATTCTCATGTACTCTTGTTGGAAGGTTGAGCTTAGTAACCATCTCTGTGGACGCCACATTAGTACATGAACCACTATCAATGATCACCTTGCATGATCTATCTCCTACTTTGCAACGAGTATGGAATAAGTTTTCACGTTGAGATTTGTTAGGGTTTGCTTCGGCATGGAGGATCTTCCTTAACACAAGCACTTTTTCATCATCTTCGGGATCAATCTCATCGTTCTCTTCCTCACTACTTGTTGCCTTAGTTTCGGATTCCTCATCGTCACACCCAAAAACTATGTGTTTCTCTTCTTCTACTTGTTGTTCGTATTGTCTTATTGTGAGAGCTTTCTTGGAAGGACATTGATCCGACCTATGTCCCTTTCCTTGACATTTGAAACACCTAATTCAGGATTCGAACTCTTCTTTAGATATCTTAACAAATTTCTTTTCTCCACTTGTTGAGCTTTCTCCCTTAGACTCGTAGGAACTCGGTTTAGAAGGTTTGAAAGTTTTGCTTGTTTCGGTCCCTTGTGAGGACTTGGTACCAAAACTCTTTGTACTTGTGCTCTTCTTATCTTCGAGCCAATGACTTTCAATTTTTAAAGCTAGTTTGCACACATCATTGAATGACTCATAAGTACTCAATTCAATCTTCTTAGCAATAGGTCGATTAAGACCCTTAAGGAATCGAGCAATCCGCAATGGTTCTTTCTCCTCCAAATCACAAAGAGAGGTTAGTTTATCAAATTCAGCAATATATTCATTAACACTCTTAGTATCTTGTGTCAACATAGTGAGTTTCACATATAGAATTTGTTCGAAATCATGTGGAAGGTATTTAGAACGCATCTTCTTCTTCAAAACTGTCCATGTCTTGATCTTATCCTTCCCTGCTCTAGCACGTCGAGCCTTTAAATTATCGAACCAAATTCCCGCATTCTTAGTGAGTCGTATATAAGCAATTTTGAAACGTTGAGAATCATCAAAACCTTTATAATCTGAAATTTTCTCTAATTGTCTCGCCCACTCAAGAAAATCTTCGGGGCTTCCTAGACCCGTAAAATCATCAAGCTTGATACCTTTATCATCGAACTTTTTATTATAATGGGTATCATCATCACTGCTAGAAGCATCACTATCACTATCATGCCGTTTTTTCTTCTTTTTCTTTTTATCAAGCAATAGTTGTGAAAAAGCATTAAAACGTGCCTCCGTATTATCTTGCAATCTTGCAAATTCATCCATGAGTTTGCTCAAAGATTCCTCCATAATTATAAGACAAAAAAAACAGAAATAAAAGAACCCTTATCCACACAGGTATATCCCACAAAAATCGCAACACAACTTGGAACAAAATCGCACACAACGAGCAGTAAGTATTAAATCGGACCAAAACTGACACAGTTTCGGAAAACAGTCCAGTTTAATAGCAAACGAACTCGAAAAATTCCGAAATTTCACAGGCAGAAATTAGACAAAATTTCACCCAAAATCAAAAAACGAATCACCTGAAAAGACCTTGTAACGAAGGAGAACGAGCCTTCTGAAGTTGACAGAAAAACTGGTTATCCGAGAACAAGTGCGATTTGATGAACGAATTGTTGAACGATCAAAACCCCTGAAATCTGATACCAATTTGATGTGGATTTAAACCCCTTAACTTAATAAAGAATCTAAAATCACACAAGTAACACAAGCCCTTCGAATTTCCTAAGAAAATCGAACAACTTAAGAATAACGAACCGGATATGACTTTGAAAACGACCACTCCTGGAACGAATTCAACGCCTCTCAAATTACCTAGACCACTCCTGGAACTAAGTACTTTGATGAACAAAACTTAGACTACTCCTAGAACTAAGAATTGAACGTTCTAATTATCAAAACAACTCCTTAAATTGAAAACTAGCAGAAGAATTTGTAAGCAATTAAGCAAAACAAACAATTAACTTGAATTTTAATGATACTCGAATGTTCTGAAAAATCACGAAAATTACATTATTTATAGACTAAAACTAACTATTCCTAAGTCTATTCGAACTAGGAAAAAAACCTAGCCTTGATCCCCAAGTATCCTAGATAGAATAGGAGAACCAATTCTAATGGAACTAGGAAACTAGTAATAAGACTAGTTCTAATTAACCTAAAACTTCTTAAAACAATTCCTAATTGACTTAGAAATTATTTTAAACTAAATTAACAGAAATTAAGAAGATTCCTAATTGCTTAAACCAAGAAAAACCCTTTCAAGTGAAAGGTAAAAACTTGCAAGCAAAAACTCTAGAAAAAACTAAGTTAGGAGAATCTTTCTTTTCGTACTGCCGCCGAACCACCACCTCACGCGCCGCCATCATCGACACGCGCCCCACCGCCGTGTAGCTGGACTCAGGCCGGAGCTAGGGATCCGGCGCGTGGCACCCAGATCGGCGCGTCGCCGCCGCTGCCGTCGTCGGAACCCAACTGGACCTTGACTTCTTCTTCAATGGCTGCGCATGTTAACCATTCTTGATTCTTTACTCCAAGCTCAAACCCTATTGGCCTTAAAACCAATATGATTGGCTCTTCAAAAGAATTTCCCTCTTGATCCACATCATTCTCCCCCTCTTCAAAAGAATTTGTCCTCAAATTCACATCATCTAGGTAAGGAGTCAAATCACCAACATTAAAAGTAGCACTTACATTACCATATTCGCTTGGTAAATCAAGTTTGTAAGCACTATCACCATAAACTTCCAAAACCTCAAAAGGGCCGTCAGCTCTAGGCATGAGCTTGTTCTTCCTTTTGTTTGGAAATCTTTCCTTCCTTAAGTGTAACCAAACAAGATCTCCCGGCTTGAATGTAGGTTGCTTGCGCTTTTTGTTTGACCTTTCTTTGTAGAAGTTATTCATCTTCTCAATCCTTATTTTAACTTGTTCACATGTCCTCTTAAAAACTTCAAGCCGTTTCTTAGCATCAATATGGATGTCCTCTTTGGTCAATGGCAACAAATCAATAGGCAAGAATGGATTAATACCATAAACAACTTCAAATGGAGCTTGTTGTGTAGTTGATGAAGGTGACCGATTATAAGCAAACTCCGCATGGCAAAGTCGCATATCCCAATCCTTTTGAGTCTTACTAACCAACCCTCTAAGTAAAGTACCTAAGGTTCGATTGGTTACCTCAGTTTGACCATCTGTTTGAGGATGATGAGAAGTACTAAACATGAGCTTTGTTCCAAGTAGCTTCCACAAACACTTCCAAAAGTGACTAAGGAACTTTGAGTCCCTATCCGAAACTATGCTTCTAGGAACTCCATGAAGTCGAACAATTTCCTTGAAGTATAGATTAGCTACATGTTGCGCATCATCCGTCTTGTGCATTGGAACAAAGTGAGCCATCTTTGAGAATCTATCAACTACAACCATAATAGTATCCTTCCCTCTTTGAGTTCGTGGTAGTCCAACAATGAAGTCCATGCTAACACTATCCCAAGGACAATCTGGAACTGGAAGAGGTGTGTATAAGCCCTTTGAAAAAGAACTCTTTGCCTTTTGACAAGTAGCACATCTTGAAATCACACTTTGAACATCCTTGATTGTCTCAAATGCTTGTTGCGCCGAATTAGTCCACACAAAGTCCCCTTTCTTCATCAATTCCGTGAAGTTTCTAATGAACCTTCTATAGAACGATGCAAGACCATGAAAACTACGTGCTTCACGAATGTTTTTAGGCGCCACCCAAGTAGAAATAGCAGCCACCTTCTCGGGATCCACTTCAATACCCATTCCCGAAATAATATAGCCAAGAAAAGAAATACTTGGAACCATGAATGAGCACTTTTCAAGTTTGCCATATAGTTGTTGTTCTCTTAAGGTTTCAAATAATCTTCTAAGATGATCAATATGTTCAATATTATCTCGACTATAGACTAATATGTCATCAAGGTAAACGACAATGAACTTATTTAAGAAGGGTCTAAGTACCTCGTTCATGAGCCTCATGAATGAACTTGGCGCATTGCATAGCCCAAAGGGCATGACCATCCATTCATATAATCCTTGCTTAGTTTTGAAAGCAGTCTTCCATTCATCTCCTTCTCTAATTCGCATTTGATGGTAGCCACTTCTAAGATCGATCTTGGAAAATATGATAGAACCATGTAACTCATCAAGCATATCTTCTAGTCGTGGCATAGGAAATCGATACTTGATAGTAATGTTGTTGACCGCTCTTGAATCAATACACATTCTCCATGTACCATCTTTCTTTGGAACTAGTAAAGCTGGAACCGCACAAGGGCTCATGCTTTCACGAACATAGCCTCTTTCAATCAATTCCTCTATTTGTCTTTGAAGCTCTTGGGAAGCCGTAGGATCGCACCTATAGGCTGGTTTATTAGGTAGAGGAGCTCCGGGAATAAGATCAATAGCATGCTCTATTCCACGCAAAGGAGGTAGACCTTTAGGAAGTTCCTCTGGGAACACATCCTTAAATTCATCTAGCAACTCTTCTATGTGCATGTTTGTTGAGGAACTTGTGGATTTCGCCTCTTTTATCACTAAGGCAAAGACCGTGGCTCCCTTTTCTACTTCACTCTCAAGTTCCTTAGCATTCAAAAAGAAATTCGGCACTTGCTTCTCTTTATCTTTGGTATGACCGTAGCTTGAATTAGGGGGTAGAGGATTGAGTTTGAACCTTTTGTTTCCTATTTTGACCGAATAAGTATTTGCCTCACCATCATGTGTAACTTGACGATCAAATTGCCAAGGTCTCCCTAAAAGAAGGTGACAAGCACTCATAGGAATAATATCACACCATAACTTTTCTTTGTATTTGCCAATGGAAAAGCTTACTAAGGCTTGTTTCTTCACATGAAGTCCCTTAGAATCATCAAGCCAACTCAACTTGTAAGGATTCTCATGTACTCTTGTTGGAAGGTTGAGCTTAGTAACCATCTCTGTGGACGCCACATTAGTACATGAACCACTATCAATGATCACCTTGCATGATCTATCTCCTACTTTGCAACGAGTATGGAATAAGTTTTCACGTTGAGATTTGTTAGGGTTTGCTTCGGCATGGAGGATCTTCCTTAACACAAGCACTTTTTCATCATCTTCGGGATCAATCTCATCGTTCTCTTCCTCACTACTTGTTGCCTTAGTTTCGGATTCCTCATCGTCACACCCAAAAACTATGTGTTTCTCTTCTTCTACTTGTTGTTCGTATTGTCTTATTGTGAGAGCTTTCTTGGAAGGACATTGATCCGACCTATGTCCCTTTCCTTGACATTTGAAACACCTAATTCGGGATTCGAACTCTTCTTTAGATATCTTAACAAATTTCTTTTCTCCACTTGTTGAGCTTTCTCCCTTAGACTCGTAGGAACTCGGTTTAGAAGGTTTGAAAGTTTTGCTTGTTTCGGTCCCTTGTGAGGACTTGGTACCAAAACTCTTTGTACTTGTGCTCTTCTTATCTTCGAGCCAATGACTTTCAATTTTTAAAGCTAGTTTGCACACATCATTGAATGACTCATAAGTACTCAATTCAATCTTCTTAGCAATAGGTCGATTAAGACCCTTAAGGAATCGAGCAATCCGCAATGGTTCTTTCTCCTCCAAATCACAAAGAGAGGTTAGTTTATCAAATTCAGCAATATATTCATTAACACTCTTAGTATCTTGTGTCAACATAGTGAGTTTCACATATAGAATTTGTTCGAAATCATGTGGAAGGTATTTAGAACGCATCTTCTTCTTCAAAACTGTCCATGTCTTGATCTTATCCTTCCCTGCTCTAGCACGTCGAGCCTTTAAATTATCGAACCAAATTCCCGCATTCTTAGTGAGTCGTATATAAGCAATTTTGAAACGTTGAGAATCATCAAAACCTTTATAATCTGAAATTTTCTCTAATTGTCTCGCCCACTCAAGAAAAACTTCGGGGCTTCCTAGACCCGTAAAATCATCAAGCTTGATACCTTTATCATCGAACTTTTTATTATAATGGGTATCATCATCACTGCTAGAAGCATCACTATCACTATCATGCCGTTTTTTCTTCTTTTTCTTTTTATCAAGCAATAGTTGTGAAAAAGCATTAAAACGTGCCTCCGTATTATCTTGCAATCTTGCAAATTCATCCATGAGTTTGCTCAAAGATTCCTCCATAATTATAAGACAAAAAAAAAAACAGAAATAAAAGAACCCTTATCCACACAGGTATATCCCACAAAAATCGCAACACAACTTGGAACAAAATCGCACACAACGAGCAGTAAGTATTAAATCGGACCAAAACTGACACAGTTGCGGAAAACAGTCCAGTTTAATAGCAAACGAACTCGAAAAATTCCGAAATTTCACAGGCAGAAATTAGACAAAATTTCACCCAAAATCAAAAAAAGAATCACCTGAAAAGACCTTGTAACGAAGGAGAACGAGCCTTCTGAAGTTGACAGAAAAACTGGTTATCCGAGAACAAGTGCGATTTGATGAACGAATTGTTGAACGATCAAAACCCCTGAAATCTGATACCAATTTGATGTGGATTTAAACCCCTTAACTTAATAAAGAATCTAAAATCACACAAGTAACACAAGCCCTTCGAATTTCCTAAGAAAATCGAACAACTTAAGAATAACGAACCGGATATGACTTTGAAAACGACCACTCCTGGAACGAATTCAACGCCTCTCAAATTACCTAGACCACTCCTGGAACTAAGTACTTTGATGAACAAAACTTAGACTACTCCTAGAACTAAGAATTGAACGTTCTAATTATCAAAACAACTCCTTGAATTGAAAACTAGCAAAAGAATTTGTAAGCAATTAAGCAAAACAAACAATTAACTTGAATTTTAATGATACTCCAATGTTCTGAAAAATCACGAAAATTACATTATTTATAGACTAAAACTAACTATTCCTAAGTCTATTCGAACTAGGAAAAAACCCTAGCCTTGATCCCCAAGTATCCTAGATAGAATAGGAGAACCAATTCTAATGGAACTAGGAAACTAGTAATAAGACTAGTTCTAATTAACCTAAAACTTCTTAAAACAATTCCTAATTGACTTAGAAATTATTTTAAACTAAATTAACAGAAATTAAGAAGATTCCTAATTGCTTAAACCAAGAAAAACCCTTTCAAGTGAAAGGTAAAAACTTGCAAGCAAAAACTCTAGAAAAAACTAAGTTAGGAAAATCTTTCTTTTCGTACTGCCGCCGAACCACCACCTCACGCGCCGCCATCATCAACACGCGCCCCACCGCCGTGTAGCTGGACTCAGGCCGGAGCTAGGGAGCCGGCGCGTGGCACCCAGATCGGCGCGTCGCCGCCGCTGCCGTCGTCGGAACCCAACTGGACCTTGACTTCTTCTTCAATGGCTGCGCATGTTAACCATTCTTGATTCTTTACTCCAAGCTCGAACCCTATTGGCCTTAAAACCAATATGATTGGCTCTTCAAAAGAATTTCCCTCTTGATCCACATCATTCAAACAAAGCTTTTTAAATCAAATTAAAGTCTAATGCATTCAACAAAGCTAATTGAATCAAATGGAAGTAAAATGCATTCTACGAAGCTAATTAAATCCAATGAAAGTCAAACATTGTCAAAAAAAGCTTTTTGAATCAAATTATAGTCAAATACATTCAACAAAGCTAATTGAATCAAATGAAAGTCAAACACATTCAAACAAAACTAATTAAATCCAATGAAAGTCAAACACATTCAAAAAAAACTTTTTGAATCAAATTAAAGTCTAATGCATTCAACAAAGCTAATTGAATCAAATGAAAGTCAAATGCATTCTACAAAGCTAATTGAACCCAATGAAAGTCAAACACATTCAAACAAAGCTTTTTGAATCAAATTATAGTCAAATACATTCAACAAAGCTAATTGAATCAAATGAAAGTCAAAAGCATTCTAAAAAGCTAATTGAATCAAATGAAAGTGAAACACATTCAAACAAAGCTAATTGAATCAAACGGAAGTCAAATGCAATATACAAAGCTAATTGAATCCAATGAAAGTCAAACACATTCAAACAAAGCATTTTGAATCAAATTATAGTCAAATACATTCAACAAAGCTAATTGAATCAAATTAAAGTCAAATGCATTCTAAAAAGCTAATTGAATCAAATGAAAGTGAAACACATTCAAACAAAGCTAATTGAATCAAATGAAAGTCAAACACATTCAAACAAACCTAATTGAATCAAAGGAAAGTAAAACACATTCAATCTGAGCTTTTTGAATCAAATGAAAGTCAAATGCATTCATTAAAGCTAATTAAATCGAATGAAAGTCAAACACATTCAAACAAACCTAATTGAATCCAATGAAAGTCAAACACATTCAAATTAAAGCCAAATGCATTTAACAAAGCTAATTGAATGAAATGAAAGTCAAACACATTCAAATCAAGCTCTTTGTATCAAATTAAAGTCAAATGCATTCAACAAAGCTAATTGAATCAAATGAAAGTCATATGCATTCTACAAAGGTAATTGAATCAAATTAATGTCATACACATTCAAACAAAGCTAACTGAATCAAAGGAAAGTCAAACACATTCAAATAAAGCTTTTTAAATCAAATTAAAGTCTAATGCATTCAACAAAGCTAATTTAATCAAATGAAAGTTAAACACATCCAAACAAAGCTTTTTGAATCACATGAAAGTCAAACACATTCAAACAAAGCTTTTTGAATCAAATTAAAGTCTAATGCATTCAACAAAGCTAATTGAATCAAATGAAAGTCAAACACATTTAAACAAAGGTAATTGAATCAAATGAAAGTCAAACTTACTCAAACAAAGTTAGTTGAATCAAATGAAAGTCAAACACATTCAAACAAAGCTTTATGAATCAAATGAAAGCCAAATGCATTCAGGAATGCTAATTGAATCAAATGAAAAACAAATGCATTCTACAAAGCTAGTTGAATCAAATGAAAATTAAACACATTCAAACAAAGCTAATTTAATCCAATGAAAGCCAATCACATACAAATAAATATTTTTGAATCAAGTTAAAGTCTAACGCATTCAACAAAGCTAATTGAATCAAATGAAAGTCAAACACATTCAAACAAAGGTAATTGAATCAAATGAAAGTCAAACTTACTCAAACAAAGCTAATTGAATCAAATGAAAGTCAAACACATTCAAACAAAGCTTCATGAATCAAATGAAAGCCAAATGCATTCAAGAATGCTAATTGAATCTAATGAAAAACAAATGCATTCTACAAAGCTAGTTGAATCAAATGAAAGTCAAACACATTCAAATAAAGCTTTTTGAATCAAATTATAGTCTTATGCATTCAACAAAGCTAATTGAATCAAATGAAAGTCAAACACATTCAAACAAAGCTTTTTGAATCAAATTATAGTCAAATACATTCAACAAAGCTAATTGAATCAAATGAAAGTCAAATGCATTCTAAAAAGCTAATTGAATCAAATGAAAGTGAAACACATTCAAACAAAGCTAATCGAATCAAACGGAAGTCAAATGCATTATACAAAGCTAATTGAATCCAATGAAAGTCAAACACATTCAAACAAAGCTTTTTGAATCAAATTATAGTCAAATACATTCAACAAAGCTAATTGAATCAAATTAAAGTCAAATGCATTCTAAAAAGCTAATTGAATCAAATGAAAGTGAAACACATTCAAACAAAGCTAATTGAATCAAATGAAAGTCAAACACATTTAAACAAACCTAATTGAATCAAAGGAAAGTAAAACACATTCTATCTGAGCTTTTTGAATCAAATGAAAGTCAAATGCATTCATTAAAGCTAATTGAATCGAATGAAAGTCAAACACATTCAAACAAACCTAATTGAATCCAATGAAAGTCAAACACATTCAAATTAAAGCCAAATGCATTTAACAAAGCTAATTGAATGAAATGAAAGTCAAACACATTCAAATCAAGCTCTTTGTATCAAATTAAAGTCAAATGCATTCAACAAAGCTAATTGAATCAAATGAAAGTCATATGCATTGTACAAAGGTAATTGAATCAAATTAATGTCATACACATTCAAACAAAGCTAACTGAATCAAAGGAAAGTCAAACACATTCAAATAAAGCTTTTTAAATCAAATTAAAGTCTAATGCATTCAACAAAGCTAATTTAATCAAATGAAAGTTAAACACATCCAAACAAAGCTTTTTGAATCACATGAAAGTCAAACACATTCAAACAAAGCTTTTTGAATCAAATTAAAGTCTAATGCATTCAACAAAGCTAATTGAATCAAATGAAAGTCAAACACATTTAAACAAAGGTAATTGAATCAAATGAAAGTCAAACTTACTCAAACAAAGCTAGTTGAATCAAATGAAAGTCAAACACATTCAAACAAAGCTTTATGAATCAAATGAAAGCCAAATGCATTCAAGAATGCTAATTGAATCAAATGAAAAACAAATGCATTCTACAAAGCTAGTTGAATCAAATGAAAATTAAACACATTCAAACAAAGCTAATTTAATCCAATGAAAGCCAATCACATTCAAATAAATATTTTTGAATCAAGTTAAAGTCTAACGCATTCAACAAAGCTAATTGAATCAAATGAAAGTCAAACACATTCAAACAAAGGTAATTGAATCAAATGAAAGTCAAACTTACTCAAACAAAGCTAATTGAATCAAATGAAAGTCAAACACATTCAAACAAAGCTTCATGAATCAAATGAAAGCCAAATGCATTCAAGAATGCTAATTGAATCAAATGAAAAACAAATGCATTCTACAAAGCTAGTTGAATCAAATGAAAGTCAAACACATTCAAATAAAGCTTTTTGAATCAAATTATAGTCTTATGCATTCAACAAAGCTAATTGAATCAAATGAAAGTCAAACACGTTCAAACAAACCTAATTGAATCAAATGAAAGTCAAACACATTCAAATAAAGCTTTTTGAATAAAATTAAAGTCTAATGCATTCAACAAAGATAATTGAATCAAATGAAAGTTAAACACATTCAAACAAATCTAATTGAATCAAATGAAAGTCAAACACATTCAAAAAAAGCTAATTGAATCAAATGAAAGTCAAACACATTCAAAAAAAGCTAATTGAATCAAATGAAAGTCAAACACATTCAAACAAAGCTTTTTGAATTAAATTAAAGTCTAATGCATTCAACAAAGCTAATTGAATCAAATGGAAGTAAAATGCATTCTACGAAGCTAATTGAATCCAATGAAAGTCAAACACATTCAAAAAAAGCTTTTTGAATCAAATTATAGTCAAATACATTCAACAAAGCTAATTGAATCAAATGAAAGTCAAACACATTCAAACAAAACTAATTAAATCCAATGAAAGTCAAACACATTCAAAAAAAGCTTTTTGAATCAAATTAAAGTCTAATGCATTCAACAAAGCTAATTGAATCAAATGAAAGTCAAATGCATTCTACAAAGCTAATTGAATCCAATGAAAGTCAAACACATTCAAACAAAGCTTTTTGAATCAAATTATAGTCAAATACATTCAACAAAGCTAATTGAATCAAATGAAAGTCAAATGCATTCTAAAAAGCTAATTGAATCAAATGAAAGTGAAACACATTTAAACAAAGCTAATTGAATCAAACGGAAGTCAAATGCATTATACAAAGCTAATTGAATCCAATGAAAGTCAAACACATTCAAACAAAGTGATGTAAAAACTAATAGATGAAATTAGTTTAAACAAGTTAATGAACCAAGCTTAAGCAAAGGATAGATTTTAGGTTGGTGTTTAGGTACGTTTATGTAGAATTTAGGTGTAGGTTTGCAAGGATTACTCACTTAACAAACAAGGATATGAAGGCAAGGATTTCTCACTCAACCTACTTAGTTCAAATTGTGTGGAAGGATTACTCACATGACCACTCAATCTCTTCAAGTCTAACTTGGTACAAAAACCGGTTATTTCACAAACAAATAATCAGTTTTTAAGTTCAAGCAAAAGCTCTTTTTCATTGATCAAAATCTCCTTACAAACTACAATTACATGCCTTTTATAAGCAACTAAAAGAACTAACAATCATTGCTTAACTCAAAGAAGCAAACTGATTTATTAAAGCTTTAAACAACGAAAATGAAACTAAGACTAAATTACGTCTAAGTGCAGCAGCCTCTTAGTCTTCATATGCCCCTTAACGTCTTTATTAAACGCATGTAATTGAGCTAAACAAATAGCCACAAATTCAGCAAGAAAACCGTTGGAGGTGCATTTGTAACCCCCCCTTTATTCACGCCCCTTTCATTATTCATGCATTGAAGTTTCTCCTTGAGTTCCTCCCAACTGAAATTGCTGTTCAAAATGCTTCAAATAACGTGCTTAATGAGCAATTAAGCAAGTAAATCCATGATTAAAACCAAACGGACCATGGGCAGCAAAAGAATCCAAGGTTTGGTCTTCAAATGATTTCGCAAGTATCACTTCTTTGGATGAACCGTAACTTGGACTTGTGCTTGGACTTGAATGAGAATTGTGACTAGGCCTAATAGGACTTTCGTGATTTGCATCATCCTTCCCTTCTTCGAAAGGAGTTGTCCTCAACTCGTCATCTTCTAAATAAGGAGCTAGGTCACCAATATTGAAAGTTGATGAAACTCCAAATTGCTCTCCAAGATCAACTTTGTATGCATTATCATTGATCCTTTCCATGATTTGAAAAGGACCCTCTGCCCTTGGCATCAACTTGTTCTTTCGTTGCTTAGGGAACCTTTCTTTTCGAAGAAAAATCCAAACAAGATCACCCACTTCGAATTTTCTCACGTTGCTCAAGTGTTTGTTTGCTTGCTTGTTGTAGGACTCGTTAGCTTTCTCAATGTTCTTCCTAACTTCTTTATGAACATTCATCATGAACTCAACATGCTCCTTGGCTGTCCCATGAACAAATTTGTCCTTAGGAATTGCAATGTAATCAATAGGAACATAAGGATTGACCCCATAAACAATTTCGAATGGTGAGTATTTCGTGGTTTTACTTGGAGTTCTATTGTAAGCAAATTCAGCATGAGCTAGCTTTAGATCCCAATCTTTCCCTCCTTTGTTCACTAAGGCACGAAGCAATGTTCCAAGAACTCTATTCACCACCTCAGTTTGACCATCCGTTTGTGGATGATGGCTAGTTGAGAAAAACAGCTTGGTACCCACGAGCCTCCATAATGACTTCCAAAAACGGCTCACAAATTTTGTATCACGATCTGAAACAATGGTTCTAGGCAAACCATGTAACTTAGCCACCTCCTTGAAAAAAAGTTGAGCCACGTTATAAGCATCATCCACCTTTTTACAAGCAATGAAATGGGCCATCTTCGAAAACCGATCAACAACCACCATGATTGAATCTTTTCCACGAGCTGTTCTAGGCAAGGCCATGATGAAATCCATACTCAAATCCTCCCAAGGTCTTTCGGGAATTGGAAAAGGCTTGTATTCACCTCTATGAAAGGTCATTTTGGCCCTTTGACAAGTAGAACATCTAGCTAAGATTTGGTGCACGTTAGCTAGCATCTTAGGCCAATAAAAGTGACTTTGCAAGATCTTTAGGGTCTTTTGAATACCCATATGACCAGCAAGGCCTCCTCCATGAGCTTCCCTTATCAATAAGTCACGAATTGCCCCTTTAGGAACAAAAAGTTTGTTTCCTTTGAAAAGAAAACCATCCACCATCACGAATTGACCATTCACTCCATGTTTGCAAGCTTCAATGATTTCCATAAGTTCATGGTCATCTTTGTAAGCTTCTTTCATAATTTCAAAACCAAGGACCTTAGCCTCCATGATTCCAAGAAGAGTATGCCTCCTTGACAATGCATCAGCCACGATGTTGGCTTTCCCTTTCTTATATTTTGTAGCAAAGTTGAATGATTGTAAGAATTCTACCCACTTAGCATGCCTAGCATTCAATTTTTTTTGGCCATGTATGAACCTCAAAGACTCATGATCCGAATGCAAGATAAATGGTTGTGGCCTCAAATAATGTGACCAATGATCTAAGGCTCGAACCATGGCATAAAATTCTTTGTCATAAGTGGAATAGTTCAATTTCCCTTGGCTCAATTTCTCAGTAAAGTAGGCAATGGGTTTTTTTTCTTGGATTAGGACAGCCCCTATTCCCTTCCCACTTGCATCACACTCAACTTCAAAGGGTTTCATGAAATCCGGTAAGGCTAAAACAGGTGCCTCACACATCTTTTTTTTCACTAGTTCAAACGCCTCTTGGGCTTGAGGGTTCCATTGGAAGGTTCCTTTCTTTGTACACTCGGTGATAGGAGCCATGAGGGTACTAAAGTTCTTAATGAACCTTCTATAGAAAGAGGTTAGTCCATGAAATGAACGAACTTTAGTTATGGTTTTTGGGATAGGCCACGAAGCAATGGCTTCTATTTTGCTTGGATCCACCTTGATTCCATCACCTGAAACAATGTAACCAAGAAAAACAATTTCGGTTAGCAAAAAATGACACTTCTCCAACTTCCCATACAATTTTTTCTCCCTCAAAGTTCTAAAGATTTCTTCCAAGTGCCTCAAATGATCTTCCTCATTTGTACTATAGATGAGAATATCATCTAAGTAAACAACTACAAACCTCCCCAAAAAAGGCCTCAACATCTCATTCATAAGCCTCATGAAAGTACTTGGGGCATTTGTTAAACCAAATGGCATAACAAGCCATTCATACAACCCATGCTTGGTTTTAAAAGCTGTTTTCCACTCATCACCCTCCCTCATACGAATTTGGTGATACCCACTTCTCAAATCAATTTTTGAAAACACTCTAGCCCCACTCAACTCATCCAACATATCATCAAGCCTAGGTATGGGAAACCTATACTTAATGGTTATATTGTTCACAGCCCTACTATCAATACACATCCTCCATGTTCCATCTTTTTTAGGCACTAACAAAGTAGGAAAAACACAAGGACTCATAGACTCTCTTACATAACCCATTTGCATCAACTCCTCAATTTGTTTTTGCAACTCTTTAGTTTCCATGGGATTACATCTATAAGGTGGTTTGTTAGGAAGGGGTGCTCCCGGAATTAGGTCAATTTGATGCTCAATCCCACGAATGGGAGGTAATCCTAAAGGTAACTCGTTAGGAAAAACATCCTCATAAGCTTTGACTAATTCGGCCAACCTAGGGTTTTGTTGAACAAACCCTTCATGCTCCTCCTTAGACAACAACAAAAACACCTCATCTTCCTTCTCTAAGGTCTTTTCGAATTCTTTGAAAGAAAGTAACAAGATTTCCTTTCTTTTGGGCTCTTTTTGTGGTGTTTGTGGTGGTGGGAATTGTGTTTGGGGAATCTTTTTTTGTGGTGGTAAGGGATGCAACACTTTCTTGCTGCCTTGGTGGGTGATAGTATAGGTATTAGTTAGACCATCATGGATTGATTTTCTATCACTTTGCCATGGTCTTCCTAATAAAACGTGACATGCATCCATTGGAATGACATCACACAAAATCTGATCAACATAAGAACCAATCTGAAATTTTACTAAGCATTGTCTCCTAACTCCCGTACTCTTACTCTTATCAAGCCAACTCAATTTTTAAGGGGTAGGGTGTCTAGTGGTTTTCAAATCAAGTTTTTTCACAAGGTCACTTGACACGACATTCGCTTCACTACAACTATCAACAATTAAGTCACAAACATCTCCATTAACCTTGCATTTGGTTAAAAAGACATTCTCCCTTTGCAAAGGGTTTCTTTCAACCTCAACTTGCATTTGTAAAGCTCTCCTCAAGACTAAGCTGTTTTTTTCGGGGAAACAATCATCACCTTGCTCCTCCTCTTCATTAGAATCATAAGATTCCAAAGGGTCATTTTCAACAACATTTTCATCCTCTAACTCCTCATCTAGGCTAAAAGGTTGAGCCATCATATTTTTGAGCTCTCTCATGGTTAAAGCTCTAGTATTAGGACAATCCCTCTTATAGTGTCCTCTTCCATGACACTTAAAACACACTATGTCACTCAAGTCCCCGGTTTTGGCAACAGCTTTGCCTTTTTCTTTTGGGTCAAAGGAACTTGGGTGTCTTTTGGTGGAATTTGGAAAAGAAGAGTTTTCTTTTGGTGGATTGAATGGGCGTTTGTATTTTGGCTCAAATGGATTAGAAGGCTTTTTCTTTTTCTTTTGATTATTAAACTTAACCAGTTTGCAAGCTTCATCGAAAGTCAAATTGGGTTGCACTTCTATCTTTTCAAGGATCTCCTTATCTAGACCAGCCATAAACCTCCCTAGTTTCAAATCCTCATTTTCCACTATTTCACAAATAATGGATAATCTTTCAAACTCTTTTATATACTCCTCCACACTACTACTACCTTGTTGCAAGGTACTCCATTTAACATACATGGATTGTTTATAATTAGAAGGCACAAAACGTTCCCTAAGTTTCTTCCGAAGCTTGGTCCATGTAGAAATACGAGTTTTACCATTGCTTTCCCGTTTTCTTTGGACTCCTTTCAACCAAGTTTCAGCATACTTGGCTATCTTCACCTTAGCAATCTTGTACTTTTGTTCATCTTCCTCAACGTCTTTGAACTCAAAATACCTCTCAAGTGATTGCTCCCACTCCAAGTACTTCTCAGGGTCAAGAGTACCATCAAAAAGGTCTACATCCATCTTTAGACTCTTGTCATCATATCTAGGAGGGTTTTGACGCCCATCCCTTTGTTCTTGTGTCAACAAACGAGCCATTAGAGCCATTATATTACCATGTAATTGCTCATTGGTTTCCAAGAGCCTTTGTTGGTTTTCCTCCATAATTCTAAGTCTCCTTTGGTCAATGGTTTCATTTGGGTTTGCTTGATCCATTTGGACAGAAACAACCCCCTACCTGACACGCCAAATGATGTAAAAACTAATAGATGAAATTAGTTTAAACAAGTTAATGAATCAAGCTTAAGCAAAGGATAGATTTTAGGTTGGTGTTTAGGTACGTTTATGTAGAATTTAGGTGTAGGTTTGCAAGGATTACTCACTTAACAAACAAGGATATGAAGGCAAGGAGTTCTCACTCAACCTACTTAGTTCAAATTGTATGGAAGGATTACTCACTTGACCACTCAATCTCTTCAAGTCTAACTTGGTACAAAAACCGGTTATTTCACAAACAAATAATCAGTTTTTAAGTTCAAGCAAAAGTTCTTTTTCATTGATCAAAATCTCCTTACAAACTACAATTACATGCCTTTTATAAGCAACTAAAAGAACTAACAATCATTGCTTAACTCAAAGAAGCAAACTGATTTATTAAAGCTTTAAACAACGAAAATGAAACTAAGACTAAATTACGTCTAAGTGCAGCAGCCTCTTAGTCTTCATATGCCCCTTAACGTCTTTATTAAACGCATGTAATTGAGCTAAACAAACAGCCACAAATTCAGCAAGAAAACCGTTGGAGGTGCATTTGTAACCCCCCCTTGATTCACGCCCCTTTCATTATTCATGCATTGAAGTTTCTCCTTGAGTTCCTCCCAACTGAAATGGCTGTTCAAAATGCTTCAAATAACGTGCTTAATGAGCAATTAAGCAAGTAAATCCATGATTAAAACCAAACGGACCATGGGCAGCAAAAGAATCCAAGGTTTGGTCTTCAAATGATTTCGCAAGTATCACTTCTTTGGATGAACCGTAACTTGGACTTGTGCTTGGACTTGAATGAGAATTGTGACTAGGACTAATAGGACTTTCGTGATTTGCATCACAAAGCTTTTTGAATCAAATTATAGTCAAATACATTCAACAAAGCTAATTGAATCAAATTAAAGTCAAATGCATTCTAAAAACCTAATTGAATCAAATGAAAGTGAAACACATTCAAACAAAGCTAATTGAATCAAATGAAAGTCAAACACATTCAAACAAAGCTTTTTGAATCAAATTTAAGTCAAACAAATTCAAACAAAGCTAATTAAATCAAATGAAAGTCAAACACATTTAAAAAAAGCTTTTTGAATAAATGAATGTAAAATGCATTCTACAAAGCTAATTGAATCAAATTGAAGTTCAACACTTTCAAACAACGCTAATTTAATCCAGTTAAAGCCAAACACATTCAAATAAATCTAATGCATTCAACAAAGCTAATTGAATCAAATGAAAGTAAAAAACATTCAAACAAAGCTAATTGAATCAAATGAATGTCAAACACATTCAAACAAAGCTAATTGAATTAAATGAAAGTCAAACACATTCAAACAAAGCTAATTGAATCAAAAGAAAGTCAAACACATTCAAACAAAGCTTATTGAATCAAATTAAAGTCTAATGCATTTAACAAAGCTAATTGAATCCAATGAAAGTCAAACACATTTAAACAAAGATTTTTGAATCAAATTATAGTCAAATACATTCAACAAAGCTAATTGAATCAAATGAAAGTCAAACACATTAAAACAAAGCTAATTGAATCCAATGAAAGTCAAACACATTCAAAAAAAGCTTTTTGAATAAAATTAAAGTCTAATGCATTCAACAAAGCTAATTGAATCAAATGAAAGTTAAATGCATTCAACAAAGCTAATTGAATCCAATGGAAGTCAAACACAATCAAACAAAGCTTTTTGAATCAAATTATAGTCAAATACATTCAACAAAGCTAATTGAATCAAATAAAAGTCAAATGCATTCTAAAAAGCTAATTGAATTAAACAAAAGTGAAGCACATTCAAACAAAGCTAATTGAATCAAACGGAAGTCAAATGCATTCAACAAAGCTAATTGAATCAAATGAAAGTCAAATGCATTCTAAAAAGCTAATTGGATCAAATGAAAGTGAAACACATTCAAACAAAGCTAATTGAATCAAATGAAAGTCAACCACATTCAAACAAAGCTTTTTGAATCAAATTTAAGTCAAACAAATTCAAACAAAGCTAATTAAATCAAATGAAAGTCAAACACATTTAAAAAAAGCTTTTTGAATAAATGAATGTCAAATGCATTCTAAAAAGCTAATTGAATCAAATTGAAGTTCAACACTTTCAAACAACTCTAATTTAATCCAGTAAAAGCCAAACACATTCAAATAAATCTAATGCATTCAACAAAGCTAATTGAATCAAATGCAAGTAAAAAACATTCAAACAAAGCTAATTGAATCAAATGAATGTCAAACACATTCAAACAAAGCTAATTGAATTAAATGAAAGTCAAACACATTCAAACAAAGCTAATTGAATCAAAAGAAAGTCAAACACATTCAAACAAAGCTTATTGAATCAAATTAAAGTCTAATGCATTTAACAAAGCTAATTGAATCCAATGAAAGTCAAACACATTTAAACAAAGAGTTTTGAATCAAATTATAGTCAAATACATTCAACAAAGCTAATTGAATCAAATGAAAGTCAAACACATTAAAACAAAGCTAATTGAATCCAATGAAAGTCAAACACATTCAAAAAAAGCTTTTTGAATAAAATTAAAGTCTAATGCATTCAACAAAGCTAATTAAATCAAATGAAAGTTAAATGCATTCAACAAAGCTAATTGAATCCAATAGAAGTCAAACACAATCAAACAAAGCTTTTTGAATCAAATTATAGTCAAATACATTCAACAAAGCTAATTGAATCAAATAAAAGTCAAATGCAATCTAAAAAGCTAATTGAATTAAATGAAAGTGAAGCACATTCAAACAAAGCTAATTGAATCAAACGGAAGTCAAATGCATTCTACAAAGCTAATTGAATCAAATGAAAGTCAAATGCATTCTAAAAAGCTAACTGAATCAAATGAAAGTGAAACACATTCAAACAAAGCTAATTGAATCAAATGAAAGTGAAACACATTCAAACAAAGCTAATTGAATCAAACGGAAGTCAAATGCATTATACAAAGCTAATTGAATCCAATGAAAGTCAAACACATTGAAACAAAGCTTTTTGAATCAAATTATAGTCAAATACATTCAACAAAGCTAATTGAATCAAATGAAAGTCAAATGCATTCTAAAAAGCTAATTGAATCAAATGAAAGTGAAACACATTCAAACAAAGCTAATTGAATCAAATGAAAGTCAAACACATTCAAACAAAGCTTTTTGAATCAAATTTAAGTCAAACAAATTCAAACAAAGCTAATTAAATCAAATGAAAGTCAAACACATTTAAAAAAAGCTTTTTGAATAAATGAATGTCAAATGCATTCTACAAAGCTAATTGAATCAAATTGAAGTTCAACACTTTCAAACAACGCTAATTTAATCCAGTTAAAGCCAAACACATTCAAATAAACCTAATGCATTCAACAAAGCTAATTGAATCAAATGAAAGTAAAAAACATTCAAACAAAGCTAATTGAATCAAATGAATGTCAAACACATTCAAACAAAGCTAATTGAATTAAATGAAATTCAAACACATTCAAACAAAGCTAATTGAATCAAAAGAAAGTCAAACACATTCAAACAAAGCTTATTGAATCAAATTAAAGTCTAATGCATTTAACAAAGCTAATTGAATCCAATGAAAGTCAAACACATTTAAACAAAGATTTTTGAATCAAATTATAGTCAAATACATTCAACAAAGCTAATTGAATCAAATGAAAGTCAAACACATTAAAACAAAGCTAATTGAATCCAATGAAAGTCAAACACATTTAAACAAAGATTTTTGAATCAAATTATAGTCAAATACATTCAACAAAGCTAATTGAATCAAATGAAAGTCAAACACATTAAAACAAAGCTAATTGAATCAAATGAAAGTAAAAAACATTCAAACAAAGCTAATTGAATCAAATAAATGTTAAACACATTCAAACAAAGCTAATTGAATTAAATGAAAGTCAAACAAATTCAAACAAAGCTAATTGAATCAAAAGAAAGTCAAACACATTCAAACAAAGCTTATTGAATCAAATTAAAGACTAATGCATTTAACAAAGGTAATTGAATCCAATGAAAGTCAAACACATTTAAACAAAGATTTTTGAATCAAATTATAGTCAAATACATTCAACAAAGCTAATTGAATCAAATGAAAGTCAAACACATTAAAACAAAGCTAATTGAATCCAATGAAAGTCAAACACATTCAAAAAAAGCTTTTTGAATAAAATTAAAGTCTAATGCATTCAACAAAGCTAATTGAATCAAATGAAAGTTAAATGCATTCAACAAAGCTAATTGAATCCAATGGAAGTCAAACACAATCAAACAAAGCTTTTTGAATCAAATTATAGTCAAATACATTCAACAAAGCTAATTGAATCAAATAAAAGTCAAATGCATTCTAAAAAGCTAATTGAATTAAACAAAAGTGAAGCACATTCAAACAAAGCTAATTGAATCAAACGGAAGTCAAATGCATTCAACAAAGCTAATTGAATCAAATGAAAGTCAAATGCATTCTAAAAAGCTAATTGGATCAAATGAAAGTGAAACACATTCAAACAAAGCTAATTGAATCAAATGAAAGTCAACCACATTCAAACAAAGCTTTTTGAATCAAATTTAAGTCAAACAAATTCAAACAAAGCTAATTAAATCAAATGAAAGTCAAACACATTTAAAAAAAGCTTTTTGAATAAATGAATGTCAAATGCATTCTACAAAGCTAATTGAATCAAATTGAAGTTCAACACTTTCAAACAACTCTAATTTAATCCAGTAAAAGCCAAACACATTCAAATAAATCTAATGCATTCAACAAAGCTAATTGAATCAAATGCAAGTAAAAAACATTCAAACAAAATTAATTGAATCAAATGAATGTCAAACACATTCAAACAAAGCTAATTGAATTAAATGAAAGTCAAACACATTCAAACAAAGCTAATTGAATCAAAAGAAAGTCAAACACATTCAAACAAAGCTTATTGAATCAAATTAAAGTCTAATGCATTTAACAAAGCTAATTGAATCCAATGAAAGTCAAACACATTTAAACAAAGAGTTTTGAATCAAATTATAGTCAAATACATTCAACAAAGCTAATTGAATCAAATGAAAGTCAAACACATTAAAACAAAGCTAATTGAATCCAATGAAAGTCAAACACATTCAAAAAAAGCTTTTTGAATAAAATTAAAGTCTAATGCATTCAACAAAGCTAATTGAATCAAATGAAAGTTAAATGCATTCAACAAAGCTAATTGAATCCAATAGAAGTCAAACACAATCAAACAAAGCTTTTTGAATCAAATTATAGTCAAATACATTCAACAAAGCTAATTGAATCAAATAAAAGTCAAATGCATTCTAAAAAGCTAATTGAATTAAATGAAAGTGAAGCACATTCAAACAAAGCTAATTGAATCAAACGGAAGTCAAATGCATTCTACAAAGCTAATTGAATCAAATGAAAGTCAAATGCATTCTAAAAAGCTAACTGAATCAAATGAAAGTGAAACACATTCAAACAAAGCTAATTGAATCAAATGAAAGTGAAACACATTCAAACAAAGCTAATTGAATCAAACGGAAGTCAAATGCATTATACAAAGCTAATTGAATCCAATGAAAGTCAAACACATTGAAACAAAGCTTTTTGAATCAAATTATAGTCAAATACATTCAACAAAGCTAATTGAATCAAATGAAAGTCAAATGCATTCTAAAAAGCTAATTGAATCAAATGAAAGTGAAACACATTCAAACAAAGCTAATTGAATCAAATGAAAGTCAAACACATTCAAACAAAGCTTTTTGAATCAAATTTAAGTCAAACAAATTCAAACAAAGCTAATTAAATCAAATGAAAGTCAAACACATTTAAAAAAAGCTTTTTGAATAAATGAATGTCAAATGCATTCTACAAAGCTAATTGAATCAAATTGAAGTTCAACACTTTCAAACAACGCTAATTTAATCCAGTTAAAGCCAAACACATTCAAATAAACCTAATGCATTCAACAAAGCTAATTGAATCAAATGAAAGTAAAAAACATTCAAACAAAGCTAATTGAATCAAATGAATGTCAAACACATTCAAACAAAGCTAATTGAATTAAATGAAATTCAAACACATTCAAACAAAGCTAATTGAATCAAAAGAAAGTCAAACACATTCAAACAAAGCTTATTGAATCAAATTAAAGTCTAATGCATTTAACAAAGCTAATTGAATCCAATGAAAGTCAAACACATTTAAACAAAGATTTTTGAATCAAATTATAGTCAAATACATTCAACAAAGCTAATTGAATCAAATGAAAGTCAAACACATTAAAACAAAGCTAATTGAATCCAATGAAAGTCAAACACATTTAAACAAAGATTTTTGAATCAAATTATAGTCAAATACATTCAACAAAGCTAATTGAATCAAATGAAAGTCAAACACATTAAAACAAAGCTAATTGAATCAAATGAAAGTAAAAAACATTCAAACAAAGCTAATTGAATCAAATAAATGTTAAACACATTCAAACAAAGCTAATTGAATTAAATGAAAGTCAAACAAATTCAAACAAAGCTAATTGAATCAAAAGAAAGTCAAACACATTCAAACAAAGCTTATTGAATCAAATTAAAGACTAATGCATTTAACAAAGGTAATTGAATCCAATGAAAGTCAAACACATTTAAACAAAGATTTTTGAATCAAATTATAGTCAAATACATTCAACAAAGCTAATTGAATCAAATGAAAGTCAAACACATTAAAACAAAGCTAATTGAATCCAATGAAAGTCAAACACATTCAAAAAAAGCTTTTTGAATAAAATTAAAGTCTAATGCATTCAACAAAGCTAATTAAATCAAATGAAAGTTAAATGCATTCAACAAAGCTAATTGAATCCAATGGAAGTCAAACACAATCAAACAAAGCTTTTTGAATCAAATTATAGTCAAATACATTCAACAAAGCTAATTGAATCAAATAAAAGTCAAATGCATTCTAAAAAGCTAATTGAATTAAACAAAAGTGAAGCACATTCAAACAAAGCTAATTGAATCAAACGGAAGTCAAATGCATTCAACAAAGCTAATTGAATCAAATGAAAGTCAAATGCATTCTAAAAAGCTAATTGGATCAAATGAAAGTGAAACACATTCAAACAAAGCTAATTGAATCAAATGAAAGTCAACCACATTCAAACAAAGCTTTTTGAATCAAATTTAAGTCAAACAAATTCAAACAAAGCTAATTAAATCAAATGAAAGTCAAACACATTTAAAAAAAGCTTTTTGAATAAATGAATGTCAAATGCATTCTACAAAGCTAATTGAATCAAATTGAAGTTCAACACTTTCAAACAACTCTAATTTAATCCAGTAAAAGCCAAACACATTCAAATAAATCTAATGCATTCAACAAAGCTAATTGAATCAAATGCAAGTAAAAAACATTCAAACAAAATTAATTGAATCAAATGAATGTCAAACACATTCAAACAAAGCTAATTGAATTAAATGAAAGTCAAACACATTCAAACAAAGCTAATTGAATCAAAAGAAAGTCAAACACATTCAAACAAAGCTTATTGAATCAAATTAAAGTCTAATGCATTTAACAAAGCTAATTGAATCCAATGAAAGTCAAACACATTTAAACAAAGAGTTTTGAATCAAATTATAGTCAAATACATTCAACAAAGCTAATTGAATCAAATGAAAGTCAAACACATTAAAACAAAGCTAATTGAATCCAATGAAAGTCAAACACATTCAAAAAAAGCTTTTTGAATAAAATTAAAGTCTAATGCATTCAACAAAGCTAATTGAATCAAATGAAAGTTAAATGCATTCAACAAAGCTAATTGAATCCAATAGAAGTCAAACACAATCAAACAAAGCTTTTTGAATCAAATTATAGTCAAATACATTCAACAAAGCTAATTGAATCAAATAAAAGTCAAATGCATTCTAAAAAGCTAATTGAATTAAATGAAAGTGAAGCACATTCAAACAAAGCTAATTGAATCAAACGGAAGTCAAATGCATTCTACAAAGCTAATTGAATCAAATGAAAGTCAAATGCATTCTAAAAAGCTAACTGAATCAAATGAAAGTGAAACACATTCAAACAAAGCTAATTGAATCAAATGAAAGTGAAACACATTCAAACAAAGCTAATTGAATCAAACGGAAGTCAAATGCATTATACAAAGCTAATTGAATCCAATGAAAGTCAAACACATTGAAACAAAGCTTTTTGAATCAAATTATAGTCAAATACATTCAACAAAGCTAATTGAATCAAATGAAAGTCAAATGCATTCTAAAAAGCTAATTGAATCAAATGAAAGTGAAACACATTCAAACAAAGCTAATTGAATCAAATGAAAGTCAAACACATTCAAACAAAGCTTTTTGAATCAAATTTAAGTCAAACAAATTCAAACAAAGCTAATTAAATCAAATGAAAGTCAAACACATTTAAAAAAAGCTTTTTGAATAAATGAATGTCAAATGCATTCTACAAAGCTAATTGAATCAAATTGAAGTTCAACACTTTCAAACAACGCTAATTTAATCCAGTTAAAGCCAAACACATTCAAATAAACCTAATGCATTCAACAAAGCTAATTGAATCAAATGAAAGTAAAAAACATTCAAACAAAGCTAATTGAATCAAATGAATGTCAAACACATTCAAACAAAGCTAATTGAATTAAATGAAATTCAAACACATTCAAACAAAGCTAATTGAATCAAAAGAAAGTCAAACACATTCAAACAAAGCTTATTGAATCAAATTAAAGTCTAATGCATTTAACAAAGCTAATTGAATCCAATGAAAGTCAAACACATTTAAACAAAGATTTTTGAATCAAATTATAGTCAAATACATTCAACAAAGCTAATTGAATCAAATGAAAGTCAAACACATTAAAACAAAGCTAATTGAATCCAATGAAAGTCAAACACATTTAAACAAAGATTTTTGAATCAAATTATAGTCAAATACATTCAACAAAGCTAATTGAATCAAATGAAAGTCAAACACATTAAAACAAAGCTAATTGAATCAAATGAAAGTAAAAAACATTCAAACAAAGCTAATTGAATCAAATAAATGTTAAACACATTCAAACAAAGCTAATTGAATTAAATGAAAGTCAAACAAATTCAAACAAAGCTAATTGAATCAAAAGAAAGTCAAACACATTCAAACAAAGCTTATTGAATCAAATTAAAGACTAATGCATTTAACAAAGGTAATTGAATCCAATGAAAGTCAAACACATTTAAACAAAGATTTTTGAATCAAATTATAGTCAAATACATTCAACAAAGCTAATTGAATCAAATGAAAGTCAAACACATTAAAACAAAGCTAATTGAATCCAATGAAAGTCAAACACATTCAAAAAAAGCTTTTTGAATAAAATTAAAGTCTAATGCATTCAACAAAGCTAATTGAATCAAATGAAAGTTAAATGCATTCAACAAAGCTAATTGAATCCAATGGAAGTCAAACACAATCAAACAAAGCTTTTTGAATCAAATTATAGTCAAATACATTCAACAAAGCTAATTGAATCAAATAAAAGTCAAATGCATTCTAAAAAGCTAATTGAATTAAACAAAAGTGAAGCACATTCAAACAAAGCTAATTGAATCAAACGGAAGTCAAATGCATTCAACAAAGCTAATTGAATCAAATGAAAGTCAAATGCATTCTAAAAAGCTAATTGGATCAAATGAAAGTGAAACACATTCAAACAAAGCTAATTGAATCAAATGAAAGTCAACCACATTCAAACAAAGCTTTTTGAATCAAATTTAAGTCAAACAAATTCAAACAAAGCTAATTAAATCAAATGAAAGTCAAACACATTTAAAAAAAGCTTTTTGAATAAATGAATGTCAAATGCATTCTACAAAGCTAATTGAATCAAATTGAAGTTCAACACTTTCAAACAACTCTAATTTAATCCAGTAAAAGCCAAACACATTCAAATAAATCTAATGCATTCAACAAAGCTAATTGAATCAAATGCAAGTAAAAAACATTCAAACAAAGCTAATTGAATCAAATGAATGTCAAACACATTCAAACAAAGCTAATTGAATTAAATGAAAGTCAAACACATTCAAACAAAGCTAATTGAATCAAAAGAAAGTCAAACACATTCAAACAAAGCTTATTGAATCAAATTAAAGTCTAATGCATTTAACAAAGCTAATTGAATCCAATGAAAGTCAAACACATTTAAACAAAGAGTTTTGAATCAAATTATAGTCAAATACATTCAACAAAGCTAATTGAATCAAATGAAAGTCAAACACATTAAAACAAAGCTAATTGAATCCAATGAAAGTCAAACACATTCAAAAAAAGCTTTTTGAATAAAATTAAAGTCTAATGCATTCAACAAAGCTAATTGAATCAAATGAAAGTTAAATGCATTCAACAAAGCTAATTGAATCCAATAGAAGTCAAACACAATCAAACAAAGCTTTTTGAATCAAATTATAGTCAAATACATTCAACAAAGCTAATTGAATCAAATAAAAGTCAAATGCATTCTAAAAAGCTAATTGAATTAAATGAAAGTGAAGCACATTCAAACAAAGCTAATTAAATCAAACGGAAGTCAAATGCATTCTACAAAGCTAATTGAATCAAATGAAAGTCAAATGCATTCTAAAAAGCTAACTGAATCAAATGAAAGTGAAACACATTCAAACAAAGCTAATTGAATCAAATGAAAGTGAAACACATTCAAACAAAGCTAATTGAATCAAACGGAAGTCAAATGCATTATACAAAGCTAATTGAATCCAATGAAAGTCAAACACATTGAAACAAAGCTTTTTGAATCAAATTATAGTCAAATACATTCAACAAAGCTAATTGAATCAAATGAAAGTCAAATGCATTCTAAAAAGCTAATTGAATCAAATGAAAGTGAAACACATTCAAACAAAGCTAATTGAATCAAATGAAAGTCAAACACATTCAAACAAAGCTTTTTGAATCAAATTTAAGTCAAACAAATTCAAACAAAGCTAATTAAATCAAATGAAAGTCAAACACATTTAAAAAAAGCTTTTTGAATAAATGAATGTCAAATGCATTCTACAAAGCTAATTGAATCAAATTGAAGTTCAACACTTTCAAACAACGCTAATTTAATCCAGTTAAAGCCAAACACATTCAAATAAACCTAATGCATTCAACAAAGCTAATTGAATCAAATGAAAGTAAAAAACATTCAAACAAAGCTAATTGAATCAAATGAATGTCAAACACATTCAAACAAAGCTAATTAAATTAAATGAAAGTCAAACACATTCAAACAAAGCTAATTGAATCAAAAGAAAGTCAAACACATTCAAACAAAGCTTATTGAATCAAATTAAAGTCTAATGCATTTAACAAAGCTAATTGAATCCAATGAAAGTCAAACACATTTAAACAAAGATTTTTGAATCAAATTATAGTCAAATACATTCAACAAAGCTAATTGAATCAAATGAAAGTCAAACACATTAAAACAAAGCTAATTGAATCCAATGAAAGTCAAACACATTTAAACAAAGATTTTTGAATCAAATTATAGTCAAATACATTCAACAAAGCTAATTGAATCAAATGAAAGTCAAACACATTAAAACAAAGCTAATTGAATCCAATGAAAGTCAAACACATTCAAAAAAAGCTTTTTGAATAAAATTAAAGTCTAATGCATTCAACAAAGCTAATTGAATCAAATGAAAGTTAAATGCATTCAACAAAGCTAATTGAATCCAATAGAAGTCAAACACAATCAAACAAAGCTTTTTGAATCAAATTATAGTCAAATACATTCAACAAAGCTAATTGAATCAAATAAAAGTCAAATGCATTCTAAAAAGCTAATTGAATTAAATGAAAGTGAAGCACATTCAAACAAAGCTAATTGAATCAAACGGAAGTCAAATGCATTCTACAAAGCTAATTGAATCAAATGAAAGTCAAATGCATTCTAAAAAGCTAATTGAATCAAATGAAAGTGAAACACATTCAAACAAAGCGAATTGAATCAAATGAAAGTGAAACACATTCAAACAAAGCTAATTGAATCAAACGGAAGTCAAATGCATTATACAAAGCTATTTGAATCCAATGAAAGTCAAACACATTGAAACAAAGCTTTTTGAATCAAATTATAGTCAAATACATTCAACAAAGCTAATTGAATCAAATGAAAGTCAAATGCATTCTAAAAAGCTAATTGAATCAAATGAAAGTGAAACACATTCAAACAAAGCTAATTGAATCAAATGAAAGTCAAACACATTCAAACAAAGCTTTTTGAATCAAATTTAAGTCAAACAAATTCAAACAAAGCTAATTAAATCAAATGAAAGTCAAACACATTTAAAAAAAGCTTTTTGAATAAATGAATGTCAAATGCATTCTACAAAGCTAATTGAATCAAATTGAAGTTCAACACTTTCAAACAACCTTAATTTAATCCAGTTAAAGCCAAACACATTCGAATAAACCTAATGCATTCAACAAAGCTAATTGAATCAAATGAAAGTAAAAAACATTCAAACAAAGCTAATTGAATCAAATGAATGTCAAACACATTCAAGCAAAGCTAATTGAATTAAATGAAATTCAAACACATTCAAACAAAGCTAATTGATTCAAAAGAAAGTCAAACACATTCAAACAAAGCTTATTGAATCAAATTAAAGTCTAATGCATTTAACAAAGCTAATTTAATCCAATGAAAGTCAAACACATTTAAACAAAGATTTTTGAATCAAATTATAGTCAAATACATTCAACAAAGCTAATTGAATCAAATGAAAGTCAAACACATTAAAACAAAGCTAATTGAATCTAATGAAAGTCAAACACATTCAAAAAAAGCTTTTTGAATAAAATTAAAGTCTAATGCATTCAACAAAGCTAATTGAATCAAATGAAAGTTAAATGCATTCATTAAAGCTAATTGAATCCAATGGAAGTAAAACACAATCAAACAAAGCTTTTTGAATCAAATTATAGTCAAATACATTCAACAAAGCTAATTAAATCAAATAAAAGTCAAATGCATTCTAAAAAGCTAATTGAATTAAATGAAAGTGAAGCACATTCAAACAAAGCTAATTGATTCAAACAGAAGTCAAATGCATTCAACAAAGCTAATTGAATCAAATGAAAGTCAAATGCATTCTAAAAAGCTAATTGAATCAAATGAAAGTGAAACACATTCAAACAAAGCTAATTGAATCAAAAGAAAGTCAAACACATTCAAACAAAGCTTTTTGAATCAAATTTAAGTCAAACAAATTCAAATAAATCTAATTAAATCAAATGAAAGTCAAACACATTTAAAATAAGCTTTTTGAATAAATGAATCACAAATGCATTCAACAAAGCTAAATGAATCAAATGAAAGTCAAATGCATTCTACAAAGCTAATTAAATCAAATTGAAGTTCAACACCTTCAAACAACGCTAATTTAATCCAGTGAAAGCCAAACACATTTAAATAAATCTTTTTGAATCAAGTTAAAGTCTAATGCATTCAACAAAGCTAATTTAATCAAATGAAAGTAAAAAACATTCAATCAAAGCTAATTGAATCAAATGAAAGTCAAACACATTTAAACAAATCTAATTGAATCAAATGAAAGTCAAACACATTCAAACAAAGCTAATTGAAGCAAAAGAAAGTCAAACACATTCAAACAAAGATTTTTGAATCAAATTAAAGTCTAATGCATTTAACAAAACTAATTGAATCAAATGAAAGTCAAATGCATTCTACAAAGCTAATTGAATCCAATGGAAGTCAAACACAATCAAACAAAGCTTTTTGAATCAAATTATAGTCAAATACATTCAACAAAGCTAATTGAATCAAATAAAAGTCAAATGCATTCTAAAAAGCTAATTGAATTAAACGAAAGTGAAGCACATTCAAACAAAGCTAATTGAATCAAACGGAAGTCAAATGCATTCAACAAAGCTAATTGAATCAAATGAAAGTCAAATGCATTCTAAAAAGCTAATTGGATCAAATGAAAGTGAAACACATTCAAACAAAGCTAATTGAATCAAATGAAAGTCAAACACATTCAAACAAAGCTTTTTGAATCAAATTTAAGTCAAACAAATTCAAACAAAGCTAATTGAATCCAATGAAAGTCAAACACATTTAAAAAAAGCTTTTTGAATAAATGAATGTCAAATGCATTCTACAAAGCTAATTGAATCAAATTGAACTTCAACACTTTCAAACAACTCTAATTTAATCCAGTTAAAGCCAAACACATTCAAATAAATCTAATGCATTCAACAAAGCTAATTGAATCAAATGAAAGTAAAAAACATTCAAACAAAGCTAATTGAATCAAATGAATGTCAAACACATTCAAACAAAGCTAATTGAATTATATGAAAGTCAAACACATTCAAACAAAGCTAATTGAATCAAAAGAAAGTCAAACACATTCAAACAAAGCTTATTGAATCAAATTAAAGTCTAATGCATTTAACAAAGCTAATTGAATCCAATGAAAGTCAAACACATTTAAACAAAGAGTTTTGAATCAAATTATAGTCAAATACATTCAACAAAGCTAATTGAATCAAATGAAAGTCAAACACATTAAAACAAAGCTAATTGAATCCAATGAAAGTCAAACACATTCAAAAAAAGCTTTTTGAATAAAATTAAAGTCTAATGCATTCAACAAAGCTAATTGAATCAAATGAAAGTTAAATGCATTCAACAAAGCTAATTGAATCCAATAGAAGTCAAACACAATCAAACAAAGCTTTTTGAATCAAATTATAGTCAAATACATTCAACAAAGCTAATTGAATCAAATAAAAGTCAAATGCATTCTAAAAAGCTAATTGAATTAAATGAAAGTGAAGCACATTCAAACAAAGCTAATTGAATCAAACGGAAGTCAAATGCATTCTACAAAGCTAATTGAATCAAATGAAAGTCAAATGCATTATAAAAAGCTAATTGAATCAAATGAAAGTGAAACACATTCAAACAAAGCGAATTGAATCAAATGAAAGTGAAACACATTCAAACAAAGCTAATTGAATCAAACGGAAGTCAAATGCATTATACAAAGCTATTTGAATCCAATGAAAGTCAAACACATTGAAACAAAGCTTTTTGAATCAAATTATAGTCAAATACATTCAACAAAGCTAATTGAATCAAATGAAAGTCAAATGCATTCTAAAAAGCTAATTGAATCAAATGAAAGTGAAACACATTCAAACAAAGCTAATTGAATCAAATGAAAGTCAAACACATTCAAACAAAGCTTTTTGAATCAAATTTAAGTCAAACAAATTCAAACAAAGCTAATTAAATCAAATGAAAGTCAAACACATTTAAAAAAAGCTTTTTGAATAAATGAATGTCAAATGCATTCTACAAAGCTAATTGAATCAAATTGAAGTTCAACACTTTCAAACAACGCTAATTTAATCCAGTTAAAGCCAAACACATTCGAATAAACCTAATGCATTCAACAAAGCTAATTGAATCAAATGAAAGTAAAAAACATTCAAACAAAGGTAATTGAATCAAATGAATGTCAAACACATTCAAGCAAAGCTAATTGAATTAAATGAAATTCAAACACATTCAAACAAAGCTAATTGATTCAAAAGAAAGTCAAACACATTCAAACAAAGCTTATTGAATCAAATTAAAGTCTAATGCATTTAACAAAGCTAATTTAATCCAATGAAAGTCAAACACATTTAAACAAAGATTTTTGAATCAAATTATAGTCAAATACATTCAACAAAGCTAATTGAATCAAATGAAAGTCAAACACATTAAAACAAAGCTAATTGAATCTAATGAAAGTCAAACACATTCAAAAAAAGCTTTTTGAATAAAATTAAAGTCTAATGCATTCAACAAAGCTAATTGAATCAAATGAAAGTTAAATGCATTCATTAAAGCTAATTGAATCCAATGGAAGTAAAACACAATCAAACAAAGCTTTTTGAATCAAATTATAGTCAAATACATTCAACAAAGCTAATTAAATCAAATAAAAGTCAAATGCATTCTAAAAAGCTAATTGAATTAAATGAAAGTGAAGCACATTCAAACAAAGCTAATTGATTCAAACAGAAGTCAAATGCATTCAACAAAGCTAATTGAATCAAATGAAAGTCAAATGCATTCTAAAAAGCTAATTGAATCAAATGAAAGTGAAACACATTCAAACAAAGCTAATTGAATCAAAAGAAAGTCAAACACATTCAAACAAAGCTTTTTGAATCAAATTTAAGTCAAACAAATTCAAATAAATCTAATTAAATCAAATGAAAGTCAAACACATTTAAAATAAGCTTTTTGAATAAATGAATCACAAATGCATTCAACAAAGCTAAATGAATCAAATGAAAGTCAAATGCATTCTACAAAGCTAATTAAATCAAATTGAAGTTCAACACCTTCAAACAACGCTAATTTAATCCAGTGAAAGCCAAACACATTTAAATAAATCTTTTTGAATCAAGTTAAAGTCTAATGCATTCAACAAAGCTAATTTAATCAAATGAAAGTAAAAAACATTCAATCAAAGCTAATTGAATCAAATGAAAGTCAAACACATTTAAACAAATCTAATTGAATCAAATGAAAGTCAAACACATTCAAACAAAGCTAATTGAAGCAAAAGAAAGTCAAACACATTCAAACAAAGATTTTTGAATCAAATTAAAGTCTAATGCATTTAACAAAACTAATTGAATCAAATGAAAGTCAAATGCATTCTACAAAGCTAATTGAATCCAATGGAAGTCAAACACAATCAAACAAAGCTTTTTGAATCAAATTATAGTCAAATACATTCAACAAAGCTAATTGAATCAAATAAAAGTCAAATGCATTCTAAAAAGCTAATTGAATTAAACGAAAGTGAAGCACATTCAAACAAAGCTAATTGAATCAAACGGAAGTCAAATGCATTCAACAAAGCTAATTGAATCAAATGAAAGTCAAATGCATTCTAAAAAGCTAATTGGATCAAATGAAAGTGAAACACATTCAAACAAAGCTAATTGAATCAAATGAAAGTCAAACACATTCAAACAAAGCTTTTTGAATCAAATTTAAGTCAAACAAATTCAAACAAAGCTAATTGAATCCAATGAAAGTCAAACACATTTAAAAAAAGCTTTTTGAATAAATGAATGTCAAATGCATTCTACAAAGCTAATTGAATCAAATTGAACTTCAACACTTTCAAACAACTCTAATTTAATCCAGTTAAAGCCAAACACATTCAAATAAATCTAATGCATTCAACAAAGCTAATTGAATCAAATGAAAGTAAAAAACATTCAAACAAAGCTAATTGAATCAAATGAATGTCAAACACATTCAAACAAAGCTAATTGAATTATATGAAAGTCAAACACATTCAAACAAAGCTAATTGAATCAAAAGAAAGTCAAACACATTCAAACAAAGCTTATTGAATCAAATTAAAGTCTAATGCATTTAACAAAGCTAATTGAATCCAATGAAAGTCAAACACATTTAAACAAAGAGTTTTGAATCAAATTATAGTCAAATACATTCAACAAAGCTAATTGAATCAAATGAAAGTCAAACACATTAAAACAAAGCTAATTGAATCCAATGAAAGTCAAACACATTCAAAAAAAGCTTTTTGAATAAAATTAAAGTCTAATGCATTCAACAAAGCTAATTGAATCAAATGAAAGTTAAATGCATTCAACAAAGCTAATTGAATCCAATAGAAGTCAAACACAATCAAACAAAGCTTTTTGAATCAAATTATAGTCAAATACATTCAACAAAGCTAATTGAATCAAATAAAAGTCAAATGCATTCTAAAAAGCTAATTGAATTAAATGAAAGTGAAGCACATTCAAACAAAGCTAATTGAATCAAACGGAAGTCAAATGCATTCTACAAAGCTAATTGAATCAAATGAAAGTCAAATGCATTATAAAAAGCTAATTGAATCAAATGAAAGTGAAACACATTCAAACAAAGCGAATTGAATCAAATGAAAGTGAAACACATTCAAACAAAGCTAATTGAATCAAACGGAAGTCAAATGCATTATACAAAGCTATTTGAATCCAATGAAAGTCAAACACATTGAAACAAAGCTTTTTGAATCAAATTATAGTCAAATACATTCAACAAAGCTAATTGAATCAAATGAAAGTCAAATGCATTCTAAAAAGCTAATTGAATCAAATGAAAGTGAAACACATTCAAACAAAGCTAATTGAATCAAATGAAAGTCAAACACATTCAAACAAAGCTTTTTGAATCAAATTTAAGTCAAACAAATTCAAACAAAGCTAATTAAATCAAATGAAAGTCAAACACATTTAAAAAAAGCTTTTTGAATAAATGAATGTCAAATGCATTCTACAAAGCTAATTGAATCAAATTGAAGTTCAACACTTTCAAACAACGCTAATTTAATCCAGTTAAAGCCAAACACATTCGAATAAACCTAATGCATTCAACAAAGCTAATTGAATCAAATGAAAGTAAAAAACATTCAAACAAAGGTAATTGAATCAAATGAATGTCAAACACATTCAAGCAAAGCTAATTGAATTAAATGAAATTCAAACACATTCAAACAAAGCTAATTGATTCAAAAGAAAGTCAAACACATTCAAACAAAGCTTATTGAATCAAATTAAAGTCTAATGCATTTAACAAAGCTAATTTAATCCAATGAAAGTCAAACACATTTAAACAAAGATTTTTGAATCAAATTATAGTCAAATACATTCAACAAAGCTAATTGAATCAAATGAAAGTCAAACACATTAAAACAAAGCTAATTGAATCTAATGAAAGTCAAACACATTCAAAAAAAGCTTTTTGAATAAAATTAAAGTCTAATGCATTCAACAAAGCTAATTGAATCAAATGAAAGTTAAATGCATTCATTAAAGCTAATTGAATCCAATGGAAGTAAAACACAATCAAACAAAGCTTTTTGAATCAAATTATAGTCAAATACATTCAACAAAGCTAATTAAATCAAATAAAAGTCAAATGCATTCTAAAAAGCTAATTGAATTAAATGAAAGTGAAGCACATTCAAACAAAGCTAATTGATTCAAACAGAAGTCAAATGCATTCAACAAAGCTAATTGAATCAAATGAAAGTCAAATGCATTCTAAAAAGCTAATTGAATCAAATGAAAGTGAAACACATTCAAACAAAGCTAATTGAATCAAAAGAAAGTCAAACACATTCAAACAAAGCTTTTTGAATCAAATTTAAGTCAAACAAATTCAAATAAATCTAATTAAATCAAATGAAAGTCAAACACATTTAAAATAAGCTTTTTGAATAAATGAATCACAAATGCATTCAACAAAGCTAAATGAATCAAATGAAAGTCAAATGCATTCTACAAAGCTAATTAAATCAAATTGAAGTTCAACACCTTCAAACAACGCTAATTTAATCCAGTGAAAGCCAAACACATTTAAATAAATCTTTTTGAATCAAGTTAAAGTCTAATGCATTCAACAAAGCTAATTTAATCAAATGAAAGTAAAAAACATTCAATCAAAGCTAATTGAATCAAATGAAAGTCAAACACATTTAAACAAATCTAATTGAATCAAATGAAAGTCAAACACATTCAAACAAAGCTAATTGAAGCAAAAGAAAGTCAAACACATTCAAACAAAGATTTTTGAATCAAATTAAAGTCTAATGCATTTAACAAAACTAATTGAATCAAATGAAAGTCAAATGCATTCTACAAAGCTAATTGAATCCAATGGAAGTCAAACACAATCAAACAAAGCTTTTTGAATCAAATTATAGTCAAATACATTCAACAAAGCTAATTGAATCAAATAAAAGTCAAATGCATTCTAAAAAGCTAATTGAATTAAACGAAAGTGAAGCACATTCAAACAAAGCTAATTGAATCAAACGGAAGTCAAATGCATTCAACAAAGCTAATTGAATCAAATGAAAGTCAAATGCATTCTAAAAAGCTAATTGGATCAAATGAAAGTGAAACACATTCAAACAAAGCTAATTGAATCAAATGAAAGTCAAACACATTCAAACAAAGCTTTTTGAATCAAATTTAAGTCAAACAAATTCAAACAAAGCTAATTGAATCCAATGAAAGTCAAACACATTTAAAAAAAGCTTTTTGAATAAATGAATGTCAAATGCATTCTACAAAGCTAATTGAATCAAATTGAACTTCAACACTTTCAAACAACTCTAATTTAATCCAGTTAAAGCCAAACACATTCAAATAAATCTAATGCATTCAACAAAGCTAATTGAATCAAATGAAAGTAAAAAACATTCAAACAAAGCTAATTGAATCAAATGAATGTCAAACACATTCAAACAAAGCTAATTGAATTATATGAAAGTCAAACACATTCAAACAAAGCTAATTGAATCAAAAGAAAGTCAAACACATTCAAACAAAGCTTATTGAATCAAATTAAAGTCTAATGCATTTAACAAAGCTAATTGAATCCAATGAAAGTCAAACACATTTAAACAAAGAGTTTTGAATCAAATTATAGTCAAATACATTCAACAAAGCTAATTGAATCAAATGAAAGTCAAACACATTAAAACAAAGCTAATTGAATCCAATGAAAGTCAAACACATTCAAAAAAAGCTTTTTGAATAAAATTAAAGTCTAATGCATTCAACAAAGCTAATTGAATCAAATGAAAGTTAAATGCATTCAACAAAGCTAATTGAATCCAATAGAAGTCAAACACAATCAAACAAAGCTTTTTGAATCAAATTATAGTCAAATACATTCAACAAAGCTAATTGAATCAAATAAAAGTCAAATGCATTCTAAAAAGCTAATTGAATTAAATGAAAGTGAAGCACATTCAAACAAAGCTAATTGAATCAAACGGAAGTCAAATGCATTCTACAAAGCTAATTGAATCAAATGAAAGTCAAATGCATTATAAAAAGCTAATTGAATCAAATGAAAGTGAAACACATTCAAACAAAGCGAATTGAATCAAATGAAAGTGAAACACATTCAAACAAAGCTAATTGAATCAAACGGAAGTCAAATGCATTATACAAAGCTATTTGAATCCAATGAAAGTCAAACACATTGAAACAAAGCTTTTTGAATCAAATTATAGTCAAATACATTCAACAAAGCTAATTGAATCAAATGAAAGTCAAATGCATTCTAAAAAGCTAATTGAATCAAATGAAAGTGAAACACATTCAAACAAAGCTAATTGAATCAAATGAAAGTCAAACACATTCAAACAAAGCTTTTTGAATCAAATTTAAGTCAAACAAATTCAAACAAAGCTAATTAAATCAAATGAAAGTCAAACACATTTAAAAAAAGCTTTTTGAATAAATGAATGTCAAATGCATTCTACAAAGCTAATTGAATCAAATTGAAGTTCAACACTTTCAAACAACGCTAATTTAATCCAGTTAAAGCCAAACACATTCGAATAAACCTAATGCATTCAACAAAGCTAATTGAATCAAATGAAAGTAAAAAACATTCAAACAAAGCTAATTGAATCAAATGAATGTCAAACACATTCAAGCAAAGCTAATTGAATTAAATGAAATTCAAACACATTCAAACAAAGCTAATTGATTCAAAAGAAAGTCAAACACATTCAAACAAAGCTTATTGAATCAAATTAAAGTCTAATGCATTTAACAAAGCTAATTTAATCCAATGAAAGTCAAACACATTTAAACAAAGATTTTTGAATCAAATTATAGTCAAATACATTCAACAAAGCTAATTGAATCAAATGAAAGTCAAACACATTAAAACAAAGCTAATTGAATCTAATGAAAGTCAAACACATTCAAAAAAAGCTTTTTGAATAAAATTAAAGTCTAATGCATTCAACAAAGCTAATTGAATCAAATGAAAGTTAAATGCATTCATTAAAGCTAATTGAATCCAATGGAAGTAAAACACAATCAAACAAAGCTTTTTGAATCAAATTATAGTCAAATACATTCAACAAAGCTAATTAAATCAAATAAAAGTCAAATGCATTCTAAAAAGCTAATTGAATTAAATGAAAGTGAAGCACATTCAAACAAAGCTAATTGATTCAAACAGAAGTCAAATGCATTCAACAAAGCTAATTGAATCAAATGAAAGTCAAATGCATTCTAAAAAGCTAATTGAATCAAATGAAAGTGAAACACATTCAAACAAAGCTAATTGAATCAAAAGAAAGTCAAACACATTCAAACAAAGCTTTTTGAATCAAATTTAAGTCAAACAAATTCAAATAAATCTAATTAAATCAAATGAAAGTCAAACACATTTAAAATAAGCTTTTTAAATAAATGAATCACAAATGCATTCAACAAAGCTAAATGAATCAAATGAAAGTCAAATGCATTCTACAAAGCTAATTAAATCAAATTGAAGTTCAACACCTTCAAACAACGCTAATTTAATCCAGTGAAAGCCAAACACATTTAAATAAATCTTTTTGAATCAAGTTAAAGTCTAATGCATTCAACAAAGCTAATTTAATCAAATGAAAGTAAAAAACATTCAATCAAAGCTAATTGAATCAAATGAAAGTCAAACACATTTAAACAAATCTAATTGAATCAAATGAAAGTCAAACACATTCAAACAAAGCTAATTGAAGCAAAAGAAAGTCAAACACATTCAAACAAAGATTTTTGAATCAAATTAAAGTCTAATGCATTTAACAAAACTAATTGAATCAAATGAAAGTCAAATGCATTCTACAAAGCTAATTGAATCCAATGAAAGTCAAACACATTCAAACAAAGCTTTTTAAATCAAATTAAAGTCAAATGCATTTAACAAAGCTATTTGAATAAAATGAAAGTCAAACACATTCAAACTAAGCTTTTTGAATCAAATTAAAGTCTAATACATTCAACCAAGCTAATTGAATCAAATGAAAGTGAAACACATTCAAACAAAGCTAATTGAATCAGATGAAAGTCAAACACATTAAAACAAAGCTAATTGAATCCAATGAAAGTCAAACACATTCAAACAAAGCTTTTTGAATCAAATTATAGTCAATTACATTCAACAAAGCTAATTGAATCAAATGAAAGTCAAATGCATTCTAAAAAGCTAATTGAATTAAACAAAAGTTTAACACATTCAAACAAAGCTAATTGAATCAAATGAAAGTCAAACAAATTCAAACAAAGCTTTTTGAATCAAATTAAAGTCTAATGCATTCAACAAAGCTAATTGAATCAAATAAAAGTCAAACACATTTAAACAAAGGTAATTGAATCAAATGAAAGTCAAACTTACTCAAACAAAGCTAGTTGAATCAAATGAAAGTCAAACACATTCAAACAAAGCTTTATGAATCAAATGAAAGCCAAATGCATTCAAGAATGCTAATTGAATCAAATGAAAAACATATGCATTCTACAAAGCTAGTTGAATCAAATGAATATTAAACACATTCAAACAAAGCTAATTTAATCCAATGAAAGCCAATCACATTCAAATAAATATTTTTGAATCAAGTTAAAGTCTAACGCATTCAACAAAGCTAATTCAATCAAATGAAAGTCAAACACATTCAAACAAAGGAAATTGAATCAAATGAAAGTCAAACTTACTCAAACAAAGCTAATTGAATCAAATGAAAGTCAAACACATTCAAACAAAGCTTCATGAATCAAATGAAAGCCAAATGCATTCAAGAATGCTAATTGAATCTAATGAAAAACAAATGCATTCTACAAAGCTAGTTGAATAATGAAAGTCAAACACATTCAAAAAAAAACTTTTTGAATCAAATTATAGTCTTATGCATTCAACAAAGCTAATTGAATCAAATGAAAGTCAAACACGTTCAAACAAACCTAATTGAATCAAATGAAAGTGAAACACATTCAAACAATGCTACTTGAATCAAACGGAAGTCAAATGCATTATACAAAGTTAATTGAATCCAATGAAAGTCAAACACATTCAAACAAAGCTTTTTGAATCAAATTATAGTTAAATGTATTCAACAAAGCTAATTGAATCAAATTAAAGTCAAATGCATTCTAAAAAGCTAATTGAATAAAATGAAAGTGAAACACATTCAAACAAAGCTAATTGAATCAAATGAAAGTCAAACACATTCAAACAAAGCTTTTTGAATCAAATTTAAGTCAAACAAATTCAAAAAAAGCTAATTAAATCAAATGAAAGTCAAACACATTTAAAAAAAGCTTTTTGAATAAATGAATGTCAAATGCATTTTACAAAGATAATTGAATCAAATTGAAGTTCAACACTTTCAAACAACGCTAATTTAATCCAGTTAAAGCCAAACACATTCAAATAAATCTAATGCATTCAACAAAGCTAATTGAATCAAATGAAAGTAAAAAACATTCAAACAAAGCTAATTGAATCAAATGAATGTCAAACACATTCAAACAAAGCTAATTGAATTATATGAAAGTCAAACACATTCAAACAAAGCTAATTGAATCAAAAGAAAGTCAAACACATTCAAACAAAGCTTATTGAATTAAATTAAAGTCTAATGCATTTAACAAAGCTAATTGAATCAAATGAAAGTCAAATGCATTCTACAAAGCTAATTGAATCCAATGAAAGTCAAACACATTCAAACAAAGCTTTTTAAATCAAATTAAAGTCAAATGCATTTAACAAAGCTATTTGAATAAAATGAAAGTCAAACACATTCAAACTAAGCTTTTTGAATCAAATTAAAGTCTAATACATTCAACCAAGCTAATTGAATCAAATGAAAGTGAAACACATTCAAACAAAGCTAATTGAATCAGATGAAAGTCAAACACATTAAAACAAAGCTAATTGAATCCAATGAAAGTCAAACACATTCAAACAAAGCTTTTTGAATCAAATTATAGTCAATTACATTCAACAAAGCTAATTGAATCAAATGAAAGTCAAATGCATTCTAAAAAGCTAATTGAATTAAACAAAAGTTTAACACATTCAAACAAAGCTAATTGAATCAAATGAAAGTCAAACAAATTCAAACAAAGCTTTTTGAATCAAATTAAAGTCTAATGCATTCAACAAAGCTAATTGAATCAAATAAAAGTCAAACACATTTAAACAAAGATAATTGAATCAAATGAAAGTCAAACTTACTCAAACAAAGCTAGTTGAATCAAATGAAAGTCAAACACATTCAAACAAAGCTTTATGAATCAAATGAAAGCCAAATGCATTCAAGAATGCTAATTGAATCAAATGAAAAACATATGCATTCTACAAAGCTAGTTGAATCAAATGAATATTAAACACATTCAAACAAAGCTAATTTAATCCAATGAAAGCCAATCACATTCAAAAAAATATTTTTGAATCAAGTTAAAGTCTAACGCATTCAACAAAGCTAATTCAATCAAATGAAAGTCAAACACATTCAAACAAAGGAAATTGAATCAAATGAAAGTCAAACTTACTCAAACAAGGCTAATTGAATCAAATGAAAGTCAAACACATTCAAACAAAGCATCATGAATCAAATGAAAGCCAAATGCATTCAAGAATGCTAATTGAATCTAATGAAAAACAAATGCATTCTACAAAGCTAGTTGAATAATGAAAGTCAAACACATTCAAAAAAAACTTTTTGAATCAAATTATAGTCTTATGCATTCAACAAAGCTAATTGAATCAAATGAAAGTCAAACACGTTCAAACAAACCTAATTGAATCAAATGAAAGTGAAACACATTCAAACAAAGCTAATTGAATCAAACGGAAGTCAAATGCATTATACAAAGTTAATTGAATCCAATGAAAGTCAAACACATTCAAACAAAGCTTTTTGAATCAAATTATAGTTAAATGCATTCAACAAAGCTAATTGAATCAAATTAAAGTCAAATGCATTCTAAAAAGCTAATTGAATAAAATGAAAGTGAAACACATTCAAACAAAGCTAATTGAATCAAATGAAAGTCAAACACATTCAAACAAAGCTTTTTGAATCAAATTTAAGTCAAACAAATTCAAAAAAAGCTAATTAAATCAAATGAAAGTCAAACACATTTAAAAAAAGCTTTTTGAATAAATGAATGTCAAATGCATTTTACAAAGATAATTGAATCAAATTGAAGTTCAACACTTTCAAACAACGCTAATTTAATCCAGTTAAAGCCAAACACATTCAAATAAATCTAATGCATTCAACAAAGCTAATTGAATCAAATGAAAGTAAAAAATATTCAAACAAAGCTAATTGAATCAAATGAATGTCAAACACATTCAAACAAAGCTAATTGAATTATATGAAAGTCAAACACATTCAAACAAAGCTAATTGAATCAAAAGAAAGTCAAACACATTCAAACAAAGCTTATTGAATTAAATTAAAGTCTAATGCATTTAACAAAGCTAATTGAATCCAATGAAAGTCAAACACATTTAAACAAAGATTTTTGAATCAAATTATAGTCAAATACATTCAACAAAGCTAATTGAATCAAATGAAAGTCAAACACATTAAAACAAAGCTAATTGAATCCAATGAAAGTCAAACACATTCAAAAAAAGCTTTTTGAATAAAATTAAAGTCTAATGCATTCAACAAAGCTAATTGAATCAAATGAAAGTTAAATGCATTCAACAAAGCTAATTGAATCCAATGGAAGTCAAACACAATCAAACAAAGCTTTTTGAATCAAATTATAGTCAAATACATTCAACAAAGCTAATTGAATCAAATAAAAGTCAAATGCATTCTAAAAAGCTAATTGAATTAAACGAAAGTGAAGCACATTCAAACAAAGCTAATTGAATCAAACAGAAGTCAAATGCATTCAACAAAGCTAATTGAATCAAATCAAAGTCAAATGCATTCTAAAAAGCTAATTGGATCAAATGAAAGTGAAACACATTCAAATAAAGCTAATTGAATCAAATGAAAGTCAAACACATTCAAACAAAGGTAATTGAATCAAATGAAAGTCAAACTTACTCAAACAAAGCTAATTGAATCAAATGAAAGTCAAACACATTCAAACAAAGCTTTATGAATCAAATGAAAGCCAAATGCATTCAAGAATGCTAATTGAATCTAATGAAAAACAAATGCATTCTACTAAGCTAGTTGAATCAAATGAAAGTCAAACACATTCAAATAAAGCTTTTTGAATCAAATTATAGGCTTATGCATTCAACAAAGCTAATTGAATCAAATGAAAGTCAAACACGTTCAAACAAACCTAATTGAATCAAATGAAAGTGAAACACATTCAAACAAAGCTAATTGAATCAAACGGAAGTCAAATGCATTATACAAAGTTAATTGAATCCAATGGAAGTCAAACACATTCAAACAAAGCTTTTTGAATCAAATTATAGTTAAATACATTCAACAAAGCTAATTGAATCAAATTAAAGTCAAATGCATTCTAAAAAGCTAATTGAATAAAATGAAAGTGAAACACATTCAAACAAAGCTAATTGAATCAAATGAAAGTCAAACACATTCAAACAAAGCTTTTTGAATCAAATTTAAGTCAAACAAATTCAAACAAAGCTAATTAAATCCATTGAAAGTCAAACACATTTAAAAAAAGCTTTTTGAATAAATGAATGTCAAATGCATTCTATAAAGATAATTGAATCAAATTGAAGTTCAACACTTTCAAACAACGCTAATTTAATCCAGTTAATGCCAAACACATTCAAATAAATCTAATGCATTCAACAAAGCTAATTGAATCAAATGAAAGTAAAAAACATTCAAACAAAGCTAATTGAATCAAATGAATGTCAAACACATTCAAACAAAGCTAATTAAATTAAATGAAAGTCAAACACATTCAAACAAAGCTAATTGAATCAAAAGAAAGTCAAACACATTCAAACAAAGCTTATTGAATCAAATTAAAGTCTAATGCATTTAACAAAGCTAATTGAATCCAATGAAAGTCAAACACATTTTAACAAAGATTTTTGAATCAAATTATAGTCAAATACATTCAACAAAGCTAATTGAATCAAATGAAAGTCAAAAACATTAAAACAAAGCTAATTGAATCCAATGAAAGTCAAACACATTCAAAAAAAGCTTTTTGAATAAAATTAAAGTCTAATGCATTCAACAAAGCTAATTGAATCAAATGAAAGTTAAATGCATTCAACAAAGCTAATTGAATCCAATGGAAGTCAAACACAATCAAACAAAGCTTTTTGAATCAAATTATAGTCAAATACATTCAACAAAGCTAATTGAATCAAATAAAAGTCAAATGCATTCTAAAAAGCTAATTGAATTAAACGAAAGTGAAGCACATTCAAACAAAGCTAATTGAATCAAACGGAAGTCAAATGCATTCAACAAAGCTAATTGAATCAAATGAAAGTCAAATGCATTCTAAAAAGCTAATTGGATCAAATGAATGTGAAACACATTCAAACAAAGCTAATTGAATCAAATGAAAGTCAAACACATTCAAACAAAGCTTTTTGAATCAAATTTAAGTCAAACAAATTCAAACAAAGCTAATTAAATCAAATGAAAGTCAAACACATTTAAAAAGAGCTTTTTGAATAAATGAATGTCAAATGCATTCTACAAAGCTAATTGATGTGGATCAAGAGGGAAATTCTTTTGAAGAGCCAATCATATTGGTTTTAAGGCCAATAGGGTTTGAGCTTGGAGTAAAGAATCAAGAATGGTTAACATGCGCAGCCATTGAAGAAGAAGTCAAGGTCCAGTTGGAATCCGACGACGGCAGCGGTGGCGACGCGCCGATCTGGGTGCCACGCGCCGGATCCCTAGCTCCGGCCTGAGTCCAGCTACACGGCGGTGGGGCGCGTGTCGATGATGGCGGCGCGTGAGGTGGTGGTTCGGCGGCAGTACGAAAAGAAAGATTCTCCTAACTTAGTTTTTTCTAGAGTTTTTGCTTGCAAGTTTTTACCTTTCACTTGAAAGGGTTTTTCTTGGTTTAAGCAATTAGGAATCTTCTTAATTTCTGTTAATTTAGTTTAAAATAATTTCTAAGTCAATTAGGAATTGTTTTAAGAAGTTTTAGGTTAATTAGAACTAGTCTTATTACTAGTTTCCTAGTTCCATTAGAATTGGTTCTCCTATTCTATCTAGGATACTTGGGGATCAAGGCTAGGTTTTTTTCCTAGTTCGAATAGACTTAGGAATAGTTAGTTTTAGTCTATAAATAATGTAATTTTCGTGATTTTTCAGAACATTCGAGTATCATTAAAATTCAAGTTAATTGTTTGTTTTGCTTAATTGCTTACAAATTCTTCTGCTAGTTTTCAATTCAAGGAGTTGTTTTGATAATTAGAACGTTCAATTCTTAGTTCTAGGAGTAGTCTAAGTTTTGTTCATCAAAGTACTTAGTTCCAGGAGTGGTCTAGGTAATTTGAGAGGCGTTGAATTCGTTCCAGGAGTGGTCGTTTTCAAAGTCATATCCGGTTCGTTATTCTTAAGTTGTTCGATTTTCTTAGGAAATTCGAAGGGCTTGTGTTACTTGTGTGATTTTAGATTCTTTATTAAGTTAAGGGGTTTAAATCCACATCAAATTGGTATCAGATTTCAGGGGTTTTGATCGTTCAACAATTCGTTCATCAAATCGCACTTGTTCTCGGATAACCAGTTTTTCTGTCAACTTCAGAAGGCTCGTTCTCCTTCGTTACAAGGTCTTTTCAGGTGATTCTTTTTTTGATTTTGGGTGAAATTTTGTCTAATTTCTGCCTGTGAAATTTCGGAATTTGTCGAGTTCGTTTGCTATTAAACTGGACTGTTTTCCGAAACTGTGTCAGTTTTGGTCCGATTTAATACTTACTGCTCGTTGTGTGCGATTTTGTTCCAAGTTGTGTTGCGATTTTTGTGGGATATACCTGTGTGGATAAGGGTTCTTTTATTTCTGTTTTTTTTGTCTTATAATTATGGAGGAATCTTTGAGCAAACTCATGGATGAATTTGCAAGATTGCAAGATAATACGGAGGCACGTTTTAATGCTTTTTCACAACTATTGCTTGATAAAAAGAAAAAGAAGAAAAAACGGCATGATAGTGATAGTGATGCTTCTAGCAGTGATGATGATACCCATTATAATAAAAAGTTCGATGATAAAGGTATCAAGCTTGATGATTTTACGGGTCTAGGAAGCCCCGAAGATTTTCTTGAGTGGGCGAGACAATTAGAGAAAATTTCAGATTATAAAGGTTTTGATGATTCTCAACGTTTCAAAATTGCTTATATACGACTCACTAAGAATGCGGGAATTTGGTTCGATAATTTAAAGGCTCGACGTGCTAGAGCAGGGAAGGATAAGATCAAGACATGGACAGTTTTGAAGAAGAAGATGCGTTCTAAATACCTTCCACATGATTTCGAACAAATTCTATATGTGAAACTCACTATGTTGACACAAGATACTAAGAGTGTTAATGAATATATTGCTGAATTTGATAAACTAACCTCTCTTTGTGATTTGGAGGAGAAAGAACCATTGCGGATTGCTCGATTCCTTAAGGGTCTTAATCGACCTATTGCTAAGAAGATTGAATTGAGTACTTATGAGTCATTCAATGATGTGTGCAAACTAGCTTTAAAAATTGAAAGTCATTGGCTCGAAGATAAGAAGAGCACAAGTACAAAGAGTTTTGGTACCAAGTCCTCACAAGGGACCGAAACAAGCAAAACTTTCAAACCTTCTAAACCGAGTTCCTACGAGTCTAAGGGAGAAAGCTCAACAAGTGGAGAAAAGAAATTTGTTAAGATATCTAAAGAAGAGTTCGAATCCCGAATTAGGTGTTTCAAATGTCAAGGAAAGGGACATAGGTCGGATCAATGTCCTTCCAAGAAAGCTCTCACAATAAGACAATACGAACAACAAGTAGAAGAAGAGAAACACATAGTTTTTGGGTGTGACGATGAGGAATCCGAAACTAAGGCAACAAGTAGTGAGGAAGAGAACGATGAGATTGATCCCGAAGATGATGAAAAAGTGCTTGTGTTAAGGAAGATCCTCCATGCCGAAGCAAACCCTAACAAATCTCAACGTGAAAACTTATTCCATACTCGTTGCAAAGTAGGAGATAGATCATGCAAGGTGATCATTGATAGTGGTTCATGTACTAATGTGGCGTCCACAGAGATGGTTACTAAGCTCAACCTTCCAACAAGAGTACATGAGAATCCTTACAAGTTGAGTTGGCTTGATGATTCTAAGGGACTTCATGTGAAGAAACAAGCCTTAGTAAGCTTTTCCATTGGCAAATACAAAGAAAAGTTATGGTGTGATATTATTCCTATGAGTGCTTGTCACCTTCTTTTAGGGAGACCTTGGCAATTTGATCGTCAAGTTACACATGATGGTGAGGCAAATACTTATTCGGTCAAAATAGGAAACAAAAGGTTCAAACTCAATCCTCTACCCCCTAATTCAAGCTACGGTCATACCAAAGATAAAGAGAAGCAAGTGCCGAATTTCTTTTTGAATGCTAAGGAACTTGAGAGTGAAGTAGAAAAGGGAGCCACGGTCTTTGCCTTAGTGATAAAAGAGGCGAAATCCACAAGTTCCTCAACAAACATGCACATAGAAGAGTTGCTAGATGAATTTAAGGATGTGTTCCCAGAGGAACTTCCTAAAGGTCTACCTCCTTTGCGTGGAATAGAGCATGCTATTGATCTTATTCCCGGAGCTCCTCTACCTAATAAACCAGCCTATAGGTGCGATCCTACGGCTTCCCAAGAGCTTCAAAGACAAATAGAGGAATTGATTGAAAGAGGCTATGTTCGTGAAAGCATGAGCCCTTGTGCGGTTCCAGCTTTACTAGTTCCAAAGAAAGATGGTACATGGAGAATGTGTATTGATTCAAGAGCGGTCAACAACATTACTATCAAGTATCGATTTCCTATGCCACGACTAGAAGATATGCTTGATGAGTTACATGGTTCTATCATATTTTCCAAGATCGATCTTAGAAGTGGCTACCATCAAATGCGAATTAGAGAAGGAGATGAATGGAAGACTGCTTTCAAAACTAAGCAAGGATTATATGAATGGATGGTCATGCCCTTTGGGCTATGCAATGCGCCAAGTTCATTCATGAGGCTCATGAACGAGGTACTTAGATCCTTCTTAAATAAGTTCATTGTCGTTTACCTTGATGACATATTAGTCTATAGTCGAGATAATATTGAACATATTGATCATCTTAGAAGATTATTTGAAACCTTAAGAGAACAACAACTATATGGCAAACTTGAAAAGTGCTCATTCATGGTTCCAAGTATTTCTTTTCTTGGCTATATTATTTCGGGAATGGGTATTGAAGTGGATCCCGAGAAGGTGGCTGCTATTTCTACTTGGGTGGCGCCTAAAAACATTCGTGAAGCACGTAGTTTTCATGGTCTTGCATCGTTCTATAGAAGGTTCATTAGAAACTTTTCTAGTATCATGGCACCTTTCACGGAATTGATGAAGAAAGGGGACTTTGTGTGGACTAATTCGGCGCAACAAGCATTTGAGACAATCAAGGAAAGACTATGCAATACACCGGTTCTAGCTTTGCCTAACTTTGATAAATTGTTTGAAGTTGAATGTGATGCAAGTGGAGCAGGTATAGGTGCGGTTCTAATTCAAGAAGCACGACCTATCTCTTACTTTAGTGAGAAACTACGTGGTGCAAAGTTGAACTACTCTAACTATGATCGTGAATTTTATGCTATTGTACGTGCTTTGGATCATTGGTCTCATTACTTAAGACCAAAACCTTTTGTGCTACATTCGGATCATGAAGCTTTGAAGTATATCCATGGACAACAAAAGTTGAATTATAGACACGCCAAGTGGGTTGAGTTCCTACAGTCTTTTACGTTTTCTTCAAAGTATAAGGAAGGCAAAGCAAATGTGGTTGCCGATGCATTATCAAGGAGATCTTATTTGCTAGCCATGGTGGATGCTAGGATCATTGGTTTTGACCATATACTTGATTTGTATGCAACCTGTCCGGATTTGGCAAAAGAGTACAAAGACCCTTCACGCAACTTTGTACTTCAAGATGGCTTCTTATTTCAAGGTAACAAACTTTGTATTCCTCAATGTGGTGTGCGTGAATTGCTTATTAGAGAAGTGCATAGTGGTGCAATTGCGGGGCACTTTGGTGTTCACAAAACAGTTGATATGCTTAGTGAATATTTCTATTGGCCAAAGATGATCAAGGATGTTCAAAGTGTGATTTCAAGATGTGCTACTTGTCAAAAGGCAAAGAGTTCTTTTTCAAAGGGCTTATACACACCTCTTCCAGTTCCAGATTGTCCTTGGGATAGTGTTAGCATGGACTTCATTGTTGGACTACCACGAACTCAAAGAGGGAAGGATACTATTATGGTTGTAGTTGATAGATTCTCAAAGATGGCTCACTTTGTTCCAATGCACAAGACGGATGATGCGCAACATGTAGCTAATCTATACTTCAAGGAAATTGTTCGACTTCATGGAGTTCCTAGAAGCATAGTTTCGGATAGGGACTCAAAGTTCCTTAGTCACTTTTGGAAGTGTTTGTGGAAGCTACTTGGAACAAAGCTCATGTTTAGTACTTCTCATCATCCTCAAACAGATGGTCAAACTGAGGTAACCAATCGAACCTTAGGTACTTTACTTAGAGGGTTGGTTAGTAAGACTCAAAAGGATTGGGATATGCGACTTTGCCATGCGGAGTTTGCTTATAATCGGTCACCTTCATCAACTACACAACAAGCTCCATTTGAAGTTGTTTATGGTATTAATCCATTCTTGCCTATTGATTTGTTGCCATTGACCAAAGAGGACATCCATATTGATGCTAAGAAACGGCTTGAAGTTTTTAAGAGGACATGTGAACAAGTTAAAGTAAGGATTGAGAAGATGAATAACTTCTACAAAGAAAGGTCAAACAAAAAGCGCAAGCAACCTACATTCAAGCCGGGAGATCTTGTTTGGTTACACTTAAGGAAGGAAAGATTTCCAAACAAAAGGAAGAACAAGCTCATGCCTAGAGCTGACGGCCCTTTTGAGGTTTTGGAAGTTTATGGTGATAGTGCTTACAAACTTGATTTACCAAGCGAATATGGTAATGTAAGTGCTACTTTTAATGTTGGTGATTTGACTCCTTACCTAGATGATGTGAATTTGAGGACAAATTCTTTTGAAGAGGGGGAGAATGATGTGGATCAAGAGGGAAATTCTTTTGAAGAGCCAATCATATTGGTTTTTAAGGCCAATAGGGTTTGAGCTTGGAGTAAAGAATCAAGAATGGTTAACATGCGCAGCCATTGAAGAAGAAGTCAAGGTCCAGTTGGGTTCCGACGACGGCAGCGGCGGCGACGCGCCGATCTGGGTGCCACGCGCCGGCTCCCTAGCTCCGGCCTGAGTCCAGCTACACGGCGGTGGGGCGCGTGTCGATGATGGCGGCGCGTGAGGTGGTGGTTCGGCGGCAGTACGAAAAGAAAGATTTTCCTAACTTAGTTTTTTCTAGAGTTTTTGCTTGCAAGTTTTTACCTTTCACTTGAAAGGGTTTTTCTTGGTTTAAGCAATTAGGAATCTTCTTAATTTCTGTTAATTTAGTTTTAAATAATTTCTAAGTCAATTAGGAATTGTTTTAAGAAGTTTTAGGTTAATTAGAACTAGTCTTATTACTAGTTTCCTAGTTCCATTAGAATTGGTTCTCCTATTCTATCTAGGATACTTGGGGATCAAGGCTAGGGTTTTTTCCTAGTTCGAATAGACTTAGGAATAGTTAGTTTTAGTCTATAAATAATGTAATTTTCGTGATTTTTCAGAACATTCGAGTATCATTAAAATTCAAGTTAATTGTTTGTTTTGCTTAATTGCTTACAAATTCTTTTGCTAGTTTTCAATTCAAGGAGTTGTTTTGATAATTAGAACGTTCAATTCTTAGTTCTAGGAGTAGTCTAAGTTTTGTTCATCAAAGTACTTAGTTCCAGGAGTGGTCTAGGTAATTTGAGAGGCGTTGAATTCGTTCCAGGAGTGGTCGTTTTCAAAGTCATATCCGGTTCGTTATTCTTAAGTTGTTCGATTTTCTTAGGAAATTCGAAGGGCTTGTGTTACTTGTGTGATTTTAGATTCTTTATTAAGTTAAGGGGTTTAAAACCGCATCACTAATTGAATCAAATTGAAGTTCAACACTTTCAAAAAACTCTAATTTAATCCAGTTAAAGCAAAACACATTCAAATAAATCTAATGCATTCAACAAAGCAAATTGAATCAAATGAAAGTAAAAAACATTCAAACAAAGCTAATTGAATCAAATGAATGTCAAACACATTCAAACAAAGCTAATTGAATTAAATGAAAGTCAAACACATTCAAACAAAGCTAATTGAATCAAAAGAAAGTCAAACACATTCAAACAAAGCTTATTGAATCAAATTAAAGTCTAATGCATTTAACAAAGCTAATTGAATCCAATGAAAGTCAAACACATTTAAACAAAGAGTTTTGAATCAAATTATAGTCAAATACATTCAACAAAGCTAATTGAATCAAATGAAAGTCAAACACATTAAAACAAAGCTAATTGAATCCAATGAAAGTGAAACACATTCAAAAAAAGCTTTTTGAATAAAATTAAAGTCTAATGCATTCAACAAAGCTAATTGAATCAAATGAAAGTTAAATGCATTCAACAAAGCTAATTGAATCCAATAGAAGTCAAACACAATCAAACAAAGCTTTTTGAATCAAATTATAGTCAAATACATTCAACAAAGCTAATTGAATCAAATAAAAGTCAAATGCATTCTAAAAAGCTAATTGAATTAAATGAAAGTGAAGCACATTCAAACAAAGCTAATTGAATCAAACGGAAGTCAAATGCATTCTACAAAGCTAATTGAATCAAATGAAAGTCAAATGCATTCTAAAAAGCTAATTGAATCAAATGAAAGTGAAACACATTCAAACAAAGCGAATTGAATCAAATGAAAGTGAAACACATTCAAACAAAGCTAATTGAATCAAACGGAAGTCAAATGCATTATACAAAGCTAATTGAATCCAATGAAAGTCAAACACATTAAAACAAAGCTTTTTGAATAAAATTATAGTCAAATACATTCAACAAAGCTAATTGAATCAAATGAAAGTCAAATGCATTCTAAAAAGCTAATTGAATCAAATGAAAGTGAAACACATTCAAACAAAGCTAATTGAATCAAATGAAAGTCAAACACATTCAAACAAAGCTTTTTTAATCAAATTTAAGTCAAACAAATTCAAACAAAGCTAATTAAATCAAATGAAAGTCAAACACATTTAAAAAAAGCTTTTTGAATAAATGAATGTCAAATGCATTCTACAAAGCTAATTGAATCAAATTGAAGTTCAACACTTTCAAACAACGCTAATTTAATCCAGTTAAAGCCAAACACATTCAAATAAACCTAATGCATTCAACAAAGCTAATTGTATCAAATGAAAGTAAAAAACATTCGAACAAAGCTAATTGAATCAAATGAATGTCAAACACATTCAAACAAAGCTAATTGAATTAAATGAAATTCAAACACATTCAAACAAAGCTAATTGAATCAAAAGAAAGTCAAACACATTCAAACAAAGCTGTTTGAATCAAATTATAGTCAAATACATTCAACAAAGCTAATTGAATCAAATGAAAGTCAAACACATTAAAACAAAGCTAATTGAATCCAATGAAAGTCAAACACATTCAAAAAAAGCTTTTTGAATAAAATTAAAGTCTAATGCATTCAACAAAGCTAATTGAATCAAATGAAAGTTAAATGCATTCAACAAAGCTAATTGAATCCAATGGAGGTAAAACACAATCAAACAAAGCTTTTTGAATCAAATTATAGTCAAATACATTCAACAAAGCTAATTGAATCAAATAAAAGTCAAATGCATTCTAAAAAGCTAATTGAATTAAATGAAAGTGAAGCACATTCAAACAAAGCTAATTGAATCAAACAGAAGTCAAATGCATTCAACAAAGCTAATTGAATCAAATGAAAGTCAAATGCATTCTAAAAAGCTAATTGAATCAAATGAAAGTGAAACACATTCAAACAAAGCTAATTGAATCAAAAGAAAGTCAAACACATTCAAACAAAGCTTTTTGAATCAAATTTAATCCAAACAAATTCAAATAAAGCTAATTAAATCAAATGAAAGTCAAACACATTTAAAATAAGGTTTTTGAATAAATGAATCACAAATGCATACAACAAAGCTAAATGAATCAAATGAAAGTCAAATGCATTCTACAAAGCTAATTAAATCAAATTGAAGTTCAACACCTTCAAACAACGCTAATTTAATCCAGTGAAAGCCAAACACATTTAAATAAATCTTTTTGAATCAAGTTAAAGTCTAATGCATTCAACAAAGCTAATTTAATCAAATGAAAGTAAAAAACATTCAATCAAAGCTAATTGAATCAAATGAAATTCAAACACATTTAAACAAATCTAATTGAATCAAATGAAAGTCAAACACATTCAAACAAAGCTAATTGAAGCAAAAGAAAGTCAAACACATTCAAACAAAGATTTTTGAATCAAATTAAAGTCTAATGCATTTAACAAAACTAATTGAATCAAATGAAAGTCAAATGCATTCTACAAAGCTAATTGAATCCAATGAAAGTCAAACACATTCAAACAAAGCTTTTTAAATCAAATTAAAGTCAAATGCATTTAACAAAGCTATTTGAATAAAATGAAAGTCAAACACATTCAAACTAAGCTTTTTGAATCAAATTAAAGTCTAATACATTCAACCAAGCTAATTGAATCAAATGAAAGTGAAATACATTCAAACAAAGCTAATTGAATCAGATGAAAGTCAAACACATTAAAACAAAGCTAATTGAATCCAATGAAAGTCAAACACATTCAAACAAAGCTTTTTGAATCAAATTATAGTCAAATACATTCAACAAAGCTAATTGAATCAAATGAAAGTCAAATGCATTCTAAAAAGCTAATTGAATTAAAAGAAAGTGAAACACATTCAAACAAAGCTAATTGAATCAAATGAAAGTCAAACACATTCAAACAAAGCTTTTTGAATCAAATTAAAGTCTAATGCATTCAACAAAGCTAATTGAATCAAATAAAAGTCAAACACATTAAAACAAAGGTAATTGAATCAAATGAAAGTCAAACTTACTCAAACAAAGCTAGTTGAATCAAATGAAAGTCAAACACATTCAAACAAAGCTTTATGAATCAAATGAAAGCCAAATGCATTCAAGAATGCTAATTGAATCAAATGAAAAACAAATGCATTCTACAAAGCTAGTTGAATCAAATGAAAATTATACACATTCAAACAAAGCTAATTTAATCCAATGAAAGCCAATCACATTCAAATAAATATTTTTGAATCAAGTTAAAGTCTAACGCATTCAACAAAGCTAATTGAATCAAATGAAAGTAAAAAACATTCAAACAAAGCTAATTGAATCAAATGAATGTCAAACACATTCAAACAAAGCTAATTGAATTAAATGAAAGTCAAACACATTCAAACAAAGCTAATTGAATCAAAAGAAAGTCAAACACATTCAAACAAAGCTTATTGAATTAAATTAAAGTCTAATGCATTTAACAAAGCTAATTGAATCCAATGAAAGTCAAACACATTTAAACAAAGATTTTTGAATCAAATTATAGTCAAATACATTCAACAAAGCTAATTGAATCAAATGAAAGTCAAAGACATTAAAACAAAGCTAATTGAATCCAATGAAAGTCAAACACATTCAAAAAAAGCTTTTTGAATAAAATTAAAGTCTAATGCATTCAACAAAGCTAATTGAATCAAATGAAAGTTAAATGCATTCAACAAAGCTAATTGAATCCAATGGAAGTCAAACACAATCAAACAAAGCTTTTTGAATCAAATTATAGTCAAATACATTCAACAAAGCTAATTGAATCAAATAAAAGTCAAATGCATTCTAAAAAGCTAATTGAATTAAACGAAAGTGAAGCACATTCAAACAAAGCTAATTGAATCAAACGGAAGTCAAATGCATTCAACAAAGCTAATTGAATCAAATGAAAGTCAAATGCATTCTAAAAAGCTAATTGGATCAAATGAAAGTGAAACACATTCAAACAAAGCTAATTGAATCAAATGAAAGTCAAACACATTCAAACAAAGGTAATTGAATCAAATGAAAGTCAAACTTACTCAAACAAAGCTAATTGAATCAAATGAAAGTCAAACACATTCAAACAAAGCTTTATGAATCAAATGAAAGCCAAATGCATTCAAGAATGCTAATTGAATCTAATGAAAAACAAATGCATTCTACAAAGCTAGTTGAATCAAATGAAAGTCAAACACATTCAAATAAAGCTTTTTGAATCAAATTATAGTCTTATGCATTCAACAAAGCTAATTGAATCAAATGAAAGTCAAACACGTTCACACAAACCTAATTGAATCAAATGAAAGTGAAACACATTCAAACAAAGCTAATTGAATCATACGGAAGTCAAATGCATTATACAAAGTTAATTGAATCCAATGAAAGTCAAACACATTCAAACAAAGCTTTTTGAATCAAATTATAGTTAAATACATTCAACAAAGCTAATTGAATCAAATTAAAGTCAAATGCATTCTAAAAAGCTAATTGAATAAAATGAAAGTGAAACACATTCAAACAAAGCTAATTGAATCAAATGAAAGTCAAACACATTCAAACAAAGCTTTTTGAATCAAATTTAAGTCAAACAAATTCAAACAAAGCTAATTAAATCTAATGAAAGTCAAACACATTTAAAAAATGCTTTTTGAATAAATGAATGTCAAATGCATTCTACAAAGATAATTGAATCAAATTGAAGTTCAACACTTTCAAACAACGCTAATTTAATCCAGTTAAAGCCAAACACATTCAAATAAATCTAATGCATTCAACAAAGCTAATTGAATCAAATGAAAGTAAAAAACATTCAAACAAAGCTAATTGAATCAAATGAATGTCAAACACATTCAAACAAAGCTAATTGAATTAAATGAAAGTCAAACACATTCAAACAAAGCTAATTGAATCAAAAGAAAGTCAAACACATTCAAACAAAGCTTATTGAATCAAATTAAAGTCTATTGCATTTAACAAAGCTAATTGAATCCAATGAAAGTCAAACACATTTAAACAAAGATTTTTGAATCAAATTATAGTCAAATACATTCAACAAAGCTAATTGAATCAAATGAAAGTCAAACACATTAAAACAAAGCTAATTGAATCCAATGAAAGTCAAACACATTCAAAAAAAGCTTTTTGAATAAAATTAAAGTCTAATGCATTCAACAAAACTAATTGAATCAAATGAAAGTTAAATGCATTCAACAAAGCTAATTGAATCCAATGGAAGTCAAACACAATCAAACAAAGCTTTTTGAATCAAATTATAGTCAAATACATTCAACAAAGCTAATTGAATCAAATAAAAGTCAAATGCATTCTAAAAAGCTAATTGAATTAAATGAAAGTGAAGCACATTCAAACAAAGCTAATTGAATCAAACGGAAGTCAAATGCATTCTACAAAGCTAATTAAATCAAATGAAAGTCAAATGCATTCTAAAAAGCTAATTGAATCAAATGAAAGTGAAACACATTCAAACAAAGCTAATTGCATCAAATGAAAGTCAAACACATTCAAACAAAGCTTTTTGAATCAAATTTTAATTCAAACAAATTCAAATAAAGCTAATTAAATCAAATGAAAGTCAAACACATTTAAAATAAGCTTTTTGAATAAATGAATCACAAATGCATTCAACAAAGCTAAATGAATCAAATGAAAGTCAAAATGCATTCTACAAAGCTAATTAAATCAAATTGAAGTTCAACACCTTCAAACAACGCTAATTTAATCTAGTGAAAGCCAAACACATTTAAATAAATCTTTTTGAATCAAGTTAAAGTCAAATGCATTCAACAAAGCTAATTTAATCAAATGAAAGTAAAAAACATTCAATCAAAGCTAATTGAATCAAATGAAAGTCAAACACATTTAAACAAATCTAATTGAATCAAATGAAAGTCAAACACATTCAAACAAAGCTAATTGAAGCAAAAGAAAGTCAAACACATTCAAACAAAGCTTTTTGAATCAAATTAAAGTCTAATGCATTTAACAAAACTAATTGAATCAAATAAAAGTCAAATGCATTCTACAAAGCTAATTGAATCCAATGAAAGTCAAACACATTCAAACAAAGCTTTTTAAATCAAATTAAAGTCAAATGCATTCAACAAAGCTAATTGAATCAAATGAAAGTGAAACACATTCAAACAAAGCTAATTGAATCAGATGAAAGTCAAACACATTAAAACAAAGCTAATTGAATCCAATGAAAGTCAAACACATTCAAACAAAGCTTTTTGAATCAAATTATAGTCAAATACATTCAACAAAGCTAATTGAATCAAATGAAAGTCAAATGCATTCTAAAAAGCTAATTGAATTAAATGAAAGTGAAACACATTCAAACAAAGCTAATTGAATCAAATGAAAGTCAAACACATTCAAACAAAGCTTTTTGAATCAAATTAAAGTCTAATGCATTCAACAAAGCTAATTGAATCAAATAAAAGTCAAACACATTTAAACAAAGGTAATTGAATCAAATCAAAGTCAAACTTACTCAAACAAAGCTAGTTGAATCAAATGAAAGTCAAACACATTCAAACAAAGCTTTATGAATCAAATGAAAGCCAAATGCATTCAAGAATGCTAATTGAATCAAATGAAAAACAAATGCATTCTACAAAGCTAGTTGAATCAAATGAAAATTAAACACATTCAAACAAAGCTAATTTAATCCAATGAAAGCCAATCACATTCAAATAAATATTTTTGAATCAAGTTAAAGTCTAACGCATTCAACAAAGCTAATTGAATCAAATGAAAGTCAAACACATTCAAACAAAGGTAATTGAATCAAATGAAAGTCAAACTTACTCAAACAAAGCTAATTGAATCAAATGAAAGTCAAACACATTCAAACAAAGCTTTATGAATCAAATGAAAGCCAAATGCATTCAAGAATGCAAATTGAATCTAATGAAAAACAAATGCATTCTACAAAGCTAGTTGAATCAAATGAAAGTCAAACACATTCAAATAAAGCTTTTTGAATCAAATTATTGTCTTATGCATTCAACAAAGCTAATTGAATCAAATGAAAGTCAAACACGTTCAAACAAACCTAATTGAATCAAATGAAAGTGAAACACATTCAAACAAAGCTAATTGAATCAAACGGAAGTCAAATGCATTATCCAAAGCTAATTGAATCCAATGAAAGTCAAACACATTCAAACAAAGCTTTTTGAATAAAATTATAGTTAAATACATTCAACAAAGCTAATTGAATCAAATTAAAGTCAAATGCATTCTAAAAAGCTAATTGAATAAAATGAAAGTGAAACACATTCAAACAAAGCTAATTGAATCAAATGAAAGTCAAACACATTCAAACAAAGCTTTTTGAATCAAATTAAAGTCTAATGCATTCAACAAAGCTAATTGAATCAAATAAAGTCAAACACATTTAAACAAAGGTAATTGAATCAAATCAAAGTCAAACTTACTCAAACAAAGCTAGTTGAATCAAATGAAAGTCAAACACATTCAAACAAAGCTAATTGAATCAAAAGAAAGTCAAACACATTCAAACAAAGCTTATTGAATCAAATTAAAGTCTAATGCATTTAACAAAGCTAATTGAATCCAATGAAAGTCAAACACATTTAAACAAAGATTTTTGAATCAAATTATAGTCAAATACATTCAACAAAGCTAATTGAATCAAATGAAAGTCAAACACATTAAAACAAAGCTAATTGAATCCAATGAAAGTCAAACACATTCAAAAAAACTTTTTGAATAAAATTAAAGTCTAATGCATTTAACAAAACTAATTGAATCAAATGAAAGTTAAATGCATTCAACAAAGCTAATTGAATCCAATGGAAGTCAAACACAATCAAACAAAGCTTTTTGAATCAAATTATAGTCAAATACATTCAACAAAGCTAATTGAATCAAATAAAAGTCAAATGCATTCTAAAAAGCTAATTGAATTAAATGAAAGTGAAGCACATTCAAACAAAGCTAATTGAATCAAACGGAAGTCAAATGCATTCTACAAAGCTAATTGAATCAAATGAAAGTCAAATGCATTCTAAAAAGCTAATTGAATCAAATGAAAGTGAAACACATTCAAACAAAGCTAATTGCATCAAATGAAAGTCAAACACATTCAAACAAAGCTTTTTGAATCAAATTTTAATTCAAACAAATTCAAATAAAGCTAATTAAATCAAATGAAAGTCAAACACATTTAAAATAAGCTTTTTGAATAAATGAATCACAAATGCATTCAACAAAGCTAAATGAATCAAATGAAAGTCAAATGCATTCTACAAAGCTAATTAAATCAAATTGAAGTTCAACACCTTCAAACAACGCTAATTTAATCCAGTGAAAGCCAAACACATTTAAATAAATCTTTTTGAATCAAGTTAAAGTCAAATGCATTCAACAAAGCTAATTTAATCAAATGAAAGTAAAAAACATTCAATCAAAGCTAATTGAATCAAATGAAAGTCAAACACATTTAAACAAATCTAATTGAATCAAATGAAAGTCAAACACATTCAAACAAAGCTAATTGAAGCAAAAGAAAGTCAAACACATTCAAACAAAGCTTTTTGAATCAAATTAAAGTCTAATGCATTTAACAAAACTAATTGAATCAAATAAAAGTCAAATGCATTCTACAAAGCTAATTGAATCCAATGAAAGTCAAACACATTCAAACAAAGCTTTTTGAATCAAATTAAAGTCTAATACATTCAACAAAGCTAATTGAATCAAATGAAAGTGAAACACATTCAAACAAAGCTAATTGAATCAGATGAAAGTCAAACACATTAAAACAAAGCTAATTGAATCCAATGAAAGTCAAACACATTCAAACATAGCTTTTTGAATCAAATTATAGTCAAATACATTCAACAAAGCTAATTGAATCAAATGAAAGTCAAATGCATTCTAAAAAGCTAATTGAATTAAATGAAAGTGAAACACATTCAAACAAAGCTAATTGAATCAAATGAAAGTCAAACACATTCAAACAAAGCTTTTTGAATCAAATTAAAGTCTATTGCATTCAACAAAGCTAATTGAATCAAATAAAAGTCAAACACATTTAAACAAAGGTAATTGAATCAAATCAAAGTCAAACTTACTCAAACAAAGCTAGTTGAATCAAATGAAAGTCAAACACATTCAAACAAAGCTTTATGAATCAAATGAAAGCCAAATGCATTCAAGAATGCTAATTGAATCAAATAAAAAACAAATGCATTCTACAAAGCTAGTTGAATCAAATGAAAATTAAACACATTCAAACAAAGCTAATTTAATCCAATGAAAGCCAATCACATTCAAATAAATATTTTTGAATCAAGTTAAAGTCTAACGCATTCAACAAAGCTAATTGAATCAAATGAAAGTCAAACACATTCAAACAAAGGTAATTGAATCAAATGAAAGTCAAACTTACTCAAACAAAGCTAATTGAATCAAATGAAAGTCAAATACATTCAAACAAAGCTTTATGAATCAAATGAAAGCCAAATGCATTCAAGAATGCAAATTGAATCTAATGAAAAACAAATGCATTCTACAAAGCTAGTTGAATCAAATGAAAGTCAAACACATTCAAATAAAGCTTTTTGAATCAAATTATTGTCTTATGCATTCAACAAAGCTAATTGAATCAAATGAAAGTCAAACACGTTCAAACAAACCTAATTGAATCAAATAAAAGTGAAACACATTCAAACAAAGCTAATTGAATCAAACGGAAGTCAAATGCATTATACAAAGCTAATTGAATCCAATGAAAGTCAAACACATTCAAACAAAGCTTTTTGAATCAAATTATAGTTAAATACATTCAACAAAGCTAATTGAATCAAATTAAAGTCAAATGCATTCTAAAAAGCTAATTGAATAAAATGAAAGTGAAACACATTCAAACAAAGCTAATTGAATCAAATGAAAGTCAAACACATTCAAACAAAGCTTTTTGAATCAAATTTAAGTCAAACAAATTCAAACAAAGCTAATTAAATCAAATGAAAGTCAAACACATTTAAAAAAGCTTTTTGAAAAAATGAATGTCAAATGCATTCTACAAAGCTAATTGAATCAAATTGAAGTTCAACACTTTCAAACAACGCTAATTTAATCAAGGTAAAGCCAAACACATTCAAATAAATCTAATGCATTCAACAAAGCTAATTGAATCAAATGAAAGTAAAAAACATTCAAACAAAGCTAATTGAATCAAATGAATGTCAAACACATTCAAACAAAGCTAATTGAATTAAATGAAAGTCAAACACATTCAAACAAAGCTAATTGAATCAAAAGAAAGTCAAACACATTCAAACAAAGCTTATTGAATCAAATTAAAGTCTAATGCATTTAACAAAGCTAATTGAATCCAATGAAAGTCAAACACATTTAAACAAAGATTTTTGAATCAAATTATAGTCAAATACATTCAACAAAGCTAATTGAATCAAATGAAAGTCAAACACATTAAAACAAAGCTAATTGAATCCAATGAAAGTCAAACACATTCAAAAAAAGCTTTTTGAATAAAATTAAAGTCTAATGCATTCAACAAAGCTAATTGAATCAAATGAAAGTTAAATGCATTCAACAAAGCTAATTGAATCCAATGGAAGTCAAACACAATCAAACAAAGCTTTTTGAATCAAATTATAGTCAAATACATTCAACAAAGCTAATTGAATCAAATGAAAGTCAAATGCATTCTAAAAAGCTAATTGAATTAAACAAAAGTGAAACACATTCAAACAAAGCTAATTGAATCAAATGAAAGTCAAACACATTCAAACAAAGCTTTTTGAATCAAATTAAAGTCTAATGCATTCAACAAAGCTAATTGAATCAAATGAAAGTCAAACACATTTAAACAAAGGTAATTGAATCAAATGAAAGTCAAACTTACTCAAACAAAGCTAGTTGAATCAAATGAAAGTCAAACACATTCAAACAAAGCTTTATGAATCAAATGAAAGTGATGCAAATCACGAAAGTCCTATTAGTCCTAGTCACAATTCTCATTCAAGTCCAAGCACAAGTCCAAGTTACGGTTCATCCAAAGAAGTGATACTTGCGAAATCATTTGAAGACCAAACCTTGGATTCTTTTGCTACCCATGGTCCGTTTGGTTTTAATCATGGATTTACTTGCTTAATTGCTCATTAAGCACGTTATTTGAAGCATTTTGAACAGCCATTTCAGTTGGGAGGAACTCAAGGAGAAACTTCAATGCATGAATAATGAAAGGGGCGTGAATCAAGGGGGGGTTACAAATGCACCTCCAACGGTTTTCTTGCTGAATTTGTGGCTGTTTGTTTAGCTCAATTACATGCGTTTAATAAAGACGTTAAGGGGCATATGAAGACTAAGAGGCTGCTGCACTTAGATGTAATTTAGTCTTAGTTTCATTTTCGTTGTTTAAAGCTTTAGTAAATCAGTTTGCTTCTTTGAGTTAAGCAATGATTGTTAGTTCTTTTAGTTGCTTATAAAAGGCATGTAATTGTAGTTTGTAAGGAGATTTTGATCAATGAAAAAGAGCTTTTTCTTGAACTTAAAAACTGATTATTTGTTTGTGAAATAACCGGTTTTTGTACCAAGTTAGACTTGAAGAGATTGAGTGGTCAAGTGAGTAATCCTTCCATACAATTTAAACTTAGTAGGTTGAGTGAGAAATCCTTGCCTTCATATCCTTGTTTGTTAAGTGAGTAATCCTTGCAAACCTACACCTAAATTCTACATAAACGTACCTAAACACCAACCTAAAATCTATCCTTTGCTTAAGCTTGATTCATTAACTTGTTTAAAAATTTCATCTATTAGTTTTTACATCATTTGGCGCGTCAGGTAGGGGGTTGTTTCTGTCCAAATGGATCAAGCTAACCCAAATGAAACCGTTGACCAAAGGAGACTTAGAATTATGGAGGAAAACCAACAAAGGCTCTTGGAAACCAATGAGCAATTACATGGTAATATAATGGCTCTAATGGCTCGTTTGTTGACACAAGAACAAAGGGATGGGCGTCAAAACCCTCCTAGATATGATGACAAGAGTCTAAAGGTGGATGTAGACCTTTTTGATGGTACTCTTGAACCTGAGAAGTACTTGGAGTGGGAGCAATCACTTGAGAGGTATTTTGAGTTCAAAGACGTTGAGGAAGATGAACAAAAGTACAAGATTGCTAAGGTGAAGATAGCCAAGTATGCTGAAACTTGGTTGAAAGGAGTCCAAAGAAAACGGGAAAGCAATGGTAAAACTCGTATTTCTACATGGACCAAGCTTCGGAAGAAACTTAGGGAACGTTTTGTGCCTTCTAATTATAAACAATCCATGTATGTTAAATGGAGTACCTTGCAACAAGGTAGTAGTAGTGTGGAGGAGTATATAAAAGAGTTTGAAAGATTATCCATTATTTGTGAAATAGTAGAAAATGAGGATTTGAAACTAGGGAGGTTTATGGCTGGTCTAGATAAGGAGATCCTTGAAAAGATAGAAGTGCAACCTAATTTGACTTTCGATGAAGCTTGCAAACTTTCTGTTAAGTTTGATAATCAAAAGAAAAAGAAAAAGCCTTCTAACCCATTTGAGCCAAAATACAAACGCCCATTCAATCCACCAAAAGAAAACTCTTCTTTTCCAAATTCCACCAAAAGAAACCCAAGTTCCTTTGACCCAAAAGAAAAAGGCAAAGCTGTTGCCAAAACCGGGGACTTGAGTGACATAGTGTGTTTTAAGTGTCATGGAAGAGGACACTATAAGAGGGATTGTCCTAATACTAGAGCTTTAACCATGAGAGAGCTCAAAAATATGATGGCTCAACCTTTTAGCCTAGATGAGGAGTTAGAGGATGAAAATGTTGTTGAAAATGACCCTTTGGAATCTTATGATTCTAATGAAGAGGAGGAGCAAGGTGATGATTGTTTCCCCGAAAAAAACAGCTTAGTCTTGAGGAGAGCTTTACAAATGCAAGTTGAGGTTGAAAGAAACCCTTTGCAAAGGGAGAATGTCTTTTTAACCAAATGCAAGGTTAATGGAGATGTTTGTGACTTAATTGTTGATAGTGGTAGTGAAGCGAATGTCGTGTCAAGTGACCTTGTGAAAAAACTTGATTTGAAAACCACTAGACACCCTACCCCTTACAAATTGAGTTGGCTTGATAAGAGTAAGAGTACGGGAGTTAGGAGACAATGCTTAGTAAAATTTCAGATTGGTTCTTATGTTGATCAGATTTTGTGTGATGTCATTCCAATGGATGCATGTCACGTTTTATTAGGAAGACCATGGCAAAGTGATAGAAAATCAATCCATGATGGTCTAACTAATACCTATACTATCACCCACCAAGGCAGCAAGAAAGTGTTGCATCCCTTACCACCACAAAAAAAGATTCCCCAAACACAATTCCCACCACCACAAACACCACAAAAAGAGCCCAAAAGAAAGGAAATCTTGTTACTTTCTTTCAAAGAATTCGAAAAGACCTTAGAGAAGGAAGATGAGGTGTTTTTGTTGTTGTCTAAGGAGGAGCATGAAGGGTTTGTTCAACAAAACCCTAGGTTGGCCGAATTAGTCAAAGCTTATGAGGATGTTTTTCCTAATGAGTTACCTTTAGGATTACCTCCCATTCGTGGGATTGAGCATCAAATTGACCTAATTCCGGGAGCACCCCTTCCTAACAAACCACCTTATAGATGTAATCCCATGGAAACTAAAGAGTTGCAAAAACAAATTGAGGAGTTGATGCAAATGGGTTATGTAAGAGAGTCTATGAGTCCTTGTGTTGTTCCTACTTTGTTAGTGCCTAAAAAAGATGGAACATGGAGGATGTGTATTGATAGTAGGGCTGTGAACAATATAACCATTAAGTATAGGTTTCCCATACCTAGGCTTGATGATATGTTGGATGAGTTGAGTGGGGCTAGAGTGTTTTCAAAAATTGATTTGAGAAGTGGGTATCACCAAATTCGTATGAGGGAGGGTGATGAGTGGAAATCAGCTTTTAAAACCAAGCATGGGTTGTATGAATGGCTTGTTATGCCATTTGGTTTAACAAATGCCCGAAGTACTTTCATGAGGCTTATGAATGAGATGTTGAGGCCTTTTTTGGGGAGGTTTGTAGTTGTTTACTTAGATGATATTCTCATCTATAGTACAAATGAGGAAGATCATTTGAGGCACTTGGAAGAAATCTTTAGAACTTTGAGGGAGAAAAAATTGTATGGGAAGTTGGAGAAGTGTCATTTTTTGCTAACCGAAATTGTTTTTCTTGGTTACATTGTTTCAGGTGATGGAATCAAGGTGGATCCAAGCAAAATAGAAGCCATTGCTTCGTGGCCTATCCCAAAAACCATAACTGAAGTTCGTTCATTTCATGGACTAACCTCTTTCTATAGAAGGTTCATTAAGAACTTTAGTACCCTCATGGCTCCTATCACCGAGTGTACAAAGAAAGGAACCTTCCAATGGAACCCTCAAGCCCAAGAGGCGTTTGAACTAGTGAAAAAAAAGATGTGTGAGGCACCTGTTTTAGCCTTACCGGATTTCATGAAACCCTTTGAAGTTGAGTGTGATGCAAGTGGGAAGGGAATAGGGGCTGTCCTAATCCAAGAAAAAAAACCCATTGCCTACTTTAGTGAGAAATTGAGCCAAGGGAAATTGAACTATTCCACTTATGACAAAGAATTTTATGCCATGGTTCGAGCCTTAGATCATTGGTCACATTATTTGAGGCCACAACCATTCATCTTGCATTCGGATCATGAGTCTTTGAGGTTCATACATGGCCAAAAAAAATTGAATGCTAGGCATGCTAAGTGGGTAGAATTCTTACAATCATTCAACTTTGCTACAAAATATAAGCAAGGGAAAGCCAACATTGTGGCTGATGCATTGTCAAGGAGGCATACTCTTCTTGGAATCATGGAGGCTAAGGTCCTTGGTTTTGAAATTATGAAAGAAGCTTACAAAGATGACCATGAACTTATGGAAATCATTGAAGCTTGCAAACATGGAGTGAATGGTGAATTCGTGATGGTGGATGGTTTTCTTTTCAAAGTAAACAAACTTTGTGTTCCTAAAGGGGCAATTCGTGACTTATTGATAAGGGAAGCTCATGGAGGAGGCCTTGCTGGTCATATGGGTATTCAAAAGACCCTAGAGATCTTGCAAAGTCACTTTTATTGGCCTAAGATGCTAGCTAACGTGCACCAAATCCTAGCTAGATGTTCTACTTGTCGAAGGGCTAAAATGACCTTTCATAGAGGTGAATACAAGCCTTTGCCAATTCCCGAAAGACCTTGGGAGGATTTGAGTATGGATTTCATCATGGCCTTGTGATCCAAAGTGGACATCTAATGAACCTGTTGCTTTAGTCTTAGAGACTCTTGGGTTTTTCCCATTCACAAAGAAGGGTGAAATTCTATGCTGCATTTCATGGGAAGATTGAAGATTGGTACACGGTTGGCTAGCATCACATTTTGGACGCATTTCATGACTATTTTGGGCGTGTGGATCCTAGGCCATTTACTATCTATTATTAACTTATGTGCTAGTTAATGTTGCTGAAATAATGCCAAGAATCTAGCTCTTGGTCGGTTGTAATGGGGGGTTATCAATAGGCTTTATTATGCTTTCATTACTTAGCTTAAATCAAGGCTTAAATCAAGGAGGAAACCATTGGTTGTTGGCCTTTCATTCTTGGACGGTTTCCTTGGCTTTTGGTGTGCTTTTGCTGCTCCTTTCCTCTATAAAAGGGAGAGCAAAACAGAAATTAAGAGGCAGTTTTGAGATTTGATAAAAAACCTTGTGTTTATAGCATTTTAACTTAGAGTTTGTCTCAAGTTCAAGTGTTCCCTTATTGCTTTGAGTGAGTCTTGAGTGATAAGCTTAGGAGAGATTGAGTGAGTCTTATCTCTGGCCTAAAACCCCAAAACTTTGAGTGTGTCCTTGAGTTTTGGCCCTTTTATCTTGTTCCATGATATTTGAGTATTTTAACTATAAGTATTTTTAAATCCATCAACCCATATTCGGGAGGGGGTATTTAGATTTACATCACCTTGCCTAGAACAGCTCGTGGAAAAGATTCAATCATGGTGGTTGTTGATCGGTTTTCGAAGATGGCCCATTTCATTGCTTGTAAAAAGGTGGATGATGCTTATAACGTGGCTCAACTTTTTTTCAAGGAGGTGGCTAAGTTACATGGTTTGCCTAGAACCATTGTTTCAGATCGTGATACAAAATTTGTGAGCCATTTTTGGAAGTCATTATGGAGGCTCGTGGGTACCAAGCTGTTTTTCTCACCTAGCCATCATCCACAAACGGATGGTCAAACTGAGGTGGTGAATAGAGTTCTTGGAACATTGCTTCGTGCCTTAGTGAACAAAGGAGGGAAAGATTGGGATCTAAAGCTAGCTCATGCTGAATTTGCTTACAATAGAACTCCAAGTAAAACCACGAAATACTCACCATTCGAAATTGTTTATGGGGTCAATCCTTATGTTCCTATTGATTACATTGCAATTCTTAAGGACAAATTTGTTCATGGGACAGCCAAGGAGCATGTTGAGTTCATGATGAATGTTCATAAAGAAGTTAGGAAGAACATTGAGAAAGCTAACGAGTCCTACAAGAAGCAAGCAAACAAACACTTGAGCAACGTGAGAAAATTCGAAGTGGGTGATCTTGTTTGGATTTTTCTTCGAAAAGAAAGGTTCCCTAAGCAACGAAAGCACAAGTTGATGCCAAGGGCAGAGGGTCCTTTTCAAATCATGGAAAGGATCAATGATAATGCATACAAAGTTGATCTTGGAGAGCATTTTGGAGTTTCATCAACTTTCAATATTGGTGACCTAGCTCCTTATTTAGAAGATGACGAGTTGAGGACAACTCCTTTCGAAGAAGGGGAGGATGATGCAAATCACGAAAGTCCTATTAGTCCTAGTCACAATTCTCATTCAAGTCCAAGCACAAGTCCAAGTTACGATTCATCCAAAGAAGTGATACTTGCGAAATCATTTGAAGACCAAACCTTGGATTCTTTTGCTGCCCATGGTCCGTTTGGTTTTAATCATGGATTTACTTGCTTAATTGCTCATTAAGCACGTTATTTGAAGCATTTTGAACAGCCATTTCAGTTGGGAGGAACTCAAGGAGAAACTTCAATGCATGAATAATGAAAGGGGCGTGAATCAAGGGGGGGTTACAAATGCACCTCCAACGGTTTTCTTGCTGAATTTGTGGCTGTTTGTTTAGCTCAATTACATGCGTTTAATAAAGACGTTAAGGGGCATATGAAGACTATGAGGCTGCTGCACTTAGACGTAATTTAGTCTTAGTTTCATTTTCGTTGTTTAAAGCTTTAATAAATCAGTTTGCTTCTTTGAGTTAAGCAATGATTGTTAGTTGTTTTAGTTGCTTATAAAAGGCATGTAATTGTAGTTTGTAAGGAGATTTTGATCAATGAAAAAGAGCTTTTGCTTGAACTTAAAAACTGATTATTTGTTTGTGAAATAACCGGTTTTTGTACCAAGTTAGACTTGAAGAGATTGAGTGGTCAAGTGAGTAATCCTTCCATACAATTTGAACTTAGTAGGTTGAGTGAGAAATCCTTGCCTTCATATCCTTGTTTGTTAAGTGAGTAATCCTTGCAAACCTACACCTAAATTCTACATAAACGTACCTAAACACCAACCTAAAATCTATCCTTTGCTTAAGCTTGATTCATTAACTTGTTTAAACTAATTTCATCTATTAGTTTTTACATCAGAAAGCCAAATGCATTCAAGAATGCTAATTGAATCAAATGAAAAACAAATGCATTCTACAAAGCTAGTTGAATCAAATGAAAATTAAACACAGTCAAACAAAGCTAATTTAATCCAATGAAAGCCAATCACATTCAAATAAATATTTTTGAATCAAGTTAAAGTCTAACGCATTCAACAAAGCTAATTGAATCAAATGAAAGTCAAACAAATTCAAACAAAGGTAATTGAATCAAATGAAAGTCAAACTTACTCAAACAAAGCTAATTGAATCAAATGAAAGTCAAACACATTCAAACAAAGCTTTATGAATCAAATGAAAGCCAAATGCATTCAAGAAAGCTAATTGAATCTAATGAAAAACAAATGCATTCTACAAAGCTAGTTGAAACAAATGAAAGTCAAACACATTCAAATAAAGCTTTTTGAATCAAATTATAGTCTTATGCATTCAACAAAGCTAATTGAATCAAATGAAAGTCAAACACGTTCAAACAAGCCTAATTGAATCAAATGAAAGTGAAACACATTCAAACAAAGCTAATTGAATCAAACGGAAGTCAAATGCATTATACAAAGCTAATTGAATCCAATGAAAGTCAAACACATTCAAACAAAGCTTTTTGAATCAAATTATAGTTAAATACATTCAACAAAGCTAATTGAATCAAATTAAAGTCAAATGCATTTTAAAAAGCTAATTGAATAAAATGAAAGTGAAACACATTCAAACAAAGCTAATTGAATCAAATGAAAGTCAAACACATTCAAACAAAGCTTTTTGAATCAAATTTAAGTCAAACAAATTCAAACAAAGCTAATTAAATCAATTGAAAGTCAAACACATTTTAAAAAAGCTTTTTAAATAAATGAATGTCAAATGCATTCTACAAAGCTAATTGAATCAAATTGAAGTTCAACACTTTCAAACAACGCTAATTTAATCCAGTTAAAGCCAAACACATTCAAATAAATCTAATGCATTCAACAAAGCTAATTGGATCAAATGAAAGTAAAAAACATTCAAACAAAGCTAATTGAATCAAATGAATGTCAAACACATTCAAACAAAGCTAATTGAATTAAATGAAAGTCAAACACATTCAAACAAAGCTAATTGAATCAAAAGAAAGTCAAACACATTCAAACAAAGCTTATTGAATCAAATTAAAGTCTAATGCATTTAACAAAGCTAATTGAAACCAATGAAAGTCAAACACATTTAAACAAAGATTTTTGAATCAAATTATAGTCAAATACATTCAACAAAGCTAATTGAATCAAATGAAAGTCAAACACATTCAAACGAAGGATTTTGAATCAAATTTAAGTCAAACAAATTCAAACAAAGCTAATTTAATCCAGTGAAAGCCAAACACATTCAAATAAATCTTTTTGAATCAAGTTAAAGTCTAATGCATTCAACAAAGCTAATTTAATCAAATGAAAGTAAAAAACATTCAATCAAACCTAATTGAATCAAATGAAAGTCAAACACATTTAAACAAATCTAATTGAATCAAATGAAAGTCAAACACATTCAAACAAAGCTAATTGAAGCAAAAGAAAGTCAAACACATTCAAACAATGCTTTTTTAATCAAATTAAAGTCTAATGCATTTAACAAAACTAATTGAATCAAATGAAAGTCAAATGCATTCTACAAAGCTAATTGAATCCAATGATAGTCAAACACATTCATACAAAGCTTTTTAAATCAAATTAAAGTCAAATGCATTTAACAAAGCTATTTGAATAAAATGAAAGTCAAACACATTCAAACTAAGCTTTTTGAATCAAATTAAAGTCTAATGCATTCAACAAAGCTAATTGAATCAAATGAAAGTGAAACACATTCAAACAAAGCTTATTGAATCAGATGAAAGTCAAACACATTAAAACAAAGCTAATTGAATCCAATGAAAGTCAAACACATTCAAACAAAGCTTTTTGAATCAAATTATAGTCAAATACATTCAACAAAGCTAATTGAATCAAATGAAAGTCAAATGCATTCTAAAAAGCTAATTGAATTAAACGAAAGTGAAACACATTCAAACAAAGCTAATTGAATCAAATGAAAGTCAAATACATTCAAACAAAGCTTTTTGAATCAAATTAAAGTCTAATGCATTCAACAAAGCTAATTGAATCAAATGAAAGTCAAACACATTTAAACAAAGGTAATTGAATCAAATGAAAGTCAAACGTACTCAAACAAAGCTAGTTGAATCAAATGAAAGTCAAACACATTCAAACAAAGCTTTATGAATCAAATGAAAGCCAAATGCATTCAAGAATGCTAATTGAATCAAATGAAAAACAAATGCATTCTACAAAGCTAGTTGAATCAAATGAAAATTAAACACATTCAAACAAAGCTATTTTAATCCAATGAAAGCCAATCACATTCAAATAAATATTTTTGAATCAAGTTAAAGTCTAACGCATTCAACAAAGCTAATTGAATCAAATGAAAGTCAAACACATTCAAACAAAGGTAATTGAATCAAATGAAAGTCAAACTTACTCAAACAAAGCTAATTGAATCAAATGAAAGTCAAACACATTCAATCAAAGCTTTATGAATCAAATGAAAGCCAAATTCATTCAAGAATGCTAATTGAATCTAATGAAAAACAAATGCATTCTACAAAGCTAGTTGAATCAAATGAAAGTCAAACACATTCAAATAAAGCTTTTTGAATCAAATTATAGTTAAATACATTCAACAAAGCTAATTGAATCAAATTAAAGTCAAATGCATTTTAAAAAGCTAATTGAATAAAATGAAAGTGAAACACATTCAAACAAAGCTAATTGAATCAAGTGAAAGTCAAACACATTCAAACAAAGCTTTTTGAATCAAATTTAAGTCAAACAAATTCAAACAAAGCTAATTAAATAAAATGAAAGTCAAACACATTTAAAAAAAGCTTTTTGAATAAATGAATGTCAAATGCATTCTACAAAGCTAATTGAATCAAATTGAAGTTCAACACTTTCAAACAACGCTAATTTAATCCAGTTAAAGCCAAACACATTCAAATAAATCTAATGCATTCAACAAAGCTAATTGAATCAAATGAAAGTAAAAAACATTCAAACAAAGCTAATTGAATCAAATAAATGTTAAACACATTCAAACAAAGCTAATTGAATTAAATGAAAGTCAAACAAATTCAAACAAAGCTAATTGAATCAAAAGAAAGTCAAACACATTCAAACAAAGCTTATTGAATCAAATTAAAGACTAATGCATTTAACAAAGGTAATTGAATCCAATGAAAGTCAAACACATTTAAACAAAGATTTTTGAATCAAATTATAGTCAAATACATTCAACAAAGCTAATTGAATCAAATGAAAGTCAAACACATTAAAACAAAGCTAATTGAATCCAATGAAAGTCAAACACATTCAAAAAAAGCTTTTTGAATAAAATTAAAGTCTAATGCATTCAACAAAGCTAATTGAATCAAATGAAAGTTAAATGCATTCAACAAAGCTAATTGAATCTAATGGAAGTCAAACACAATCAAACAAAGCTTTTTGAATCAAATTATAGTCAAATACATTCAACAAAGCTAATTGAATAAAAAAAAAGTCAAATGCATTCTAAAAAGCTAATTGAATTAAATGAAAGTGAAGCACATTCAAACAAAGCTAATTGAATCAAACGGAAGTCAAATGCATTCTACAAAGCTAATTGAATCAAATGAAAGTCAAATGCATTTTAAAAAGCTAATTGAATCAAATGAAAGTGAAACACATTGAAACAAAGCTAATTGAATCAAATTATAGTTAAATACATTCAACAAAGCTAATTGAATCAAATTAAAGTCAAATGCATTCTAAAAAGCTAATTGAATAAAATGAAAGTGAAACACATTCAAACAAAGCTAATTGAATCAAATGAAAGTCAAACACATTCAAACAAAGCTTTTTGAATCAAATTTAAGTCAAACAAATTCAAATAAAGCTAATTAAATCAAATGAAAGTCAAACACATTTAAAATAAGCTTTTTGAATAAATGAATCACAAATGCATTCAACAAAGCTAAATGAATCAAATGAAAGTCAAATGCATTCTACAAAGCTAATTGAATCAAATTGAAGTTCAACACCTTCAAACAACGCTAATTTAATCCAGTGAAAGCCAAACACATTCAAATAAATCTTTTTCAATCAAGTTAAAGTCTAATGCATTCAACAAAGCTAATTGAATCAAATGAAAGTGAAATACATTCAAACAAAGCTAATTGAATCAAATTATAGTTAAATACATTCAACAAAGCTAATTGAATCAAATTAAAGTCAAATGCATTCTAAAAAGCTAATTGAATAAAATGAAAGTGAAACACATTCAAACAAAGATAATTGAATCAAATGAAAGTCAAACACATTCAAACAAAGGATTTTGAATCAAATTTAAGTCAAACAAATTCAAACAAAGCTAATTAAATCAAATGAAAGTCAAACACATTTAAAAAAAGCTTTTTGAAAAAATGAATGTCAAATGCATTCAACAAAGCTAAATGAATCAAATGAAAGTCAAATGCATTCTACAAAGCTAATTGAATCAAATTGAAGTTCAACACCTTCAAACAACGCTAATTTAATCCAGTGAAAGCCAAACACATTCAAATAAATCTTTTTCAATCAAGTTAAAGTCTAATGCATTCAACAAAGCTAATTGAATCAAATGAAAGTGAAATACATTCAAACAAAGCTAATTGAATCAAATTATAGTTAAATACATTCAACAAAGCTAATTGAATCAAATTAAAGTCAAATGCATTCTAAAAAGCTAATTGAATAAAATGAAAGTGAAACACATTCAAACAAAGATAATTGAATCAAATGAAAGTCAAACACATTCAAACAAAGGATTTTGAATCAAATTTAAGTCAAACAAATTCAAACAAAGCTAATTAAATCAAATGAAAGTCAAACACATTTAAAAAAAGCTTTTTGAAAAAATGAATGTCAAATGCATTCAACAAAGCTAAATGAATCAAATGAAAGTCAAATGCATTCTACAAAGCTAATTGAATCAAATTGAAGTTCAACACCTTCAAACAACGCTAATTTAATCCAGTGAAAGCCAAACACATTCAAATAAATCTTTTTCAATCAAGTTAAAGTCTAATGCATTCAACAAAGCTAATTTAATCAAATGAAAGTAAAAAACATTCAAACAAAGCTAATTGAATCAAATGAAAGTCAAACACATTTAAAAAAATCTAATTGAATCAAATGAAAGTCAAACGCATTCAATAAAAGCTAATTGAAGCAAAAGAAAGTCAAACACATTCAAACAAAGCTTTTTGAATCAAATTAAAGTCTAATGCATTTAACAAAGCTAATTGAATCAAATGAAAGTCAAATGCATTCTACAAAGCTAATTGAATCCAATGAAAGTCAAACACATTCAAACAAAGCTTTTTGAATCAAATTATAGTTAAATACATTCAACAAAGCTAATTGAATCAAATGAAAGTCAAACATATTAAAACAAAGCTAATTGAATCCAATGAAAGTCAAACACATTCAAACAAAGCTTTTTAAATCAAATTATAGTCAAATACATTCAACGAAGCTAATTAAATCAAATGAAAGTAAAATGCATTCTAAAAAGCTAATTGAATCAAATGAAAGTGAAACACATTCAAACAAAGCTAATTGAATCAAATTATAGTTAAATACATTCAACAAAGCTAATTGAATCAAATTAAAGTCAAATGCATTCTAAAAAGCTAATTGAATAAAATGAAAGTGAAACACATTCAAACAAAGCTAATTGAATCAAATGAAAGTCAAACACATTCAAACAAAGCTTTTTGAATCAAATTTAAGTCAAACAAATTCAAATAAAGCTAATTAAATCAAATGAAAGTCAAACACATTTAAAATAAGCTTTTTGAATAAATGAATCATAAATGCATTCAACAAAGCTAAATGAATCAAATGAAAGTCAAATGCATTCTACAAAGCTAATTGAATCAAATTGAAGTTCAACACCTTCAAACAACGCTAATTTAATCCAGTGAAAGCCAAACACATTCAAATAAATCTTTTTCAATCAAGTTAAAGTCTAATGCATTCAACAAAGCTAATTGAATCAAATGAAAGTGAAACACATTCAAACAAAGCTAATTGAATCAAATTATAGTTAAATACATTCAACAAAGCTAATTGAATCAAATTAAAGTCAAATGCATTCTAAAAAGCTAATTGAATAAAATGAATGTGAAACACATTCAAACAAAGCTAATTGAATCAAATGAAAGTCAAACACATTCAAACAAAGGATTTTGAATCAAATTTAAGTCAAAAAAATTCAAACAAAGCTAATTAAATCAAATGAAAGTCAAACACATTTAAAAAAAGCTTTTTGAATAAATGAATGTCAAATGCATTCAACAAAGCTAAATGAATCAAATGAAAGTCAAATGCATTCTACAAAGCTAATTGAATCAAATTAAAGTTCAACACCTTCAAACTACGCTAATTTAATCCAGTGAAAGCCAAACACATTCAAATAAATCTTTTTCAATCAAGTTAAAGTCTAATGCATTCAACAAAGCTAATTTAATCAAATGAAAGTAAAAAACATTCAAACAAAGCTAATTGAATCAAATGAAAGTCAAACACATTTAAAAAAATCTAATTGAATCAAATGAAAGTCAAACGCATTCAAAAAAAGCTAATTGAAGCAAAAGAAAGTCAAACACATTCAAACAAAGCTTTTTGAATCAAATTAAAGTCTAATGCATTTAACAAAGCTAATTAAATCAAATGAAAGTCAAATGCATTCTAAAAAGCTAATTGAATCAAATGAAAGTGAAACACATTCAAACAAAGCTAATTGAATCAAATTATAGTTAAATACATTCAACAAAGCTAATTGAATCAAATTTAAGTCAAATGCATTCTACAAAGCTAATTGAATCAAATTGAAGTTCAACACCTTCAAACAACGCTAATTTAATCCAGTGAAAGCCAAACACATTCAAATAAATCTTTTTCTATCAAGTTAAAGTCTAATGCATTCAACAAAGCTAATTGAATCAAATGAAAGTGAAACACATTCAAACAAAGCTAATTGAATCAAATTATAGTTAAATACATTCAACAAAGCTAATTGAATCAAATTAAAGTCAAATGCATTCTAAAAAGCTAATTGAATAAAATTAAAGTGAAACACATTCAAACAAAGCTAATTGAATCAAATGAAAATCAAACACATTCAAACAAAGGATTTTGAATCAAATTTAAGTTAAAAAAATTCAAACAAAGCTAATTAAATCAAATGAAAGTCAAACACATTTAAAAAAAGCTTTTTGAATAAATGAATGTCAAATGCATTCAACAAAGCTAAATGAATCAAATGAAAGTCAAATGCATTCTACAAAGCTAATTGAATCAAATTGAAGTTCAACACCTTCAAACAACGCTAATTTAATCCAGTGAAAGCCAAACACATTCAAATAAATCTTTTTCAATCAAGTTAAAGTCTAATGCATTCAACAAAGCTAATTTAATCAAATGAAAGTAAAAAACATTCAAACAAAGCTAATTGAATCAAATGAAAGTCAAACACATTTAAAAAAATCTAATTGAATCAAATGAAAGTCAAACGCATTCAAAAAAAGCTAATTGAAGCAAAAGAAAGTCAAACACATTCAAACAAAGCTTTTTGAATCAAATTAAAGTCTAATGCATTTAACAAAGCTAATTGAATCAAATGAAAGTCAAATGCATTCTACAAAGCTAATTGAATCCAATGAAAGTCAAACACATTCAAACAAAGCTTTTTGAATCAAATTATAGTCAAATACATTCAACAAAGCTAATTGAATCAAATGAAAGTCAAACACATTAAAACAAAGCTAATTGAATCAAATGAAAGTCAAACACATTCAAACAAAGCTTTTTGAATCAAATTATAGTCAAATACATTCAACAAAGCTAATTGAATCAAATGAAAGTCAAATGCATTCTAAAAAGCTAATTGAATCAAATGAAAGTGAAACACATTCAAACAAAGCTAATTGAATCAAATTACAGTTAAATACATTCAACAAAGCTAATTGAATCAAATTAAAGTCAAATGCATTCTAAAAAGCTAATTGAATAAAATGAAAGTGAAACACATTCAAACAAAGCTAATTGAATCAAATGAAAGTCAAACACATTCAAACAAAGCTTTTTGAATCAAATTTAAGTCAAACAAATTCAAATAAAGCTAATTAAATCAAATGAAAGTCAAACACATTTAAAATATGCTTTTTGAATAAATGAATCATAAATGCATTCAACAAAGCTAAATGAATCAAATGAAAGTCAAATGCATTCTACAAAGCTAATTGAATCAAATTGAAGTTCAACACCTTCAAACAACGCTAATTTAATCCAGTGAAAGCCAAACACATTCAAATAAATCTTTTTCAATCAAGTTAAAGTCTAATGCATTCAACAACGCTAATTGAATCAAATGAAAGTGAAACACATTCAAACAAAGCTAATTGAATCAAATTATAGTTAAATACATTCAACAAAGCTAATTGAATCAAATTAAAGTCAAATGCATTCTAAAAAGCTAATTGAATAAAATGAAAGTGAAACACATTCAAACAAAGCTAATTGAATCAAATGAAAGTCAAACACATTCAAACAAAAGATTTTGAATCAAATTTAAGTCAAAAAAATTCAAACAAAGCTAATTAAATCAAATGAAAGTCAAACACATTTAAAAAAAGCTTTTTGAATAAATAAATGTCAAATGCATTCAACAAAGCTAAATGAATCAAATGAAAGTCAAATGCATTCTACAAAGCTAATTGAATCAAATTGAAGTTCAACACCTTCAAACAACACTAATTTAATCCAGTGAAAGCCAAACACATTCAAATAAATCTTTTTCAATCAAGTTAAAGTCTAATGCATTCAACAAAGCTAATTTAATCAAATGAAAGTAAAAAACATTCAAACAAAGCTAATTGAATCAAATGAAAGTCAAACACATTTAAAAAAATCTAATTGAATCAAATGAAAGTCAAACGCATTCAAAAACAGCTAATTGAAGCAAAAGAAAGTCAAACACATTCAAACAAAGCTTTTTGAATCAAATTAAAGTCTAATGCATTTAACAAAGCTAATTGAATCAAATGAAAGTCAAATGCATTCTACAAAGCTAATTGAATCCAATGAAAGTCAAACACATTCAAACAAAGCTTTTTGAATCAAATTATAGTCAAATACATTCAACAAAGCTAATTGAATCAAATGAAAGTCAAACACATTAAAACAAAGCTAATTAAATCCAATGAAAGTCAAACATATTCAAACAAAGCTTTTTGAATCAAATTATAGTCAAATACATTCAACAAAGCTAATTGAATCAAATGAAAGTCAAATGCATTCTAAAAAGCTAATTGAATGAAATGAAAGTGAAACACATTCAAACAAAGCTAATTGAATCAAATTACAGTTAAATACATTCAACAAAGCTAATTGAATCAAATTAAAGTCAAATGCATTCTAAAAAGCTAATTGAAAAAAATGAAAGTGAAACACATTCAAACAAAGCTAATTGAATCAAATGAAAGTCAAACACATTCAAACAAAGCTTTTTGAATCAAATTTAAGTCAAACAAATTCAAATAAAGCTAATTAAATCAAATGAAAGTCAAACACATTTAAAATATGCCTTTTGAATAAATGAATCATAAATGCATTCAACAAAGCTAAATGAATCAAATGAAAGTCAAATGCATTCTACAAAGCTAATTGAATCAAATTGAAGTTCAACACCTTCAAACAACGCTAATTTAATCCAGTGAAAGCCAAACACATTCAAATAAATCTTTTTCAATCAAGTTAAAGTCTAATGCATTCAACAAAGCTAATTGAATCAAATGAAAGTGAAACACATTCAAACAAAGCTAATTGAATCAAATTATAGTTAAATACATTCAACAAAGCTAATTGAATCAAATTAAAGTCAAATGCATTCTAAAAAGCTAATTGAATAAAATGAAAGTGAAACACATTCAAACAAAGCTAATTGAATCAAATGAAAGTCAAACACATTCAAACAAAGGATTTTGAATCAAATTTAAGTCAAAAAAATTCAAACAAAGCTAATTAAATCAAATGAAAGTCAAACACATTTAAAAAAAGCTTTTTGAATAAATGAATGTCAAATGCATTCAACAAAGCTAAATGAATCAAATGAAAGTCAAATGCATTCTACAAAGCTAATTGAATCAAATTGAAGTTCAACACCTTCAAACAACGCTAATTTAATCCAGTGAAAGCCAAACACATTCAAACTAAGCTTTTTGAATCAAATTAAAGTCTAATGCATTCAACAAAGCTAATTAAATCAAATGAGAGTAAAAAACATTCAAACAAAGCTAATTGAATCAAATGAAAGTCAAACACATTTAAAAAAATCTAATTGAATCAAATGAAAGTCAAACGCATTCAAAAAAAGCTAATTGAAGCAAAAGAAAGTCAAACACATTCAAACAAAGCTTTTTGAATCAAATTAAAGTCTAATGCATTTAACAAAGCTAATTGAATCAAATGAAAGTCAAATGCATTCTACAAAGCTAATTGAATCCAATGAAAGTCAAACACATTCAAACAAAGCTTTTTGAATCAAATTATAGTCAAATACATTCAACAAAGCTAATTGACTCAAATGAAAGTCAAACACATTAAAACAAAGCTAATTGAATCCAATGAAAGTCAAACACATTCAAACAAAGCTTTTTGAATCAAATTATAGTCAAATACATTCAACAAAGCTAATTAAATCAAATGAAAGTCAAATGCATTCTAAAAAGCTAATTGAATCAAATGAAAGTGAAACACATTCAAACAAAGCTAATTGAATCAAATTATAGTTAAATACATTCAACAAAGCTAATTGAATCAAATTAAAGTCAAATGCATTCTAAAAAGCTAATTGAATAAAATGAAAGTGAAACACATTCAAACAAAGCTAATTGAATCAAATGAAAGTCAAACACATTCAAATAAAGCTTTTTGATCCAAATTAAAGTCAAACAAATTCAAATAAAGCTAATTAAATCAAATGAAAGTCAAACACATTTAAAATAAGCTTTTTGAATAAATGAATCATAAATGCATTCAACAAAGCTAAATGAATCAAATGAAAGTCAAATGCATTCTACAAAGCTAATTGAATCAAATTGAAGTTCAACACCTTCAAACAACGCTAATTTAATCCAGTGAAAGCCAAACACATTCAAATAAATCTTTTTCAATCAAGTTAAAGTCTAATGCATTCAACAAAGCTAATTGAATCAAATGAAAGTGAAATACATTCAAACAAAGCTAATTGAATCAAATTATAGTTAAATACATTCAACAAAGCTAATTGAATCAAATTAAAGTCAAATGCATTCTAAAAAGCTAATTGAATAAAATGAAAGTGAAACACATTCAAACAAAGCTAATTGAATCAAATTATAGTTAAATACATTCAACAAAGCTAATTGAATCAAATTAAAGTCAAATGCATTCTAAAAAGCTAATTGAATAAAATGAAAGTGAAACACATTCAAACAAAGCTAATTGAATCAAATGAAAGTCAAACACATTCAAACAAAGGATTTTGAATCAAATTTAAGTCAAAAAAATTCAAACAAAGCTAATTAAATCAAATGAAAGTCAAACACATTTAAAAAAAGCTTTTTGAATAAATGAATGTCAAATGCATTCAACAAAGCTAAATGAATCAAATGAAAGTCAAATGCATTCTACAAAGCTAATTGAATCAAATTGAAGTTCAACACCTTCAAACAACGCTAATTTAATCCAGTGAAAGCCAAACACATTCAAATAAATCTTTTTCTTTCGAGTTAAAGTCTAATGCATTCAACAAAGCTAATTTAATCAAATGAAAGTAAAAAATATTCAAACAAAGCTAATTGAATCAAATGAAAGTCAAACACATTTAAAAAAATCTAATTAAATCAAATGAAAGTGAAACGCATTCAAAAAAAGCTAATTGAAGCAAAAGAAAGTCAAACACATTCAAACAAAGCTTTTTGAATCAAATTAAAGTCTAATGCATTTAACAAAGCTAATTGAATCAAATGAAAGTCAAATGCATTCTACAAAGCTAATTGAATCCAATGAAAGTCAAACACATTCAAACAAAGCTTTTTGAATCAAATTATAGTCAAATACATTCAACAAAGCTAATTGAATCAAATGAAAGTCAAACGCATTAAAACAAAGCTAATTGAATCCAATGAAAGTCAAACACATTCAAACAAAGCTTTTTGAATCAAATTATAGTCAAATACATTCAACAAAGCTAATTGAATCAAATGAAAGTCAAATGCATTCTAAAAAGCTAATTGAATCAAATGAAAGTGAAACACATTCAAACAAAGCTAATTGAATCAAATTACAGTTAAATACATTCAACAAAGCTAATTGAATCAAATTAAAGTCAAATGCATTCTAAAAAGCTAATTGAATAAAATGAAAGTGAAACACATTCAAACAAAGCTAATTGAATCAAATGAAAGTCAAACACATTCAAACAAAGCTTTTTGAATCAAATTTAAGTCAAACAAATTCAAATAAAGCTAATTAAATCAAATGAAAGTCAAACACATTTAAAATATGCTTTTTGAATAAATGAATCATAAATGCATTCAACAAAGCTAAATGAATCAAATGAAAGTCAAATGCATTCTACAAAGCTAATTGAATCAAATTGAAGTTCAACACCTTCAAACAACGCTAATTTAATCCAGTGAAAGCCAAACACATTCAAATAAATCTTTTTCAATCAAGTTAAAGTCTAATGCATTCAACAAAGCTAATTGAATCAAATGAAAGTGAAACACATTCAAACAAAGCTAATTGAATCAAATTATAGTTAAATACATTCAACAAAGCTAATTGAATCAAATGAAAGTCAAACACATTCAAACAAAGGATTTTGAATCAAATTTAAGTCAAACAAATTCAAACAAAGCTAATTAAATCAAATGAAAGTCAAACACATTTAAAAAGAACTTTTTGAATAAATGAATGTCAAATGCATTCAACAAAGCTAAATGAATCAAATGAAAGTCAAATGCATTCTACAAAGCTAATTAAATCAAATTGAAGTTCAACACCTTCAAACAACGCTAATTTAATCCAGTGAAAGCCAAACACATTCAAATAAATCTTTTTCAATCAAGTTAAAGTCTAATGCATTCAACAAAGCTAATTTAATCAAATGAAAGTAAAAAACATTCAAACAAAGCTAATTGAATCAAATGAAAGTCAAACACATTTAAAAAAATCTAATTGAATCAAATGAAAGTCAAACGCATTCAAAAAAAGCTAATTGAAGCAAAAGAAAGTCAAACACATTCAAACAAAGCTTTTTGAATCAAATTAAAGTCTAATGCATTTAACAAAGCTAATTGAATTGAAAGTCAAATGCATTCTGCAAAGCTAATTGAATCCAATGAAAGTCAAACACATTCAAACCAAGCTTTTTGAATCAAATTATAGTCAAATACATTCAACAAAGCTAATTGAATCAAATGAAAGTCAAACACATTAAAACAAAGCTAATTGAATCCAATGAAAGTCAAACACATTCAAACAAAGATTTTTGAATCAAATTACAGTCAAATACATTCAACAAAGCTAATTGAATCAAATGAAAGTCAAATGCATTCTAAAAAGCTAATTGAATCAAATGAAAGTGAAACACATTCAAACAAAGCTAATTGAATCAAATGAAAGTCAAACACATTCAAACAAAGCTTTTTGAATCAAATGAAAGTCAAATGCATTCAACAAAGCTAATTATATTAAATGAAAGTCAAACAAAATCAAACAAAGCTTTTAGAATCAAATTAAAGTCTAATGCATTCAATAAAGCTAATTTAATCAAATGAAAGTCAAATTCATTCTACAAAGCTAATTGAATCAAATAAAAGTCAAACACATTCTACAAAGCTAATTGAATCAAATGAAAGTCAAACACATTCAAACAAAGCTAATTGAATCAAATGAAAGTCAAACACATTCAAACAAAGGATTTTGAATCAAATCTAAGTCAAACAAATTCAAACAAAGCTAATTAAATAAAATGAAAGTCAACCACATTTAAAAATTGCTTTTTGAATAAATGAATGTCAAATGCATTCAACAAAGCTAAATGAATCAAATGAAAGTCAAATGCATTCTACAAAGCTAATTGAATCAAATTGAAGTTCAACACCTTCAAACAACGCTAATTTAATCCAGTGAAAGCCAAACACATTCAAATAAATCTTTTTGAATCAAGTTAAAGATTAAAGCATTCAACAAAGCTAATTGAATCAAATGAAAGTAAAAAACATTCAAACAAAGCTAATTGAATCAAATGAAAGTCAAACACATTCAAACAAAGCTAATTGAATCAAATGAAAGTCAAACACATTCAAACAAAGCTAATTGAATTAAAAGAAAGCCAAACACATTCAAACAAAGCTTTTTGAATCAAATTAAAGTCTAATGCATTCAACAAAGCTAAATGAATCAAATGAAAGTGAAATGCATTCTACAAAGCTAATTGAATCAAATGAAAGTCAAATGCATTCTACAAAGCTAATTGAATGAAATGAAATTCAAACACTTTCAAACAAAGCTAATTGAATCAAATGAAAGTCAAACACATTAAAACAAAACTAATTGAATCAAATGAAAGTCAAACACATTCAAACAAAGCTAATTGAATTAAAAGAAAGTGAAACACATTCAAACTAAGCTTTTTGAATCAAATTAAAGTCTAATGCATTCAACAAAGCTAATTTAATCAAATGAGAGTAAAAAACATTCAAACAAAGCTAATTGAATCAAATGAAAGTCAAACACATTTAAAAAAATCTAATTGAATCAAATGAAAGTCAAACGCATTCAAAAAAAGCTAATTGAAGCAAAAGAAAGTCAAACACATTCAAACAAAGCTTTTTGAATCAAATTAAAGTCTAATGCATTTAACAAAGCTAATTGAATCAAATGAAAGTCAAATGCATTCTACAAAGCTAATTGAATCCAATGAAAGTCAAACACATTCAAACAAAGCTTTTTGAATCAAATTATAGTCAAATACATTCAACAAAGCTAATTGAATCCAATGAAAGTCAAACACATTTAAACAAAGCTTTTTGAATCACATGAAAGTCAAACACATTCAAACAAAGCTTTTTGAATCAAATTAAAGTCTAATGCATTTAACAAAGCTAATTGAATCAAATGAAAGTCAAATGCATTCTACAAAGCTAACTGAATGAAATGAATTTCAAACACTTTCAAACAAAGCTAATTGAATCAAATAAAAGTAAAACACATTCAAACAAAGCTAATTAAATCAAATGAAAGTCAAACACAATCAAACAAAGCTTTTAGAATCAAATTAAAGTCTAATGCATTCAATAAAGCTAATTTAATCAAATGAAAGTCAAATTCATTCTACAAAGCTAATTGAATCAATTAAAAGTCAAACACATTCTACAAAGCTAATTGAATCAAATGAAAGTCAAACACATTCAAACAAAGCTAATTGAATCAAATGAAAGTCAAACACATTCAAACAAAGGATTTTGAATCAAATCTAAGTCAAACAAATTCAAACAAAGCTAATTAAATAAAATGAAAGTCAACCACATTTAAAAATTGCTTTTTGAATAAATGAATGTCAAATGCATTCAACAAAGCTAAATGAATCAAATGAAAGTCAAATGCATTCTACAAAGCTAATTGAATCAAATTGAAGTTCAACACCTTCAAACAACGCTAATTTAATCCAGTGAAAGCCAAACACATTCAAATAAATCTTTTTGAATCAAGTTAAAGTCTAAAGCAATCAACAAAGCTAATTGAATCAAATGAAAGTAAAAAACATTTAAACAAGCTTATTGAATCAAATGAAAGTCAAACACATTCAAACAAAGCTAATTGAATCAAATGAAAGTCAAACACATTCAAACAAAGCTAATTGAATTAAAAGAAAGTCAAACACATTCAAACAAAGCTTTTTGAATCAAATTAAAGTCTAATGCATTCAACAAAGCTAATTGAATCAAATGAAAGTGAAATGCATTCTACAAAGCTAATTGAATCAAATGAAAGTCAAACACTTTCAAACAAAGCTAATTGAATCAAATGAAAGTCAAACACATTAGAATAAAACTAATTGAATTAAATTAAAGTCAAACACATTCAAACAAAGCTAATTGAATCAAAGGAAAATTAAACACATTCAAACCAAGCTAATTTAATCCAATGAAAGCCAAACACATTCAAATAAATCTTTTTGAATAAAATTAAAGTCTTATGCATTCAACAAAGCTAATTACATCATATGAAAGTAAAATGCATTCTACTAAGCTAATTGGATTAAATGAAAGTCAAACACATTCAAACAAAGCTTTTTAAATCAAATTAAAGTCAAATGCATTCTACAAAGCTATTTGAATAAAATGAAAGTCAAACACATTCAAACAAAGCTTTTTGAATCAAATTAAAGTCTAATGCATTCAACAAAGCTAATTAAATCAAATGAAAGTCAAACACATTCAAACAAAGGTAATTGAATCAAATGAAAGTCAAACTTACTCAAACAAAATTAATTGAATCAAATGAAAGTCAAAAACATTCAAACAAATTTTTATGAATCAAATGAAACCAAAATGCATTCAACAAAGCTAGTTGAATCAAATGAAAGTCAAACACATTCAAATAAAGCTTTTTGAATCAAATTATAGTCTTATGCATTCAACAAAGCTAATTGAATCAAATGAAAGTCAAACATATTCAAGCAAACCTCATTGAATCAAATGAAAATCAAACACATTCAAAAAAAAGCTTTTTGAATCAAATGGAAGTCAAATGCACTCATCAAAGCTAATTGAATTGAATAAAAGACAAACAAATTCAAACTAACCTAATTGAATCCAATGAAAGTCAAACACAGTCAATTTAAAGTCTAATGCTTTCAATAAAGCTAATTTAATCAAATGAAAGTCAAATTCATTCTACAAAGCTAATTGAATCAAATAAAAGTCAAACACATTCTACAAAGCTAATTGAATCAAATGAAAGTCAAACACATTCAAACAAAGCTAATTGAATCAAATGAAAGTGAAACACATTCAAACAAAACCAATTGAATCAAATGAAAGTCAAACACATTCAAACAAAGCTAATTTAATCAAATGAAAGTCAAACTCATTCAAACAAGGCTAATTGAATCAAATAAAAGTCAAACACATTAAAACAAAACTAATTGAATCAAATGAAAGCAAACAAATTCAAACAAAGCTTTATGAATCAAATGAAAGACAAAGGCATTCAACAATGCTAATTGAATCAAATGAAAGACAAATGCATTCTACAAAACAAATTGAATCAAATTAAAATTAAACACATTCAAACAAAGCTAATTTAATCCAATGAAATCCAAACACATTCAAAAAAATCTTTTTGAATCAAGTTAAATTCTAATGCATTCAACAAAGCTAATTGAATCAAATGAAAGTCAAACACATTCAAACAAAGGTAATTGAATAAAATGAAAGTCAAATTTACTCAAACAAAGCTAATTTAATCAAATGAAAGTCAAACACATTCAAACAAAGGTAATTGAATCAAATGAAAGTCAAACTTACTCAAGTAGAGCTAATTGAATAAAAAAAAAAGTCAAACACATTCAAACAAAGCTTTATGAATCAAATGAAAGCCAAATGCATTCAAGCATGCTAATTGAATCAAATGAAAAACAAATGCATTCTACAAAGCTAGTTGAATCAAATGAAAGTCAAACACATTCAAATAAACCTTTTTGAATCAAAGTATAGTCTTATACATTCAACAAAGCTAATTGAATCAAATGAAATTCAAACACATTTAAAAAAACCTAATTGAATCAAATGAAAGTCAAACACATTCAAACAAAGCTTTTTAAATCAAATGAATGTCAAATGCACTCATCAAAGCTAATTGAATCGGATGAAAGTCAAACACATTCAAACAAACCTAATTGAATCAAATGAAAGTCAAACACATTCAAACAAAGCTAATTGAATCAAATAAAAAATAAACACATTCAAACAAAGCTAATTTAATCCAATGAAAGCAAAACACATTCAAATAAATCTTTTTGAATCAAATTATAGTCTTATGCATTCAACAAAGCTATTTGAACCAAATGAAAGTCAAACACATTCAAACAGAGCTTTTGAATCGAACTTAAGTTAAACACATTCAAACAAACCTAATTGAATCAAATGAATTTCAAATGCACTCATCAAAGCTATTTGAATGAGATGAAAGTCAAACACATTCAAACAAACCTAATTTAATCAAATGAGAGTCAAACACATTCAAACAAAGCTAATTGAATCAAATGAAAATTAAACACATTCAAACAAAGCTAATTTAATCCAATGAAAGCCAAACACATTCAAATAAATCTTTTTGAATCAAGTTAAAGTCTAATGCATTCAACAAAGCTAATTGAATCAAATGAAAGTCAAACACATTCAAACAACGGTAATTGAATCAAATGAAAGTCAAACTTACTCAAACAAAGCAAATTAAATCAAATGAAAGTCAAACACATTCAAACAAAGCTTTATGAATCAAATGAAAGCCAAATGCATTCAACAATGCTAATTGAATCAAATGAAAGACAAATCCATTCTACAAAGGTAATTGAATCAAATGATATTCAAACACATTCAAATAAAGCTTTTTAAATCAAATTAAAGTCTTATGCATTTAACAAAGCTCATTGAATTAAATTAAAGTCAAACACATTCAAACAAACCTAATTGAATCAAAAGAAAGTCAAACAAAATTAAACAAAGATAATTGAATTAAATGAAAAATAAACACATTCAAATAAAGCTAATTTAATCCAATGAAAGCCAAACACATTCAAATAAATCTTTTTGAATCAAGTTAATGTCTAATGCATTCAACAAAGCTAATTGAATCAAGTGAAAGTCAAACACATTCAAACAAAGCTAATTGAATCAAATGAAAGTCAAACACATTCAAACAAAGCTAATTGAATCAAATGAAAGTCAAACACATTTAAAATAAGCTTTTTGAATAAATGAATCATAAATGCATTAAACAAAGCTAAATGAATCAAATGAAAGTCAAATGCATTCTACAAAGCTATTTGAATCAAATTGAAGTTCAACACCTTCAAACAACGCTAATTTAATCCAGTGAAAGCCAAACACATTCAAATAAATCTTTTTCAATCAAGTTAAAGTCTAATGCATTCAACAAAGCTAATTGAATCAAATGAAAGTGAAACACATTCAAACAAAGCTAATTGAATCAAATTATAGTTAAATACATTCAACAAAGCTAATTGAATCAAATTAAAGTCAAATGCATTCTAAAAAGCTAATTGAATAAAATGAAAGTGAAACACATTCAAACAAAGCTAATTGAATCAAATGAAAGTCAAACACATTCAAACAAAGGATTTTGAATCAAATTTAAGTCAAAAAAATTCAAACAAAGCTAATTAAATCAAATGAAAGTCTAACACATTTAAAAAAAGCTTTTTGAATAAATGAATGTCAAATGCATTCAACAAAGCTAAATGAATCAAATGAAAGTCAAATGCATTCTACAAAGCTAATTGAATCAAATTGAAGTTCAACACCTTCAAACAACGCTAATTTAATCCAGTGAAAGCCAAACACATTCAAATAAATCTTTTTCAATCAAGTTAAAGTCTAATGCATTCAACAAAGCTAATTTAATCAAATGAAAGTAAAAAAACATTCAAACAAAGCTAATTGAATCAAATGAAAGTCAAACACATTTAAAAAAATCTAATTAAATCAAATGAAAGTCAAACGCATTCAAAAAAAGCTAATTGAAGCAAAAGAAAGTCAAACACATTCAAACAAAGCTTTTTGAATCAAATTAAAGTCTAATGCATTTAACAAAGCTAATTGAATCAAATGAAAGTCAAATGCATTCTACAAAGCTAATTGAATCCAATGAAAGTCAAACACATTCAAACAAAGCTTTTAGAATCAAATTATAGTCAAATACATTCAACAAAGCTAATTGAATCAAATGAAAGTCAAACACATTAAAACAAAGCTAATTGAATCCAATGAAAGTCAAACACATTCAAACAAAGCTTTTTGAATCAAATTATAGTCAAATACATTCAACAAAGCTAATTGAATAAAATGAAAGTCAAATGCATTCTAAAAAGCTAATTGAATCAAATGAAAGTGAAACACATTCAAACAAAGCTAATTGAATCAAATTACAGTTAAATACATTCAACAAAGCTAATTGAATCAAATCAAAGTCAAATGCATTCTAAAAAGCTAATTGAATAAAATGAAAGTGAAACACATTCAAACAAAGCTAATTGAATCAAATGAAAGTCAAACACATTCAAACAAAGCTTTTTGAATCAAATTTAAGTCAAACAAATTCAAATAAAGCTAATTAAATCAAATGAAAGTCAAACACATTTAAAATATGCTTTTTGAATAAATGAATCATAAATGCATTCAACAAAGCTAAATGAATCAAATGAAAGTCAAATGCATTCTACAAAGCTAATTGAATCAAATTGAAGTTCAACACCTTCAAACAACGCTAATTTAATCCAGTGAAAGCCAAACACATTCAAATAAATCTTTTTCAATCAAGTAAAAGTCTAATGCATTCAACAAAGCTAATTGAATCAAATGAAAGTGAAACACATTCAAACAAAGCTAATTGAATCAAATTATAGTTAAATACATTCAACAAAGCTAATTGAGTCAAATGAAAGTCAAACACATTCAAACAAAGGATTTTGAATCAAATTTAAGTCAAACAAATTCAAACAAAGCTAATTAAATCAAATGAAAGTCAAACACATTTAAAAAAAGCTTTTTGAATAAATGAATGTCAAATGCATTCAACAAAGCTAAATGAATCAAATGAAAGTCAAATGCATTCTACAAAGCTAATTGAATCAAATTGAAGTTCAACACCTTCAAACAACGCTAATTTAATCCAGTGAAAGCCAAACACATTCAAATAAATCTTTTTCAATCAAGTTAAAGTCTAATGCATTCAACAAAGCTAATTTAATCAAATGAAAGTAAAAAACATTCAAACAAAGCTAATTGAATCAAATGAAAGTCAAACACATTTAAAAAAATCTAATTGAATCAAATGAAAGTCAAACGCATTCAAAAAAAGCTAATTGAAGCAAAAGAAAGTCAAACACATTCAAACAAAGCTTTTTGAATCAAATTAAAGTCTAATGCATTTAACAAAGCTAATTGAATTGAAAGTCAAATGCATTCTACAAAGCTAATTGAATCCAATGAAAGTCAAACACATTCAAACCAAGCTTTTTGAATCAAATTATAGTCAAATACATTCAACAAAGCTAATTGAATCAAATGAAAGTCAAACACATTAAAACAAAGCTAATTGAATCCAATGAAAGTCAAACACATTCAAACAAAGCTTTTTGAATCAAATTACAGTCAAATACATTCAACAAAGCTAATTGAATCAAATGAAAGTCAAATGCATTCTAAAAAGCTAATTGAATCAAATGAAAGTGAAACACATTCAAACATTGCTAATTGAATCAAATGAAAGTCAAACACATTCAAACAAAGCTTTTTGAATCAAATGAAAGTCAAATGCATTCAACAAAGCTAATTATATTAAATGAAAGTCAAACACAATCAAACAAAGCTTTTAGAATCAAATTAAAGTCTAATGCATTCAATAAAGCTAATTTAATCAAATGAAAGTCAAATTCATTCTACAAAGCTAATTGAATCAAATAAAAGTCAAACACATTCTACAAAGCTAATTGAATCAAATGAAAGTCAAACACATTCAAACAAAGCTAATTGAATCAAATGAAAGTCAAACACATTCAAACAAAGGATTTTGAATCAAATTTAAGTCAAACAAATTCAAACAAAGCTAATTAAATAAAATGAAAGTCAACCACATTTAAAAATTGCTTTTTGAATAAATGAATGTCAAATGCATTCAACAAAGCTAAATGAATCAAATGAAAGTCAAATGCATTCTACAAAGCTAATTGAATCAAATTGAAGTTCAACACCTTCAAACAACGCTAATTTAATCCAGTGAAAGCCAAACACATTCAACTAAATCTTTTTGAATCAAGTTAAAGATTAAAGCATTCAACAAAGCTAATTGAATCAAATGAAAGTAAAAAACATTCAAACAAAGCTAATTGAATCAAATGAAAGTCAAACACATTCAAACAAAGCTAATTGAATCAAATGAAAGTCAAACACATTCAAACAAAGCTAATTGAATTAAAAGAAAGTCAAACACATTCAAACAAAGCTTTTTGAATCAAATTAAAGTCTAATGCATTCAACAAAGCTAATTGAATCAAATGAAAGTGAAATGCATTCTACAAAGCTAATTGAATCAAATGAAAGTCAAACACTTTCAAACAAAGCTAATTGAATCAAATGAAAGTCAAACACATTAAAATAAAACTAATTGAATTAAATTAAAGTCAAACACATTCAAACAAAGCTAATTGAATCAAAAGAAAATTGAACACATTTAAACAAAGCTAATTTAATCCAATGAAAGCCAAACACATTCAAATAAATCTTTTTGAATAAAATTAAATTCTAATGCATTCAACAAAGCTAATTAAATCATATGAAAGTAAAATGCATTCTACTAAGCTAATTGGATTAAATGAAAGTCAAACACATTCAAACAAAGCTTTTTAAATAAAATTAAAGTCAAATGCATTTAACAAAGCTATTTAAATAAAATGAAAGTCAAACAAATTCAAACTAAGCTTTTTGAATCAAATTAAAGTCTAATGCATTCAACAAAGCTAATTTAATCAAATGAAAGTCAAACACATTTAAACAAAGCTTTTTGAATCACATGAAAGTCAAACACATTCAAACAAAGCTTTTTGAATCAAATTAAAGTCTAATGCATTCAACAAAGCTAATTGAATCAAATGAAAGTCAAATGCATTCTACAAAGATAATTGAATGAAATGAAATTCAAACAGTTTCAAACAAAGCTAATTGAATCAAATGAAAGTCAAACACATTGAAACAAAACTAATTGTATCAAATGAAAGTCAAACACATTCAAAGAAACCTAATTGAATCAAATTAAAGTTAAACACATTCAAACAAAGCTTTTTGAATCAAATGAATGTCAAATGCACTCATCAAAGCTAATTGAATCGAATGAAAGTCAAACACATTCAAACAAACCTAACCGAATCAAATGAAAGTCAAACACATTCAAACAAAGCTAATTGAATCAAAGGAAAAATAAACACATTCAAACCAAGCTAATTTAATCCAATGAAAGCCAAACACATTCAAATAAATCTTTTTAAATAAAATTAAAGTCTTATGCATTCAACAAAGCTAATTACATCATATGAAAGTAAAATGCATTCTACTAAGCTAATTGGATTAAATGAAAGTCAAACACATTCAATCAAAGCTTTTTAATTCAAATTAAAGTCAAATGCATTCTACAAAGCTATTTGAATAAAATGAAAGTCAAACACATTCAAACAAAGCTTTTTGAATCAAATTAAAGTCTAATGCATTCAACAAAGCTAATTGAATCAAATGAAAGTCAAACACATTCAAACAAAGGTAATTGAATCAAATGAAAGTCAAACTTACTCAAACAAAATTAATTGAATCAAATGAAAGTCAAAAACATTCAAACAAATTTTTATGAATCAAATGAAACCAAAATGCATTCAACAAAGCTAGTTGAATCAAATGAAAGTCAAACACATTCAAATAAAGCTTTTTGAATCAAATTATAGTCTTAAGTATTCAACAAAGCTAATTGAATCAAATGAAAGTCAAACATATTCAAGCAAACCTCATTGAATCAAATGAAAATCAAACACATTCAAAAAAATCTTTTTGAATCAAATGGAAGTCAAATGCACTCATCAAAGCTAATTGAATTGAATAAAAGACAAACAAATTCAAACTAACCTAATTGAATCCAATGAAAGTCAAACACATTCAATTTAAAGTCTAATGCTTTCAATAAAGCTAATTTAATCAAATGAAAGTCAAATTCATTCTACAAAGCTAATTGAATCAAATAAAAGTCAAACACATTCTACAAAGCTAATTGAATCAAATGAAAGTCAAACACATTCAAACAAAGCTAATTGAATCAAATGAAAGTGAAACACATTCAAACAAAACTAATTGAATCAAATGAAAGTCAAACACATTCAAACAAAGCTAATTTAATCAAATGAAAGTCAAACTCATTCAAACAAGGCTAATTGAATCAAATGAAAGTCAAACACATTAAAACAAAACTAATTGAATCAAATGAAAGTCAAACAAATTCAAACAAAGCTTTATGAATCAAATGAAAGACAAAGGCATTCAACAATGCTAATTGAATCAAATGAAAGACAAATGCATTCTACAAAACTAATTGAATCAAATTAAAATTAAACACATTCAAACAAAGCTAATTTAATCCAATGAAATCCAAACACATTCAAAAAAATCTTTTTGAATCAAGTTAAATTCTAATGCATTCAACAAAGCTAATTGAATCAAATGAAAGTCAAACACATTCAAACAAAGGTAATTGAATAAAATGAAAGTCAAATTTACTCAAACAAAGCTAATTGAATCAAATGAAAGTCAAACACATTCAAACAAAGGTAATTGAATCAAATGAAAGTCAAACTTACTCAAATAGAGCTAATTGAATAAAAAAAAAAGTCAAACACATTCAAACAAAGCTTTATGAATCAAATGAAAGCCAAATGCATTCAAGCATGCTAATTGAATCAAATGAAAAACAAATGCATTCTACAAAGCTAGTTGAATCAAATGAAAGTCAAACACATTCAAATAAACCTTTTTGAATCAAAGTATAGTCTTATACATTCAACAAAGCTAATTGAATCAAATGAAATTCAAACACATTCAAAAAAACCTAATTGAATCAAATGAAAGTCAAACACATTCAAACAGAGCTTTTTAAATCAAATGAATGTCAAATGCACTCATCAAAGCTAATTGAATCGGATGAAAGTCAAACACATTCAAACAAACCTAATTGAATCAAATGAAAGTCAAACACATTTAAACAAAGCTAATTGAATCAAATAAAAAATAAACACATTCAAACAAAGCTAATTTAATCCAATGAAAGCAAAACACATTCAAATAAATCTTTTTGAATCAAATTATAGTCTTATGCATTCAACAAAGCTATTTGAACCAAATGAAAGTCAAACACATTCAAACAGAGCTTTTGAATCGAACTTAAGTTAAACACATTCAAACAAACCTAATTGAATCAAATGAATTTTAAATGCACTCATCAAAGCTATTTGAATGAGATGAAAGTCAAACACATTCAAACAAACCTAATTTAATCAAATGAGAGTCAAACACATTCAAACAAAGCAAATTGAATCAAATGAAAATTAAACACATTCAAACAAAGCTAATTTAATCCAATGAAAGCCAAACACATTCAAATAAATCTTTTTGAATCAAGTTAAAGTCTAATGCATTCAACAAAGCTAATTGAATCAAATGAAAGTCAAACACATTCAAACAAAGCTAATTGAATCAAATGAAAGTCAAACTTACTCAAACAAAGCAAATTAAATCAAATGAAAGTCAAACACATTCAAACAAAGCTTTATGAATCAAATGAAAGCCAAATGCATTCAACAATGCTAATTGAATCAAATGAAAGACAAATCCATTCTACAAAGGTAATTGAATCAAATGATATTCAAACACATTCAAATAAAGCTTTTTAAATCAAATTAAAGTCTTATGCATTTAACAAAGCTAATTGAATTAAATTAAAGTCAAACACATTCAAACAAACCTAATTTAATCAAATGAAAGTCAAACACATTCAAACAGGGCTTTTTGAATCAAATGAAAGTGAAATGCACTCATCAAAGCTAATTGAATTGAATGAAAGTGAAACACATTCAAACAAACCTAATTGAGTCCAATGAAAGTCAAACACTTTCAAGTAAAGATTTTTCAATCAAATTATAGTCTTATACATTTAACAAAGCTAATTGATTCAAATGAAAGTCAAACACATTCAAACAATCCTAATTGAATCAAATGAAAGTCAAACACATTCAAAAAGAGATTTTTGAATCAAATGAAAGTTAAATACACTTATCAAAGGTAATGGAATCGAATGAAAGTCAAACACATTCAAACAAACCTAATTGAATCAAATGAAAGTCAAACAAAATTAAACAAAGATAATTGAATTAAATGAAAAATAAACACATTCAAATAAAGCTAATTTAATCCAATGAAAGCCAAACACATTCAAATAAATCTTTTTGAATCAAGTTAATGTCTAATGCATTCAACAAAGCTAATTGAATCAAGTGAAAGTCAAACACATTCAAACAAAGCTAATTGAATCAAATGAAAGTCAAACACATTCAAACAAAACTAATTGAATCAATTGAAAGTCAAACACATTCAAACAAAGCTTTATGAATCAATTGAAAGACAAATGCATTCAACAATGCTAATTGAATCAAATGAAAGACAAATACATTCTACAAAGCTAATTGAATCTAATGAAAATTAAACACATTCAAACAAAGCTAATTTAATCCAATAAAGCCAATCACATTCAAATGAATCTTTTTGAATCAAGTTAAAGTCTAATGCATTCAACAAAGCTAATTGAATCTAACGAAAGTCAAACAAATTCAAACAAAGATAATTGAATTAAATGAAAGTCAAACTTACTTAAACAAAGCTAATTGAATCAAATGAAAGTCAAACACATTCAAACAAAGATTTATGAATAAAATAAAGCCAAATGCAATCAAGAATGCTAATTGAATCAAATGAAAAACAAATGCATTCTACAAAGCTAATTGAATCAAATGAAATTCAAACACATTCAAATAAAGCTTTTTAAATCAAATTAATATCTAATGCATTCAACAAAGCTAATTGAATCAAATTAAAGTCAAACACATTTAAACAATCCTAATTGATACAAATGAAAGTCAAACACATTCAAATAAAGCTATTTTAATAAAATTAAAGTCTAATGCATTCAACAAAGATAATTGAATCAAATGAAAGTTAAAAACATTCAAACAAATCTAATTGAATCAAATGAAAGTCAAACACATTCAAAAAAAGCTAATTGAGTCAAATGAAAGTCAAACACATTCAAACAAAGCTTTTTGAATCAAATTAAAGTCTAATGCATTCAACAAAGCTAATTGAATCAAATGGAAGTCAAATGCATTCTACGAAGCTAATTGAATCCAATGAAAGTCAAACACATTCAAAAAAAGCTTTTTGAATCAAATTATAGTCAAATACATTCAACAAAGCTAATTGAATCAAATGAAAGTCAAACACATTCAAACAAAACTAATTAAATCCAATGAAAGTCAAACACATTCAAAAAAAGCTTTTTGAATCAAATTAAAGTCTAATGCATTCAACAAAGCTAATTGAATCAAATGAAAGTCAAACACATTCAAACAAAGCTTTTTGAATCAAATGAAAGTAAAATGCATTTGACAAAGCTAATTGAATCCAGTGAAAGTCAAATGCATTCTAAAAAGCTAATTGAATCAAATGAAAGTGAAACACATTCAAACAAAGCTTTTTGAATCAAATTGAAGTCAAACAAGTTCAAACAAAGCTAATTAAATCAAATGAAAGTCAAACACATTTAAAAAAAGCTTTTTGGATAAATGAATGTCAAATGCATTCTACAAAGCTTATTGAATCAAATTGAAGTTCAACACTTTCAAACAACGCTAATTTAATCCAGTTAAAGCCAAACACATTCAAATAAATCTAATGCATTCAACAAAGCTAATTGAATCAAATGAAAGTAAAAAACATTCAAACAAAGCAAATTGAATTAAATGAATGTCAAACACATTCTAACAAAGCTAATTGAATTAAATGAAAGTCAAACACATTCAAACAAAGCTAATTGAATCAAAAGAAAGTCAAACACATTCAAACAAAGCTTATTGAATCAAATTAAAGTCTAATGCATTAACAAAGCTAATTGAATCCAATTAAAGTCAAACACATTTAAACAAAGATTTTTGAATCAAATTATAGTCAAATACATTCAACAAAGCTAATTGAATCAAATGAAAGTCAAACACATTAAAACAAAGCTAATTGAATCCAATGAAAGTCAAACACATTCAAAAAAAGCTTTTTGAATAAAATTAAAGTCTAATGCATTCAACAAAGCTAATTGAATCAAATGAAAGTTAAATGCATTCAACAAAGCTAATTGAATCCAATGGAAGTCAAACACAATCAAACAAAGCTTTTTGAATCAAATTATAGTCAAATACATTCAACAAAGCTAATTGAATCAAATAAAAGTCAAATGCATTCTAAAAAGCTAATTGAATTAAATAAAATTGAAGCACATTCAAACAAATCTAATTGAATCAAACGGAAGTCAAATGCATTCTACAAAGCTAATTGAATCAAATGAAAGTCAAATGCATTCTAAAAAGCTAATTGAATCAAATGAAAGCGAAACACATTCAAACAAAGCTAATTGAATCAAATGAAAGTCAAACACATTCAAACAAAGCTTTTTGAATCAAATTTAAGTCAAACAAATTCAAATAAAGCTAATTAAATCAAATGAAAGTCAAACACATTTAAAATAAGCTTTTTGAATAAACGAATCACAAATGCATTCAACAAAGCTAAATGAATCAAATGAAATTCAAATGCATTCTACAAAGCTAATTAAATAAAATTCAAGTTCAACACCTTCAAACAATGCTAATTTAATCCAGTGAAAGACAAACACATTCAAATAAATCTTTTTGAATCAAGTTAAAGTCTAATGCATTCAACAAAGCTAATTTAATCAAATGAAAGTAAAAAACATTCAATCAAAGCTAATTGAATCAAATGAAAGTCAAACACATTTAAAAAAATCTAATTGAATCAAATGAAAGTCAAACGCATTCAAAAAAAGCTAATTGAAGCAAAAGAAAGTCAAACACATTCAAACAAAGCTTTTTGAATCAAATTAAAGTCTAATGCATTTAACAAAGCTAATTGAATCAAATGAAAGTCAAATGCATTCTACAAAGCTAATTGAATCCAATGAAAGTCAAACACATTCAAACAAAGCTTTTTAAATCAAATTAAAGTCAAATGCATTTAACAAAGCTATTTGAATAAAATGAAAGTCAAACACATTCAAACTAAGCTTTTTGAATCAAATTAAAGTCTAATGCATTCAACAAAGCTAATTGAATCAAATGAAAGTGAAACACATTCAAACAAAGCTAATTGAATCAGATGAAAGTCAAACACATTAAAACAAAGCAAATTGAATCCAATGAAAGTCAAACACATTCAAACAAAGCTTTTTGAATCAAATTATAGTCAAATACATTCAACAAAGCTAATTGAATCAAATGAAAGTCAAATGCATTCTAAAAAGCTAATTGAATCAAAAGAAAGTGAAACACATTCAAACAAAGCTAATTGAATCAAAAGAAAGTCAAACACATTCAAACAAAGCTTTTTGAATCTAATGAAAGTCAAATGCATTCAACAAAGCTAATTATATTAAATGAAAGTCAAACACAATCAAACAAAGCTTTTTGAATCAAATTAAAGTCTAATGCATTCAATAAAGCTAATTTAATCAAATGAAAGTCAAATTCATTCTACAAAGCTAATTGAAACAAATAAAAGTCAAACACATTCTACAAAGCTAATTGAATCAAATGAAAGTCAAACACATTCAAACAAAGCTAATTGAATCAAATGAAAGTGAAACACATTCAAACAAAGCTAATTGAATCAAATGAAAGTCAAACACATTCAAACAAAGGATTTTGAATCAAATTTAAGTCAAACAAATTCAAACAAAGCTAATTAAATAAAATGAATGTCAAACACATTTAAAAAATGCTTTTTGAATAAATGAATGTCAAATGCATTCAACAAAGCTAAATGAATCAAATGAAAGTCAAATGCATTCTACAAAGCTAATTGAATCAAATTGAAGTCTAATGCATTTAACAAAGCTAATTGAATCAAATGAAAGTCAAATGCATTCTACAAAGCTAATTGAATGAAATGAAATTCAAACACTTTCAAACAAAGCTAATTGAATCAAATGAAAGTGAAACACTTTCAAACAAAGCTAATTGAATCAAATTAAAGTCAAACACATTCAAACAGAGCTTTTTGAATCAAAAGAATGTCAAATGCACTCATCAAAGCTAATTGAATCGACACATTCAAACAAACCTAATTGAATCAAATGAAATTCAAACACATTCAAACAAAGCTAATTGAATCAAAGGAAAATTAAACACATTTAAACAAAGCTAATTTAATCCAATGAAAGCCAAACACATTCTAATAAATCTTTTTGAATAAAATTAAAGTCTAATGCATTCAACAAAGCTAATTAAATCATATGAAAGTAAAATGCATTCTACTAAGCTAATTGGATTAAATGAAAGTCAAACACATTCAAACAAAGCTTTTTAAATCAAATTAAAGTCAGATACATTTAACAAAGCTATTTGAATAAAATGAAAGTCAAACACATTCAAACTAAGCTTTTTGAATCAAATTAAAGTCTAATGCATTGAACAAAGCTAATTGAATCAAATGAAAGTGAAACACATTCAAACAAAGCTAATTGAATCAAATGAAAGTCAAACACATTCAAACAAAGCTTTTTGAATCAAATTTAAGTCAAACAAATTCAAACAAAGCTAATTAAATTAAATGAAAGTCAAACACATTTAAAAAAAACTTTTTGAATAAATGAATGGCAAATGCATTCAACAAAGCAAAATGAATCAAATGAAAGTCAAATGCATTCTACAAAGCTAATTGAATCAAATTGAAGTTCAACACCTTCAAACAACGCTAATTTAATCCAGTGAAAGCCAAACACATTCAAATAAATCTTTTTCAATCAAGTTAAAGTCTAATGCATTCAACAAAGCTAATTTAATCAAATGAAAGTAAAAAACATTCAAACAAAGCTAATTGAATCAAATGAAAGTCAAACACAATTAAAAAAATCTAATTGAATCAAATGAAAGTCAAACGCATTCAAAAAAAGCTAATTGAAGCAAAAGAAAGTCAAACACATTCAAACAAAGCTTTTTGAATCAAATTAAAGTCTAATGCATTTAACAAAGCTAATTGAATCAAATGAAAGTCAAATGCATTCTACAAAGCTAATTGAATCCAATGAAAGTCAAACACATTCACACAAAGCTTTTTGAATCAAATTATAGTCAAATACATTCAACAAAGCTAATTAAATCAAATGAAAGTCAAACACATTAAAACAAAGCTAATTGAATCCAATGAAAGTCAAACACATTCAAACAAAGCTTTTTGAATCAAATTATAGTCAAATACATTCAACAAAGCTAATTGAATCAAATGAAAGTCAAACACATTAAAACAAAGCTAATTGAATCCAATGAAAGTGAAACACATTCAAACAAAGCTTTTTGAATCAAAATATAGTCAAATACATTCAACAAAGCTAATTGAATAAAATGAAAGTCAAATGCATTCAACAAAGCTAATTATATTAAATGAAAGTTAAACACAATCAAACAAAGCTTTTAGAATCAAATTAAAGTCTAATGCATTCAATAAAGCTAATTTAATAAAATGAAAGTCAAATTCATTCTACAAAGCTAATTGAATCAAATAAAAGTCAAACACATTCTACAAAGCTAATTGAATCAAATGAAAGTCAAACACATTCAAACAAAGCTAATTGAATCAAATGAAAGTCAAACACATTCAAACAAAGGATTTTGAATCAAATTTAAGTCAAACAAATTTAAACAAAGCTAATTAAATAAAATGAAAGTCAACCACATTTAAAAATTGCTTTTTGAATAAATGAATGTCAAATGCATTCAACAAAGCTAAATGAATCAAATGAAAGTCAAATGCATTCTACAAAGCTAATTGAATCAAATTGAAGTTCAACACCTTCAAACAACGCTAATTTAATCCAGTGAAAGCCAAACACATTCAAATAAATCTTTTTCAATCAAGTTAAAGTCTAATGCATTCAACAAAACTAATTTAATCAAATGAAAGTAAAAAACATTCAAACAAAGCTAATTGAATCAAAAGAAAGTCAAACACAATTAAAAAAATCTAATTGAATCAAATGAAAGTCAAACGCATTCAAAAAAAGCTAATTGAAGCAAAAGAAAGTCAAACACATTCAAACAAAGCTTTTTGAATCAAATTAAAGTCTAATGCAAGCTAATTGAATCAAATGAAAGTCAAATGCATTCTACAAAGCTAATTGAATCCAATGAAAGTCAAACACATTCAAACAAAGCTTTTTGAATCAAATTATAGTCAAATACATTCAACAAAGCTAATTGAATCAAATAAAAGTCAAACACATTAAAACAAAGCTAATTGAATCCAATGAAAGTCAAACACTTTCAAACAAAGCTTTTTGAATCAAATTATAGTCAAATACATTCAACAAAGCTAATTGAATCAAATGAAAGTAAAATGCATTCTATAAAGCTAATTGAATCAAATGAAAGTGAAACACATTCAAACAAAGCTAATTGAATCAAATGAAAGTCAAACACATTCAAACAAAGCTTTTTGAATCAAATGAAAGTCAAATGCATTCAACAAAGCTAATTATATTAAATGAAAGTCAAACACAATCAAACAAAGCTTTTAGAATCAAATTAAAGTCTAATGCATTCAATAAAACTAATTTAATGAAATGAAAGTCAAATTCATTCTACAAAGCTAAATGAATCAAATGAAAGTCAAATGCATTCTACAAAGCTAATTGAATCAAATTGAAGTTCAACACCTTCAAACAACGCTAATTTAATCCAGTGAAAGCCAAACACATTCAAATAAATCTTTTTCAATCAAGTTAAAGTCTAATGCATTCAACAAAGCTAATTTAATCAAATGAAAGTAAAAAACATTCAAACAAAGCTAATTGAATCAAATGAAAGTCAAACACAATTAAAAAAATCTAATTGAATCAAATGAAAGTCAAACGCATTCAAAAAAAGCTAATTGAAGCAAAAGAAAGTCAAACACATTCAAACAAAGCTTTTTGAATCAAATTAAAGTCTAATGCATTTAACAAAGCTAATTGAATCAAATGATAATCAAATGCATTCTACAAAGCTAATTGAATCCAATGAAAGTTAAACACATTCAAACAAAGCTTTTTGAATCAAATTATAGTCTAATACATTCAACAAAGCTACTTGAATCAAATGAAAGTCAAACACATTAAAACAAAGCTAATTGAATCCAATGAAAGTCAAACACATTCAAACAAAGCTTTTTGAATCAAATTATAGTCAAATACATTCAACAAAGCTAATTGAATCAAATGAAAGTAAAGTGCATTCTAAAAAGCTAATTGAATCAAATGAAAGTGAAACACATTCAAACAAAGCTAATTGAATCAAATGAAAGTCAAACACATTCAAATAAAGCTTTTTGAATCAAATGAAAGTCAAATGCATTCAACAAAGCTAATTATATTAAATGAAAGTCAAACACAATCAAACAAAGCTTTTAGAATCAAATTAAAGTCTAATGCATTCAATAAAACTAATTTAATGAAATGAAAGTCAAATTCATTCTACAAAGCTAATTGAATCAAATAAAAGTCAAACACATTCTACAAAGCTAATTGAATCAAATGAAAGTCAAACACATTCAAACAAAGCTAATTGAATCAAATGAAAGTCAAACACATTCAAACAAAGGATTTTGAATCAAATTTAAGTCAAACAAATTTGAACAAAGCTAATTAAATAAAATGAAAGTCAACCACATTTAAAAATTGCTTTTTGAATAAATGAATGTCAAATGCATTCAACAAAGCTAAATGAATCAAATGAAAGTCAAATGCATTCTACAAAGCTAATTGAATCAAATTGAAGTTCAACACCTTCAAACAACGCTAATTTAATCCAGTGAAAGCCAAACACATTCAAATAAATCTTTTTCAATCAAGTTAAAGTCTAATGCATTCAACAAAGCTAATTTAATCAAATGAAAGTAAAAAACATTCAAACAAAGCTAATTGAATCAAATGAAAGTCAAACACAATTAAAAAAATCTAATTGAATCAAATGAAAGTCAAACGCATTCAAAAAAAGCTAATTGAAGCAAAAGAAAGTCAAACACATTCAAACAAAGCTTTTTGAATCAAATTAAAGTCTAATGCATTTAACAAAGCTAATTGAATCAAATGAAAGTCAAATGCATTCTACAAAGCTAATTGAATCCAATGAAAGTCAAACACATTCAAACAAAGCTTTTTGAATCAAAGTATAGTCAAATACATTCAACAAAGCTAATTGAATCAAATGAAAGTCAAACACATTAAAACAAAGCTAATTGAATCCAATGAAACTCAAACACATTCAAACAAAGCTTTTTGAATCAAATTATAGTCAAATACATTCAACAAAGCTAATTGAATCAAATGAAAGTAAAATGCATTCTAAAAAGCTAATTGAATCAAATGAAAGTGAAACACATTCAAACAAAGCTAATTGAATCAAATGAAAGTCAAACATATTTAAACAAAGCTTTTTGAATCAAATGAAAGTCAAATGTATTCAACAAAGCTAATTATATTAAATGAAAGTCAAACACAATCAAACAAAGCTTTTAGAATCAAAGTCTAATGCATTCAATAAAGCTAATTTAATGAAATGAAAGTCAAATTCATTCTACAAAGCTAATTGAATCAAATAAAAGTCAAACACATTCTACAAAGCTAATTGAATCAAATGAAAGTCAAACACATTCAAACAAAGCTAATTGAATCAAATGAAAGTCAAACACATTCAAACAAAGGATTTTGAATCAAATTTAAGTCAAACAAATTTAAACAAAGCTAATTAAATAAAATGAAAGTCAACCACATTTAAAAATTGCTTTTTGAATAAATGAATGTCAAATGCATTCAACAAAGCTAAATGAATCAAATGAAAGTCAAATGCATTCTACAAAGCTAATTGAATCAAATTGAAGTTCAACACCTTCAAACAACGCTAATTTAATCCAGTGAAAGACAAACACATTCAAATAAATCTTTTTCAATCAAGTTAAAGTCTAATGCATTCAACAAAGCTAATTTAATCAAATGAAAGTAAAAAACATTCAAACAAAGCTAATTGAATCAAATGAAAGTCAAACACAATTAAAAAAATCTAATTGAATCAAATGAAAGTCAAACGCATTCAAAAAAAGCTAATTGAAGCAAAAGAAAGTCAAACACATTCAAACAAAGCTTTTTGAATCAAATTAAAGTCTAATGCATTTAACAAAGCTAATTGAATCAAATGAAAGTCAAATGCATTCTACAAAGCTAATTGAATCCAATGAAAGTCAAACACATTCAAACAAAGCTTTTTGAATCAAATTATAGTCAAATACATTCAACAAAGCTAATTGAATCAAATGAAAGTCAAACACATTAAAACAAAGCTAATTGAATCCAATGAAAGTCAAACACATTCAAACAAAGCTTTTTGAATCAAATTATAGTCAAATACATTCAACAAAGCTAATTGAATCAAATGAAAGTAAAATGCATTCTAAAAAGCTAATTGAATCAAATGAAAGTGAAACACATTCAAACAAAGCTAATTGAATCAAATGAAAGTCAAACACATTCAAACAAAGCTTTTTGAATCAAATGAAAGTCAAATGCATTCAACAAAGCTAATTATATTAAATGAAAGTCAAACACAATCAAACAAAGCTTTTAGAATCAAATTAAAGTCTAATGCATTCAATAAAGCTAATTTAATGAAATGAAAGTCAAATTCATTCTACAAAGCTAATTGAATCAAATAAAAGTCAAACACATTCTACAAAGCTAATTGAATCAAATGAAAGTCAAACACATTCAAACAAAGCTAATTGAATCAAATGAAAGTCAAACACATTCAAACAAAGGATTTTGAATCAAATTTAAGTCAAACAACTTTAAACAAAGCTAATTAAATAAAATGAAAGTAAACCACATTTAAAAATTGCTTTTTGAATAAATGAATGTCAAATGCATTCAACAAAGCTAAATGAATCAAATGAAAGTCAAATGCATTCTACAAAGCTAATTGAATCAAATTGAAGTTCAACACCTTCAAACAACGCTAATTTAATCCAGTGAAAGCCAAACACATTCAAATAAATCTTTTTCAATCAAGTTAAAGTCTAATGCATTCAACAAAGCTAATTTAATCAAATGAAAGTAAAAAACATTCAAACAAAGCTAATTGAATCAAATGAAAGTCAAACACAATTAAAAAAATCTAATTGAATCAAATGAAAGTCAAACGCATTCAAAAAAAGCTAATTGAAGCAAAAGAAAGTCAAACACATTCAAACAAAGCTTTTTGAATCAAATTAAAGTCTAATGCATTTAACAAAGCTAATTGAATCAAATGAAAGTCAAATGCATTCCACAAAGCTAATTGAATCCAATGAAAGTTAAACACATTCAAACAAAGCTTTTTGAATCAAATTATAGTCAAATACATTCAACAAAGCTAATTGAATCAAATGAAAGTCAAACACATTAAAACAAAGCTAATTGAATCCAATGAAAGTCAAACACATTCAAACAAAGCTTTTTGAATCAAATTATAGTCAAATTCATTCTACAAAGCTAATTGAATAAAATGAAAGTCAAATGCATTCTAAAAAGCTAATTGAATCAAATGAAAGTGAAACACATTCAAACAAAGCTAATTGAATCAAATGAAAGTCAAACACATTCAAACAAAGCTTTTTGAATCAAATGAAAGTCAAATGCATTCAACAAAGCTAATTATATTAAATGAAAGTCAAACACAATCAAACAAAGCTTTTAGAATCAAATTAAAGTCTAATGCATTCAATAAAGCTAATTTAATCAAATGAAAGTCAAACACATTCAAACAAAGCTAATTGAATCAAAGGAAAATTAAACACGTTTAAACAAAGCTAATTTAATCCAATGAAAGCCAAACACATTCAAATAAATCTTTTTGAATAAAATTAAAGTCTAATGCATTCAACAAAGCTAATTAAATCATATGAAAGTAAAATGCATTCTACTAAGCTAATTGGATTAAATGAAAGTCAAACATATTCAAACAAAGCTTTTTAAATCAAATTAAAGTCAGATGCATTTAACAAAGCTATTTGAATAAAATGAAAGTCAAACACATTCAAACTAAGCTTTTTGAATCAAATTAAAGTCTAATGCATTCAACAAAGCTAATTGAATCAAATGAAAGTGAAACCATTCAAACAAAGCTAATTGAATCAAATGAAAGTCAAACACATTCAAACAAAGCTTTTTGAATCAAATTTAAGTCAAACAAATTCAAACAAAGCTAATTAAATCAAATGAAAGTCAAACACATTTAAAAAAAGCTTTTTGAATAAATGAATGTCAAATGCATTCAACAAAGCAAAATGAATCAAATGAAAGTCAAATGCATTCTACAAAGCTAATTGAATCAAACTGAAGTTCAACACCTTCAAACAACGCTAATTTAATCCAGTGAAAGCCAAACACATTCAAATAAATCTTTTTCAATCAAGTTAAAGTCTAATGCATTCAACAAAGCTAATCTAATCAAATGAAAGTAAAAAACATTCAAACAAAGCTACTTGAATCAAATGAAAGTCAAACACATTAAAAAAATCTAATTGAATCAAATGAAAGTCAAACGCATTCAAAAAAAGCTAATTGAAGCAAAAGAAAGTCAAACACATTCAAACAAAGCTTTTTGAATCAAATTAAAGTCTAATGCATTTAACAAAGCTAATTGAATCAAATGAAAGTCAAATGCATTCTACAAAGCTAATTGAATCCAATGAAAGTCAAACACATTCAAACAAAGCTTTTTGAATCAAATTATAGTCAAATACATTCAACAAAGCTAATTGAATCAAATGAAATTCAAACACATTAAAACAAAGCTAATTGAATCCAATGAAAGTCAAACACATTTAAACAAAGCTTTTTGAATCACATGAAAGTCAAACACATTCAAACAAAGCTTTTTGAATCAAATTAAAGTAAAACACATTCAAACAAAGCTAATTAAATCAAATGAAAGTCAAACACATTCAAACAAAGATTTTTGAATCAAATTAAAGTCTATTGCATTTAACAAAGCTAATTGAATCTAATGAAAGTCAAATGCATTCTACAAAGCTAATTGAATGAAATGAAATTCATACACTTTCAAACAAAGCTAATTGAATCAAATGAAAGTGAAACACATTCAAACAAAGCTAATTGAATCAAATTAAAGTCAAACACATTCAAACAGAGCTTTTTAAATCAAAAGAATGTCAAATGCACTCATCAAAGCTAATTGAATCGACACATTCAAACAAACCTAATTGAATCAAATGAAAGTCAAACACATTCAAACAAAGCTAATTGAATCAAAGGAAAATTAAACACATTTAAACAAAGCTAATTTAATCTAATGAAAGCCAAACACATTCAAATAAATATTTTTGAATAAAATTTAAGTCTAATGCATTCAACAAAGCTAATTAAATCATATGAAAGTAAAATGCATTCTACTAAGCTAATTGGATTAAATGAAAGTCAAACATATTCAAACAAAGCTTTTTAAATCAAATTAAAGTCAGATGCATTTAACAAAGCTATTTGAATAAAATGAAAGTCAAACACATTCAAACTAAGCTTTTTGAATCAAATTAAAGTCTAATGCATTCAACAAAGCTAATTGAATCAAATGAAAGTGAAACCATTCAAACAAAGCTAATTGAATCAAATGAAAGTCAAACACATTCAAACAAAGCTTTTTGAATCAAATTTAAGTCAAACAAATTCAAACAAAGCTAATTAAATCAAATGAAAGTCAAACACATTTAAAAAAAGCTTTTTGAATAAATGAATGTCAAATGCATTCAACAAAGCAAAATGAATCAAATGAAAGTCAAATGCATTCTACAAAGCTAATTGAATCAAACTAAAGTTCAACACCTTCAAACAACGCTAATTTAATCCAGTGAAAGCCAAACACATTCAAATAAATCTTTTTCAATCAAGTTAAAGTCTAATGCATTCAACAAAGCTAATCTAATCAAATGAAAGTAAAAAACATTCAAACAAAGCTACTTGAATCAAATGAAAGTCAAACACATTAAAAAAATCTAATTGAATCAAATGAAAGTCAAACGCATTCAAAAAAAGCTAATTGAAGCAAAAGAAAGTCAAACACATTCAAACAAAGCTTTTTGAATCAAATTAAAGTCTAATGCATTTAACAAAGCTAATTGAATCAAATGAAAGTCAAATGCATTCTACAAAGCTAATTGAATCCAATGAAAGTCAAACACATTCAAACAAAGCTTTTTGAATCAAATTATAGTCAAATACATTCAACAAAGCTAATTGAATCAAATAAAATTCAAACACATTAAAACAAAGCTAATTGAATCCAATGAAAGTCAAACACATTTAAACAAAGCTTTTTGAATCACATGAAAGTCAAACACATTCAAACAAAGCTTTTTGAATCAAATTAAAGTCTAATGCATTTAACAAAGCTAATTGAATCAAATGAAAGTCAAATGCATTCTACAAAGCTAATTGAATGAAATGAATTTCAAACACTTTCAAACAAAGCTAATTGAATCAAATAAAAGTAAAACACATTCAAACAAAGCTAATTAAATCAAATGAAAGTCAAACACATTCAAACAAAGATTTTTGAATCAAATTAAAGTCTATTGCATTTAACAAAGCTAATTGAATCTAATGAAAGTCAAATGCATTCTACAAAGCTAATTGAATGAAATGAAATTCATACACTTTCAAACAAAGCTAATTGAATCAAATGAAAGTGAAACACATTCAAACAAAGCTAATTGAATCAAATTAAAGTCAAACACATTCAAACAGAGCTTTTTAAATCAAAAGAATGTCAAATGCACTCATCAAAGCTAATTGAATCGACACATTCAAACAAACCTAATTGAATCAAATGAAAGTCAAACACATTCAAACAAAGCTAATTGAATCAAAGGAAAATTAAACACATTTAAACAAAGCTAATTTAATCTAATGAAAGCCAAACACATTCAAATAAATATTTTTGAATAAAATTAAAGTCTAATGCATTCAACAAAGCTAATTAAATCATATGAAAGTAAAATGCATTCTACTAAGCTAATTGGATTAAATGAAAGTCAAACACATTCAAACAAAGCTTTTTAAATCAAATTAAAGTCAGATGCATTTAACAAAGCTATTTGAATAAAATGAAAGTCAAACACATTCAAACTAAGCTTTTTGAATCAAATTAAAGTCTAAGCATTCAACAAAGCTAATTGAATCAAATGAAAGTGAAACACATTCAAACAAAGCTAATTGAATCAAATGAAAGTCAAACACATTCAAACAAAGCTTTTTGAATCAAATTTAAGTCAAACAAATTCAAACAAATCTAATTAAATCAAATGAAAGTCAAACACATTTAAAAAAAGCTTTTTGAATAAATGAATGTCAAATGCATTCAACAAAGCTAAATGAATCAAATGAAAGTCAAATGCATTCTACAAATCTAATTGAATCAAATTGAAGTTCAACACCTTCAAACAACGCTAATTTAATCCGGTGAAAGCCAAACACATTCAAACAAATCTTTTTCAATCAAGTTAAAGTCTAATGCATTCAACAAAGCTAATTTAATCAAATGAAAGTAAAAAACATTCAAACAAAGCTAATTGAATCAAATGAAAGTCAAACACATTTAAAAAAATCTAATTGAATCAAATGAAAGTCAAACACATTCAAAAAAAGCTAATTGAAGCAAAAGAAAGTCAAACACATTCAAACAAAGCTTTTTGAATCAAATTAAAGTCTAATGCATTTAACAAAGCTAATTGAATCAAATGAAAGTCAAATGCATTCTACAAAGCTAATTGAATCCGATGAAAGTCAAACACATTCAAACAAAGCTTTTTGAATCAAATTATAGTCAAATACATTCAACAAAGCTAATTGAATCAAATGAAAGTCAAACACATTAAAACAAAGCTAATTGAATCCAATGAAAGTCAAACACATTTTAACAAAGCTTTTTGAATCAAATTATAGTCAAATACATTCAACAAAGCTAATTGAATCAAATGAAAGTCAAATGCATTCTAAAAAGCTAATTGAATCAAATGAAAGTGAAACACATTCAAACAAAGCTAATTGAATCAAATGAAAGTCTAACACATTCAAACAAAGCTTTTTGAATCAAATGAAAGTCAAATGCATTCAACAAAGCTAATTATATTAAATGAAAGTCAAACACAATCAAACAAAGCTTTTAGAATCAAATTAAAGTCTAATGCATTCAATAAAGCTAATTTAATCAAATGAAAGTCAAATTCATTCTACAAAGCTAATTGAATCAAATAAAAGACAAACACATTCTACAAAGCTAATTGAATCAAATGAAAGTCAAACACATTCAAACAAAGCTAATTGAATCAAATGAAAGTCAAACACATTCAAACAAAGGATTTTGAATCAAATTTAAGTCAAACAAATTCAAACAAAGCTAATTAAATAAAATGAAAGTCAACCACATTTAAAAATTGCTTTTTGAATAAATGAATGTCAAATGCATTCAACAAAGCTAAATGAATCAAATGAAAGTCAAATGCATTCTACAAAGCTAATTGAATCAAATTGAAGTTCAACACCTTCAAACAACGCTAATTTAATCCAGTGAAAGTCAAATGCATTCTACAAAGCTAATTGAATGAAATGAATTTCAAACACTTTCAAACAAAGCTAATTGAATCAAATAAAAGTAAAACACATTCAAACAAAGCTAATTAAATCAAATGAAAGTCAAACACATTCAAACAAAGCTTTTTGAATCAAATTAAAGTCTAATGCATTTAACAAAGCTAATTGAATAAAATGAAAGTCAAATGCATTCTACAAAGCTAATTGAATGAAATGAAATTCAAACACTTTCAAACAAAGCTAATTGAATCAAATGAAAGTGAAACACATTCAAACAAAGCTAATTGAATCAAATTAAAGTCAAACACATTAAAACAGAGCTTTTTGAATCAAAAGAATGTCAAATGCACTCATCAAAGCTAATTGAATCGACACATTCAAACAAACCTAATTGAATCAAATGAAAGTCAAACACATTCAAACAAAGCTAATTGAATCAAAGGAAAATTAAACACAGTTAAACAAAGCTAATTTAATCCAATGAAAGCCAAACACATTCAAATAAATCTTTTTGAATAAAATTAAAGTCTAATGCATTCAACAAAGCTAATTAAATCATATGAAAGTAAAATGCATTCTACTAAGCTAATTGAATCAAATGAAAGTCAAACACATTAAAACAAAGCTAATTGAATCCGATGAAAGTCAAACACATTCAAACAAAGCTTTTTGAATCAAATTATAGTCAAATACATTCAACAAAGCTAATTGAATCAAATGAAAGTCAAATGCATTCTAAAAAGTTAATTGAATCAAATGAAAGTGAAACACATTCAAACAAAGCTAATTGAATCAAATGAAAGTCAAACACATTCAAACAAAGCTTTTTGAATCAAATTTAAGTCAAACAAATTCAAACAAAGCTAATTAAATCAAATGAAAGTCAAACACATTTAAAAAAAGCTTTTTGAATAAATGAATGTCAAATGCATTCAACAAAGCTAAATGAATCAAATGAAAGTCAAATGCATTCTACAAAGCTAATTGAATCAAACTGAAGTTCAACACCTTCAAACAACGCTAATTTAATCCAATGAAAGCCAAACACATTCAAATAAATCTTTTTCAATCAAGTTAAAGTCTAATGCATTCAACAAAGCTAATTTAATCAAATGAAAGTAAAAAAAACATTCAAACAAAGCTAATTGAATCAAATGAAAGTCAAACACATTTAAAAAAATCTAATTGAATCAAATGAAAGTCAAACGCATTCAAAAAAAGCTAATTGAAGCAAAAGAAAGTCAAACACATTCAAACAAAGCTTTTTGAATCAAATTAAAGTCTAATGCATTTAACAAAGCTAATTGAATCAAATGAAAGTCAAATGCATTCTACAAAGCTAATTGAATCCGATGAAAGTCAAACACATTCAAACAAAGCTTTTTGAATCAAATTATAGTCAAATACATTCAACAAAGCTAATTGAATCAAATGAAAGTCAAACACATTAAAACAAAGCTAATTGAATCCAATGAAAGTCAAACACATTTTAACAAAGCTTTTTGAATCAAATTATAGTCAAATACATTCAACAAAGCTAATTGAATCAAATGAAAGTCAAATGCATTCTAAAAAGCTAATTGAATCAAATGAAAGTGAAACACATTCAAACAAAGCTAATTGAATCAAATGAAAGTCAAACACATTCAAACAAAGCTTTTTGAATCAAATGAAAGTCAAATGCATTCAACAAAGCTAATTATATTAAATGAAAGTCAAACACAATCAAACAAAGCTTTTAGAATCAAATTAAAGTCTAATGCATTCAATAAAGCTAATTTAATCAAATGAAAGTCAAATTCATTCTACAAAGCTAATTGAATCAAATAAAAGTCAAACACATTCTACAAAGCTAATTGAATCAAATGAAAGTCAAACACATTCAAACAAAGCTAATTGAATCAAATGAAAGTCAAACACATTCAAACAAAGGATTTTGAATCAAATTTAAGTCAAACAAATTCAAACAAAGCTAATTAAATAAAATGAAAGTCAACCACATTTAAAAATTGCTTTTTGAATAAATGAATGTCAAATGCATTCAACAAAGCTAAATGAATCAAATGAAAGTCAAATGCATTCTACAAAGCTAATTGAATCAAATTGAAGTTCAACACCTTCAAACAACGCTAATTTAATCCAATGAAAGCCAAACACATTCAAATAAATCTTTTTCAATCAAGTTAAAGTCTAATGCATTCAACAAAGCTAATTTAATCAAATGAAAGTAAAAAAACATTCAAACAAAGCTAATTGAATCAAATGAAAGTCAAACACATTTAAAAAAATCTAATTGAATCAAATGAAAGTCAAACGCATTCAAAAAAAGCTAATTGAAGCAAAAGAAAGTCAAACACATTCAAACAAAGCTTTTTGAATCAAATTAAAGTCTAATGCATTTAACAAAGCTAATTGAATCAAATGAAAGTCAAATGCATTCTACAAAGCTAATTGAATCCGATGAAAGTCAAACACATTCAAACAAAGCTTTTTGAATCAAATTATAGTCAAATACATTCAACAAAGCTAATTGAATCAAATGAAATTCAAACACATTAAAACAATGCTAATTGAATCCAATGAAAGTCAAACACATTTAAACAAAGCTTTTTGAATCACATGAAAGTCAAACACATTCAAACAAAGCTTTTTGAATCAAATGAAAGTCAAATGCATTCAACAAAGCTAATTATATTAAATGAAAGTCAAACACAATCAAACAAAGCTTTTAGAATCAAATTAAAGTCTAATGCATTCAATAAAGCTAATTTAATCAAATGAAAGTCAAATTCATTCTACAAAGCTAATTGAATCAAATAAAAGTCAAACACATTCTACAAAGCTAATAGAATCAAATGAAAGTGAAACCATTCAAACAAAGCTAATTGAATCAAATGAAAGTCAAACACATTCAAACAAAGCTTTTTGAATCAAATTTAAGTCAAACAAATTCAAACAAAGCTAATTAAATCAAATGAAAGTCAAACACATTTAAAAAAAGCTTTTTGAATAAATGAATGTCAAACGCATTCAACAAAGCTAAATGAATCAAATGAAAGTCAAATGCATTCTACAAAGCTAATTGAATCAAACTGAAGTTCAACACCTTCAAACAACGCTAATTTAATCCAATGAAAGCCAAACACATTCAAATAAATCTTTTTCAATCAAGTTAAAGTCTAATGCATTCAACAAAGCTAATTTAATCAAATGAAAGTAAAAAAACATTCAAACAAAGCTAATTGAATCAAATGAAAGTCAAACACATTTAAGAAAATCTAATTGAATCAAATGAAAGTCAAACGCATTCAAAAAAAGCTAATTGAAGCAAAAGAAAGTCAAACACATTCAAACAAAGCTTTTTGAATCAAATTAAAGTCTAATGCATTTAACAAAGCTAATTGAATCAAATGAAAGTCAAATGCATTCTACAAAGCTAATTGAATCCGATGAAAGTCAAACACATTCAAACAAAGCTTTTTGAATCAAATTATAGTCAAATACATTCAACAAAGCTAATTGAATCAAATGAAATTCAACACCTTCAAACAACGCTAATTTAATCCAATGAAAGCCAAACACATTCAAATAAATCTTTTTCAATCAAGTTAAAGTCTAATGCATTTAACAAAGCTAATTTAATCAAATGAAAGTAAAAAACATTCAAACAAAGCTAATTGAATCAAATGAAAGTCAAACACAATTAAAAAAATCTAATTGAATCAAATGAAAGTCAAACGCATTCAAAAAAAAGCTAATTGAAGCAAAAGAAAGTCAAACACATTCAAACAAAGCTTTTTGAATCAAATTAAAGTCTAATGCATTTAACAAAGCTAATTGAATCAAATGATAATCAAATGCATTCTACAAAGCTAATTGAAGCAAAAGAAAGTCAAACACATTCAAACAAAGCTTTTTGAATCAAATTAAAGTCTAATGCATTTAACAAAGCTAATTGAATCAAATGAAAGTCAAATGCATTCTAAAAAGCTAATTGAATCCGATGAAAGTCAAACACATTCAAACAAAGCTTTTTGAATCAAATTAAAGTCTAATGTATTTAACAAAGCTAATTGAATCAAATGAAAGTCAAATGCATTCTACAAAGCTAATTGAATGAAATGAATTTCAAACACTTTCAAACAAAGCTAATTGAATCAAATAAAAGTAAAACACATTCAAACAAAGCTAATTAAATCAAATGAAAGTCAAACACATTCAAACAAAGCTTTTTGAATCAAATTAAAGTCTAATGCATTTAACAAAGCTAATTGAATCAAATGAAAGTCAAATGCATTTTACAAAGCTAATTGAATGAAATGAAATTCAAACACTTTCAAACAAAGCTAATTGAATCAAATGAAAGTGAAACACATTCAAACAAAGCTAATTGAATCAAATTAAAGTCAAACACATTCCAACAGAGCTTTTTGAATCAAAAGAATGTCAAATGCACTCATCAAAGCTAATTGAATCGACACATTCAAACAAACCTAATTGAATCAAATGAAAGTCAAACACATTCAAACAAAGCTAATTGAATCAAAGGAAAATTAAACACATTTAAACAAAGCTAATTTAATCCAATGAAAGCCAAACACATTCAAATAAATCTTTTTGAATAAAATTAAAGTCTAATGCATTCAACAAAGCTAATTAAATCATATGAAAGTAAAATGCATTCTACTAAGCTAATTGGATTAAATGAAAGTCAAACACATTCAAACAAAGCTTTTTAAATCAAATTAAAGTCAAATGCATTTAACAAAGCTATTTGAATAAAATGAAAGTCAAACACATTCAAACTAAGCTTTTTGAATCAAATTAAAGTCTAATGCATTCAACAAAGCTAATTGAATCAAATGAAAGTGAAACACATTCAAACAAAGCTAATTGAATCAAATGAAAGTCAAACACATTCAAACAAAGCTTTTTGAATCAAATTTAAGTCAAACAAATTCAAACAAAGCTAATTAAATCAAATGAAAGTCAAACACATTTTAAAAAAGCTTTTTGAATAAATGAATGTCAAATGCATTCAACAAAGCTAAATGAATCAAATGAAAGTCAAATGCATTCTACAAAGCTAATTGAATCAAATTGAAGTTGAACACCTTCAAACAACGCTAATTTAATCCAGTGAAAGCCAAACACATTCAAATAAATCTTTTTCAATCAAGTTAAAGTCTAATGCATTCAACAAAGCTAATTTAATCAAATGAAAGTAAAAAACATTCAAACAAAGCTAGTTGAATCAAATGAAAGTCAAACACATTTAAAAAAATCTAATTGAATCAAATGAAAGTCAAACGCATTCAAAAAAAGCTAATTGAAGCAAAAGAAAGTCAAACACATTTAAACAAAGCTTTTTGAATCAAATTAAAGTCTAATGCATTTAACAAAGCTAATTGAATCAAATGAAAGTCAAATGCATTCTACAAAGCTAATTGAATCCGATGAAAGTCAAACACATTCAAACAAAGCTTTTTGAATCAAATTATAGTCAAATACATTCAACAAAGCTAATTGAATCAAATGAAAGTCAAACACATTAAAACAAAGCTAATTGAATCCAATGAAAGTCAAACACATTCAAACAAAGCTTTTTGAATCAAATTATAGTCAAATACATTCAACAAAGCTAATTGAATCAAATGAAAGTCAAATGCATTCTAAAAAGCTAATTGAATCAAATGAAAGTGAAACACATTCAAACAAAGCTAATTGAATCAAATGAAAGTCAAACACATTTAAACAAAGCTTTTTGAATCAAATGAAAGTCAAATGCATTCAACAAAGCTAATTATATTAAATGAAAGTCAAACACAATCAAACAAAGCTTTTAGAATCAAATTAAAGTCTAATGCATTCAATAAAGCTAATTTAATCAAATGAAAGTCAAATTCATTCTACAAAGCTAATTGAATCAAATAAAAGTCAAACACATTCTACAAAGCTAATTGAATCAAATGAAAGTCAAACACATTCAAACAAAGCTAATTGAATCAAATGAAAGTCAAACACATTCAAACAAAGGATTTTGAATCAAATTTAAGTCAAACAAATTCAAACAAAGCTAATTAAATAAAATGAAAGTCAACCACATTTAAAAATTGCTTTTTGAATAAATGAATGTCAAATGCATTCAACAAAGCTAAATGAATCAAATGAAAGTCAAATGCATTCTACAAAGCTAATTGAATCAAATTGAAGTTCAACACCTTCAAACAACGCTAATTTAATCCAGTGAAAGTCAAATGCATTCTACAAAGCTAATTGAATGAAATGAATTTCAAACACTTTCAAACAAAGCTAATTGAATCAAATAAAAGTAAAACACATTCAAACAAAGCTAATTAAATCAAATGAAAGTCAAACACATTCAAACAATGCTTTTTGAATCAAATTAAAGTCTAATGCATTTAACAAAGCTAATTGAATCAAATGAAAGTCAAATGCATTCTACAAAGCTAATTGAATGAAATGAAATTCAAACACTTTCAAACAAAGCTAATTAAATCAAATGAAAGTGAAACACATTCAAACAAAGCTAATTGAATCAAATTAAAGTCAAACACATTCCAACAGAGCTTTTTGAATCAAAAGAATGTCAAATGCACTCATCAAAGCTAATTGAATCGACACATTCAAACAAACCTAATTGAATCAAATGAGAGTCAAACACATTCAAACAAAGCTAATTGAATCAAAGGAAAATTAAACACATTTAAACAAAGCTAATTTAATCCAATGAAAGCCCAACACATTCAAATAAATCTTTTTGAATAAAATTAAAGTCTAATGCATTCAACAAAGCTAATTAAATCATATGAAAGTAAAATGCATTCTACTAAGCTAATTGGATTAAATGAAAGTCAAACACATTCAAACAAAGCTTTTTAAATCAAATTAAAGTCAGATGCATTTAACAAAGCTATTTGAATAAAATGAAAGTCAAACACATTCAAACTAAGCTTTTTGAATCAAATTAAAGTCTAATGCATTCAACAAAGCTAATTGAATCAAATGAAAGTGAAACACATTCAAACAAAGCTAATTGAATCAAATGAAAGTCAAACACATTCAAACAAAGCTTTTTGAATCAAATTTAAGTCAAACAAATTCAAACAAAGCTAATTAAATCAAATGAAAGTCAAACACATTTAAAAAAAGCTTTTTGAATAAATGAATGTCAAATGCATTCAACAAAGCTAAATGAATCAAATGAAAGTCAAATGCATTCTACAAAGCTAATTGAATCAAATTGAAGTTGAACACCTTCAAACAACGCTAATTTAATCCAGTGAAAGCCAAACACATTCAAATAAATCTTTTTCAATCAAGTTAAAGTCTAATGCATTCAACAAAGCTAATTTAATCAAATGAAAGTAAAAAACATTCAAACAAAGCTAATTGAATCAAATGAAAGTCAAACACATTTAAAAAAATCTAATTGAATCAAATGAAAGTCAAACGCATTCAAAAAAAGCTAATTGAAGCAAAAGAAAGTCAAACACATTCAAACAAAGCTTTTTGAATCAAATTAAAGTCTAATGCATTTAACAAAGCTAATTGAATCAAATGAAAGTCAAATGCATTCTACAAAGCTAATTGAATCCGATGAAAGTCAAACACATTCAAACAAAGCTTTTTGAATCAAATTATAGTCAAATACATTCAACAAAGCTAATTGAATCAAATGAAAGTCAAACACATTAAAACAAAGCTAATTGAATCCAATGAAAGTCAAACACATTCAAACAAAGCTTTTTGAATCAAATTATAGTCAATTACATTCAACAAAGCTAATTGAATCAAATGAAAGTCAAATGCATTCTAAAAAGCTAATTGAATCAAATGAAAGTGAAACACATTCAAACAAAGCTAATTGAATCAAATGAAAGTCAAACACATTTAAACAAAGCTTTTTGAATCAAATGAAAGTCAAATGCATTCAACAAAGCTAATTATATTAAATGAAAGTCAAACACAATCAAACAAAGCTTTTAGAATCAAATTAAAGTCTAATGCATTCAATAAAGCTAATTTAATCAAATGAAAGGCAAATTCATTCTACAAAGCTAATTGAATCAAATAAAAGTCAAACACATTCTACAAAGCTAATTGAATCAAATGAAAGTCAAACACATTCAAACAAAGCTAATTGAATCAAATGAAAGTCAAACACATTCAAACAAAGGATTTTGAATCAAATTTAAGTCAAACAAATTCAAACAAACCTAATTAAATAAAATGAAAGTCAACCACATTTAAAAATTGCTTTTTGAATAAATGAATGTCAAATGCATTCAACAAAGCTAAATGAATCAAATGAAAGTCAAATGCATTCTACAAAGCTAATTGAATCAAATTGAAGTTCAACACCTTCAAACAACGCTAATTTAATCCAGTGAAAGTCATATGCATTCTACAAAGCTAATTGAATGAAATGAATTTCAAACACTTTCAAACAAAGCTAATTGAATCAAATAAAAGTAAAACACATTCAAACAAAGCTAATTAAATCAAATGAAAGTCAAACACATTCAAACAAAGCTTTTTGAATCAAATTAAAGTCTAATGCATTTAACAAAGCTAATTGAATAAAATGAAAGTTAAATGCATTCTACAAAGCTAATTGAATGAAATGAAATTCAAACACTTTCAAACAAAGCTAATTGAATCAAATGAAAGTGAAACACATTCAAACAAAGCTAATTGAATCAAATTAAAGTCAAACACATTCCAACAGAGCTTTTTGAATCAAAAGAATGTCAAATGCACTCATCAAAGCTAATTGAATCGACACATTCAAACAAACCTAATTGAATCAAATGAAAGTCAAACACATTCAAACAAAGCTAATTGAATCAAAGGAAAATTAAACACATTTAAACAAAGCTAATTTAATCCAATGAAAGCCAAACACATTCAAATAAATCTTTTTGAATAAAATTAAAGTCTAATGCATTCAACAAAGCTAATTAAATCATATGAAAGTAAAATGCATTCAACTAAGCTAATTGGATTAAATGAAAGTCAAACACATTCAAACAAAGCTTTTTAAATCAAATTAAAGTCAGATGCATTTAACAAAGCTATTTGAATAAAATGAAAGTCAAACACATTCAAACAAAGCTTTTTGAATCAAATTAAAGTCTAATGCATTCAACAAAGCTAATTGAATCAAATGAAAGTGAAACACATTCAAACAAAGCTAATTGAATCAAATGAAAGTCAAACACATTCAAACAAAGCTTTTTGAATCAAATTTAAGTCAAACAAATTCAAACAAAGCTAATTAAATCAAATGAAAGTCAAACACATTTAAAAAAAGCTTTTTGAATAAATGAATGTCAAATGCATTCAACAAAGCTAAATGAATCAAATGAAAGTCAAATGCATTTTACAAAGCTAATTGAATCAAACTGAAGTTCAACACCTTCAAACAACGCTAATTTAATCCAGTGAAAGCCAAACACATTCAAATAAATCTTTTTCAATCAAGTTAAAGTCTAATGCATTCAACAAAGCTAATTTAATCAAATGAAAGTAAAAAACATTCAAACAAAGCTAATTGAATCAAATGAAAGTCAAACACAATTAAAAAAATCTAATTGAATCAAATGAAAGTCAAACGCATTCAAAAAAAGCTAATTGAAGCAAAAGAAAGTCAAACACATTCAAACAAAGCTTTTTGAATCAAATTGAAGTCTGTTGCATTTAACAAAGCTAATTGAATCAAATGAAAGTCAAATGCATTCTATAAAGCTAATTGAATCTAATGAAAGTCAAACACATTCAAACAAAGCTTTTTGAATCAAATTATAGTCAAATGCATTCAACAAAGCTAATTGAATCAAATGAAAGTCAAACACATTAAAACAAAGCTAATTGAATCCAATGAAAGTCAAACACATTCAAACAAAGCTTTTTGAATCAAATTATAGTCAAATACATTCAACAAAGCTACTTGAATCAAATGAAAGTCAAATGCATTCTAAAAAGCTAATTGAATCAAATGAAAGTGAAACACATTCAAACAAAGCTAATTGAATCAAATGAAAGTCAAACACATTCAAACAAAGCTTTTTGAATCAAATGAAAGTCAAATGCATTCAACAAAGCTAATTATATTAAATGAAAGTCAAACACAATCAAACAAAGCTTTTAGAATCAAATTAAAGTCTAATGCATTCAATAAAGCTAATTTAATCAAATGAAAGTCAAATTCATTCTACAAAGCTAATTGAATCAAATAAAAGTCAAACACATTCCACAATGCTAATTGAATCAAATGAAAGTCAAACACATTCAAACGAAGCTAATTAAATCAAAGGAAAATTAAACACATTTAAACAAAGCTAATTTAATCCAATGAAAGCCAAACACATTCAAATAAATCTTTTTGAATAAAATTAAAGTATAATGCATTCAACAAAGCTAATTAAATCATATGAAAGTAAAATGCATTCTACTAAGCTAATTGGATTAAATGAAAGTCAAACACATTCAAACAAAGCTTTTTAAATCAAATTAAAGTCAGATGCATTTAACAAAGCTATTTGAATAAAATGAAAGTCAAACACATTCTAACTAAGCTTTTTGAATCAAATTAAAGTCTAATGCATTCAACAAAGCTAATTGAATCAAATGAAAGTGAAACACATTCAAACAAAGCTAATTGAATCAAATGAAAGTCAAACACATTCAAACAAAGCTTTTTGAATCAAATTTAAGTCAAACAAATTCAAACAAAGCTAATTAAATCAAATGAAAGTCAAACACATTTAAAAATAGCTTTTTGAATAAATGAATGTCAAATGCATTCAACAAAGCTAAATGAATCAAATGAAAGTCAAATGCATTCTACAAAGCCAATTGAATCAAACTGAAGTTCAACACCTTCAAACAAAGCTAATTTAATCCAATGAAAGCCAAACACATTCAAATAAATCTTTTTCAATCAAGTTAAAGTCTAATGCATTCAACAAAGCTAATTTAATCAAATGAAAGTAAAAAAACATTCAAACAAAGCTAATTGAATCAAATGAAAGTCAAACACATTTAAAAAAATCTAATTGAATCAAATAAAAGTCAAACGCATTCAAAAAAAGCTAATTGAAGCAAAAGAAAGTCAAACACATTCAAACAAAGCTTTTTGAATCAAATTAAAGTCTAATGCATTTAACAAAGCTAATTGAATCAAATGAAAGTCAAATGCATTCTACAAAGCTAATTGAATCCAATGAAAGTCAAACACATTCAAACAAAGCTTTTTGAATCAAATTATAGTCAAATACATTCAACAAAGCTAATTGAATCAAATGAAATTCAAACACATTAAAACAAAGC